>NC_135151.1:1960192-2310794 GCF_050948215.1 Halictus rubicundus
TGGGGGCGCGCGGGGTAATCGAAGTTCGACGAACAACGAGGGGAATTTTCATCGGGACGCGCACCCTCTTGGAAAACTTGGCCACACGTATCGGCTCGTTCGCGCGTCGGCGTCGGCCGTCTCCCGATTCGCGTGATCGGGACGGTTAGGCGAACGGACTCGTCTGGCGATGATACGGACGATCGAATTAACCCTTTGCGGTACCGCGTGTTTTTCCCCTGTTTTATCTCAGAACCTTAACTCGAAAAGTTAACCCTTCGAGGAATGTGTGTACGATTAGGCTGCTTTATGCATTTATAGGAAAATCGAGTAGGTGAAATTTGAAATTGTAGGAAAATTTTAAAAATTACGTCAAGATATTACGCGAAGATATCACGTTCTACTTGGTTTCTATTTCTTGCAATCGATGCAGACAATTTTTATTTTGCAGAAAGATCCGCTGTCCAATGATTGCAGTCGCTCTCAAAAGTTTCTATTGCTGCGAATGCATTTTTAGAGGAGGTCTGACTTTCATGAAACATCAAACAAATTTTTCCTAAACACAACATTTTTAATTAAACACTTTTTCATTCGTTTAACCCTCCGCCAGCGGACCATTCCTACAAGTGTATAATTTATGATTTTTTTGATTCATTACTCCATTAAGTACTCTATTTATCAATTTCTGAAATTATATTTTTCAAGGTTTTTCTTGTAGACCCGTTAGATTTCACGTTGTTCCTAACATAGCAGCTGTTCATTTCATTAATTCGCCAGTTTCACTAATTTCCATCACGTTCATTGACAATGGCACGTAAGAACTATTCTAAATATGTTAGCTGCAAAGTTACATACGAGAACATAAATTGAGTTTACACGATGTTCGGAAATAAAAGAGGCTATGTGTACAAGATAATTTACAACTGATAGTCAATCAACACCATTAATAACACCGCAAATATTTGAATGGAAACCACGAATAAGAGTGTTCGTTACAAGTATAACTTTTTAAGAGAACGCGGTTTATAATTGTAACACAGTTTATTATCTTAAGTCGTAAGTGCGAAGAATCTAAAAATCAAATCATTGGGATAATACGAGCCCACCCACTCTCTTTTCCACAGTCGTTTTTAGTCCATAAAATATCAACTGATGTTCGCACGAGTATGACACACGCACATAAATCATATTGGATTTATACTCGATTATTCTGATTACTCTGAAATTTTCGGAAGGATTGTTTCTCAAGCATTAAATAGAAGAAGAATTGCAATTCTTAGAGAGTTCGGATAAGCAGTATTAGCAATTAGTTCTCATAATGCGCTCAGCAACAAGTTCGTTAGATTGTATAAATTCATTCCGACAACGATGGCTTAAACAAATCGAGGACCGTGGACATTGTGATATTTTTAGGAGTAATTGCAAGTATATTTATTTCTCAAAACTCACAATGATCCACCACAGACACATACCGAAATTAGGCTATTCTCTTTTTCATTCGATGATCGTATAGGTTTCCAAGGAACACGAGTATCTAGCGCACAGGTTTCCCGACTAACGTGCGGCACGCGCGAGAGGCGTAGGTAAAATGGTTGGTAAAAATGGTCGAAACAGTTTTCAGCGTGGTATGTATGGCGGGGGGCGTCGACATAGTTCCGCTTGTAATCTGTTACGCGGGATCTATCCGAGGCCGAAAGAAGGGAAAAATGAATGAATGAATCGGCGCGCGATAACCTGGCCCCGTGCCCCTTGCCGCGGCTTCCCTCCAAGTTTTTCGCTCCCGCTTTTTCCTCCCGTTCCCTTCCTGCCCTCGGTCAATGGAAAACACGCGGAGAACACGCGAAGTGAGCCGACATATCGGGCACTCTCCCCCGGTACAAACGCACGCGTACGCACACGCACACGCACACGCACACGCACGCGAATAGGGTGAGAGAGCGTAGCTGCTCCCCCGGCCTAGGTCGGGTCCAATCAAATTTTATGATTTGTATCCATCTCGCTTCTCGCGATCCTGACCTACCTCTGGCCCGTGTTGGACCGATAGAGCGAGCGCACAGAGAGAAAGAGAGAGAGAGAGAGAGAGAGAGAGAGAGAGAGAGAGTGATAGAGTGACGAAGCGGAGCGGAGCGGAGAGAGCGGGAACGCGCGCGCCACACTTTTCGCTGCTTTTTTCCAGCCCCTCCGCTCTTCCATCGCGCTGCCATCGGATTTCCCCTGCCTCGACCTCCGCGAAAAAAAGGGAGAGTGACTTCGAAAGTCAATAAATCGAATCTCTGTCCGACGACCGCTTTAAACTTTTTTCCTCTTTAGCCGGCTGCTGGCTCTCCTCTTCTCTTCCCTCCTCGTCGCGGCTAGCCGCTTTATCTCGGCCGCGTAACAAGCGCGCGAGCGAGCGGCCAACACGCCGACCCCGGTGAAATATGAACGGCCAACGACCAACGACCAGGAAAACTTTCTTCTTCCCCTTTGCTTTCCGTTTTTCCTCTGTGACGTGGCAAAAGTGTCACGTGTCCCTTCCAAGTTCGAGAGGAATCTCCAACTCGGAAATCGGAAGGACCGGACACCGCCCTCTGGCAGGATAATCGCGGGAATAAGAACCGAAAGGGCTCTAGGTCACGCTATGTTACGCTGTGACTTTTTTTTCTAGACATTTTACGTCTTAAATAAGTAAGTAATCAATTAAAAATGCATACCACCGTGCTTGTACATGTCTTTGCTACGTCTGTCCAGAGCCTTTTTTTCGATACGAAATTAAGAGAATCTCTCTGCAATATACGTATATGAACTTGCAAGGGTCAAAATCTTGACAAATTGACGCTTCAATATTGCAATGAGCAGTTTAAAAGTGGTCACTTGTGTTTCCTAAAAGTCCAATCTACGTCTGTCTAGAGCCCAAATTGCGAATTTCTACCTCATCGTGGAGTAATTTGTAATATTCAGCAGAAAACTCGCTTTCGAAAGCAAGTATTAATTTCGAGAGATTTAGTGTTCGTATCGAAAAAGAGGCTCTCGACAGACGTAGCAAAGACATGTACAAACACGGTGGTATGCATTTTTAATTGATTACTTACTTATTTAAGACGTAAAATGTCTAGAAAAAAGGCACAGGATAACATAGCGTGACAGTCAAGGCCAAATGCCTGCCGGCCCCCTTAAGAGCCAAGACTCCGAAGATTCACGATAAGGTAGAGTGACCAGATTACGAACAAAAATAGGCGAAAAATGGTTTTACCTGTCTCAACTTTTCGTCCTTAGGTATATGAGAATATATAAGTATATATAAGTATATCATTCGAAAGAGGAAAGTTCAATCTAGCGCACGCTGGTCATGAGCCGACGAAATTATGCAGATGTTTGGTAATATAAGCGATAGAAGTAAGCCAAAAATTTACGATGTGCATGCCGTGGAATCCAAGCATTTTTATACCACTGGATGAGTTTCCTGCATGAAATCGAGAGTAGCGCGCGCTAGAAAATATCTCCAGCTACAAATTGAGCTATATTTTGTCTTGATTCTTTGCGAAATAAAGCCAAAAACTTCAAACACGTTTCTGGCGTCAGAATTCATGATATCGATAATACACAGCAAAAAATGCGACAAGTTAAGTTTATGACTAGACCCGTAGGATCAAGACCAAGACGGGTCTTAAGTCAGTGGTCTATGGCTGTGAACGGAAATTATACAGCAGTTACCGACCGGCTGACTCTGAAAAAGTCACGTGACTACCCTCGGCTCTTAAATATCGTCGAGCTTTCAATTACGCGTTCAATTTCTTTACGAGGTCCTTTCCCGCCGTTGGGAACGTCTCATTCGATCTGCTTAGAATCCTGACCCCGCTACGAGCTCTTCCAGCTCTTGCGACCGAGTCCTTTGTGTATTATAATTTCGTGCGAGTCCGAGTGACGTCTGGTGGCCGAATCGAAGAACGTTGCGTAGATCGTAGATCACCGAAGCCTTCGAGCACGCGTTTCATCCCGGGTGGACTGTGTTACGCGCGGCCGGACGTAGCCCGGCCTTGGAGCCTGTAAAAACCCGGTGTCGCTGGTCTCCGACGGAGACGCGGAAAATAAGCGACTTGATACCCCCCCCCCCCTTCTCACTCACTCATCATCGCTGCTTCCTCGTTCGACGCTACGCCATCGACGAACCGAAGAGGAAACAACCGAGAGGCTTCCTCCTCGCGACTCGCGCCACGAAATCGTCCACGCTTGTTCTCCTCTCTTGTTCTCCGAGCCACTTCTCGAAGGAAACGATCGTTCTCGGTAGCGGATCGATGCGTCGACGGATTTAAACGGCTTGAAGAACCGTCCCCCGAAAATCGTCCACGCTCCAGATCGCCGAAGGGTCTCGGATAAACGGGGCCGTGTGTCCGTTTGACCTAAAAGATTTCGAGGAGCGAGAGGGGAAATGTCGTCAGAAGTCAGACACCGGTTGTCTGGTTACGATTCACGGGTCAGCCAAGTCGTATGTTCGCGTTCGAGCGAGAAAAAGGAGTTCGGGGTGCGTGTAACGAAAAAACGGAAAAGGATGAGAGAGAGAGAGAGAGAGAGAGAGAAGAAGAAGAAGAGAGGAAAGCAGGAGGTGGAAAGGAGGACGAGGAGAAAGAGAAACGACCCTTCCTTCGAATCCCCAAAGCGAGACGCCACGGCGACGAGACTTTGACCGAGTTTTGAAGCGACTCCTACATCGACGCGCGAGAGGGTGAGAGAGGAGGGTGGCCGAGGAACAGCGAGAGAGAGACGGAGAGAGACCGACCGAGGAGTTAAGGACGCCCAGAAAGGAGAGAGAGAGAGAGAGAGAGAGAGAGAGAGAGAGAACAGAGAGTTCGCGTCACCCTCCCAGACACGACCTCCCATTGCCTCGTATCGGCTCGCTTCGCCTCGCCTCGCCTCGAGTCGACTCGCGTTGCCTCGCAATTTCTCGCGTAGCCACCAGTAAACCATTTACCGTGGCTCGTGCCAAAAGTTCACCAGTCACGCTCCTCGATTCCGCGACTACTCGTGCTCCGCGGCCCGCGCTTCGGGTTCTCTGGATCTTCCCCTTTCGACTCGACTCGACATCACGGCAAGAATCGATCTGGAGGATTGCTTCGAGTTTTGTCTTCTAGATGAGAAAACGAGAAGTCCTGTCCATCGCGAATAATCCTCAAACCGAGAACTTCGAATGTACCAAATTCAAATGTAAAAAAAAACACACATCGTGAATCCGAGGTGTAAGAATCGAGAATCGATCTTTTCGCTCCGACTTTTGTCCGGTAGAGAAGGAGACGCAATATATCTTCGAAACATTTATTTATTCATTCGAGCAGCTCCGCTCCGGCGTGGACATAGATTTATCCGAGAGCAGAGTAAAAATTCTAGCGTGCAACGGGCGAGTTCAAAGGGCCGCGTTGTAAAAAGGGCGACCCCATAATTCTCGACAGCGAACTAGAACTGTGTCAAAATTGTAGAACGCTCGTTCGTTGCGGGAATTCTCGCCCGCCTCGAATCCTTCGAACGATCGTTCCACGCGTCTCCATCGTGAACGAGCATATTCTTTGGAGCATAAAGCGATGTACCCGTGGCCTTGTTTACGTGGTGCACCCTTTCCCCTGAACGCATCCCTATCCGATCGCAGGCTGTTCCCCTTGGATCGTTCCCTCGCTTCTGCACGGATCGGGCAATTTTCGAGGCGTATCCACCGCCGACGTTTCATTTGAAAAATTCATGATTGCTCGCAAAGGATCTGCCCGTCGGATGGAGCGACACTCGTGCTCGCCGGTATACGTAGAGCGTTTCTGCAAAATTCAAACCTCGGAAGAACGGCGTTTAGCTTGCCGCCGCGCTGCGATCCGTTGTTATTAATAGGCGCGGGACGAGGACCAACAGGTACGAAACGCGGCGAAGGTATAGCCGACGCAAAGGCTCGTTAACGTTTCACCGGGTGGGTCGCGTCGCGACGCTGAAAATTTCGGGTATTTCGGACCCGGGCCGCGTCGCGACGCGTCGCGCGCGCGCTCTAGAAAAACGTTTTACGTAATCCGTCCGCAAAAAAAGTGTGGGACAGAGTGTGTGCTCTTAATTCGCGAACCGCGCCGAGACTTTTTCCATTGAAAGATCGCGAGAGAGAGGTCTCTCTCTCTCTCTCTCTCTCTCTCTCTCTCTCTTTCCCTCTCGATTAGCATGTATTTTCGAGGAGATTAATCGCGGCCACTTAATTGCGATTTTTCCACCGCAGAGCGTTCACCGGTATGTACTTTTGATTAGCCGGAAACTTGCCGGAACCGCATCCGAAATGTTCGCGTTAAATTCCTTGATGGCGGGAAAACGGGTCGCGTTATGTTCGACCGACTTATCGTCGACGAAGACCGAGAGCTCTCCAAAATATTAGTCGTTGCCGCGAGATAAATGGGAGCGCGCCGCTTTGCCAGCGTGCCCCCGGTCGACGTTAATATCGCGGCCAGGAGCGGGACCCGTCAAAACAACAACGACACACCGCGATCCTTCTCTCCGCGGTGTCCGATCGTTTTCCGTTGCGTAGCGACCGTGAAACGCCTCGCGTAAACGCGAAATCCTCTGGCCCACCGGATCTCTGCAAACTCGACCGTTCGATCCGACATTCTCGTCTCGCGATGATATTGCAAACCGCAAATCACTAACCTCTGACGGGAAAACGAAGATTCATTTTTACTGTCCTTAAGAGCCAAGACTCCGTAGATTCGCGATAAGGTAGAGTGACCAGGTTACCGACAAAAATAGGCGACAAATGGTGTTACGTGCCTCAACTTTTCGTCCTTATATGAGAATATTTTTCGCTGGAAAGGGCTCATTCGAAAAAGGAAGGTTCAATGTAGCGCACGCTGGTTATGAGCAGACGAGATTATGCAGATATTTGGTAATATAAGCGTTAGAAGTAGGCCAAAAATTGACGATGCGCATGCCGTGAAATCCAAGCATTTTTATGCCATCGGTTGAGTTTCCTGGATGAAATCGAAAGTAGCGCGCGCTAGAAAATATCTCCAGGTACAAATCGAGCTATATTTTGTCTTGATTCTCTGCGAAAGGAAGCCAAAAACTTGAAGCACGTTTCTGGCGTCAGAATTCATGATATTCATGATAATACAGAGCAAAAAATGTGACAAGTTTAGTCACAGATTTAAGACCCGTAGGATCAAGACCAAGACGGATGTTAAGTCAGTGGCTGAATACTGTGAACGGAAATTATACAGCAGTTACCGACCTGCTGACTCTGAAAAAGTCACGTGACTACCCTTGGCTCTTAATTCCTAAGTATCGGTACTGGACGAACAGAATCTCACTTCGATTCATAAGAGACGAGGTGACATACACGCATATCCGTTATCCGTTTGAATCTTGTCATCAAGAACTCGAACCCTTATCAAGAACGATGCTATTGGGTTGTTCGGAAAGTAATTTGATTTTTTTTTTTGTGAAAATGAAAGACGATTTTCTTATAGTGTATAAATATTTTATATAATTAGACATTCTCAATTTAATCTTTATCAGCTTCAACTGCCCTTCCAGTACGTGGTGCATCTTCAACATCAAAATTGCCAGAACGAAATTTTTCGAACAAGTTTTAGCACTGGCGTTCCACAATACATCCTCTCCATGCACATCGAATAATTGTTTTCGTGCTTGAACAGCATTTTCACCTTTTCGATGGTAAAAAAGTAAAATATGCCGAAAATGCTGCATTCGACTTTCCATATTTGATAGGGCACCAAACAAAAACTATTGCGCAGAATCAAACAAACTTTTTCACAAACAAGCCTTGCAGTATCAGCTGTCAAAATATATAATGACAATGCGTCTTAAGCGTGAAGTTGGCAGCGAAAAAATACAATTACGTCCTCCGTTGGGAAAAGAAGAAATTACTTTCCGAACAACCAAATATTTACAGGATGAGGTGACGGATGCCCGGTAAAGTCATTTCAGCGGCCACGTACTTGGTATTTATCGACGAAGGTCCATCCGGTGTCGAAAGGGTTTGCGAAGCGCAAGAAAGGGGGCACGAAAAAAGCAAGTTGCAGGACGAATGCGGCGAACGCATAGCGTGGATGCCCGAAGGGCATCCAACCCGTCAAAGTTGGCCATCCGTGCGCGCGCGCGAACTGGTCGAAGATATTCATGAGCGACTTTCCGAAACTTGTCAACAACCACCCCGAAAATTCTTGATCCGCGCTACCCTTCGGAGCGCCAGGGAGCGCGAGTGTCCGCGACCAACCGAGAGAGAGAGAGAGAGAGAGAGAGAGAGAGAGAGAGAGAGAGAGAGGGAGATGGGGGGGGGGGCGTGTTCGAAACTTTCGAGTTTCTCGCCGAATTCCAGAAAGTTTAGCCCCCTTGTTGGTACTTGCGCTCCGCGTCAAGCAAATCCCCGCTTACGGAGTTACGACGACAGAGATAGCTGTTCGAAATATTCGGGAAACCTGTCTGGATGTAAACGGGAGAGAGTCGGATCCTAGTCGCTTACGGTTTCGGGCTCGGGTTCCGGTTTTCCGGAAGCTGTCGCCGGGAAGACGCGGTCCCGTTCACGCGTTCCTCGGAAAGAACCAAACTGCGAAACTTGCCGAATATAGTTATCGCCCGCGATCGAGTCGATCGACGCGATCAAAACAGTCTCCCGGATCAACAAGAGGATTCCGGAGCACCCCAGCCACTTGATCGGCATTGCTCGAGTTTATTTTGGTCCGGCATGGCAGCTACACCGGAGAAATTTAGAAACTTCTCGGTTTCCTGGATAATTGCGGTTCTCGGGGACTCGCAAACTTCTAGGTTCTACTTTTCGAGCCACAGTTCTTCGAACCGCGAAGCAATGTACAATTCACCGTGTACAGTAAATTCTCGCTACAAGTCAGTTGCGCGGTTCTGGCGAGAGACATTTAGACGAAATTTGAGGTTCTCGCCTAACGTTGCATTTGAAATACACAGTGCACCCTGGAAACGCAAATGTCATAGGTTTATGACATAGAGACGGATAGTGACACGAAGGCTGAGAAAATGTCTTTCTCTGATACAATGTTGCACGTAGATACGGACAGCGAACCTTGATATATCGTATACTCCGCGGTGGTGTGGGTAGTTCCAATGACTTTCAACCGCGAAGCTTGCACTTACTTACAACGGGAATTCACTGTATAGTAATCTCTCGTGCGTAATTCTCATGTTCGGTCTGCTGCTCGAGACCGTGACATTTTTCTGATTAAATGAGACCAAACACGATACAATTCGGCGCGTATTTTGTTACTCGAACTAACCAATACACCGCGGTACACGAGTGTTCGGATAATAGAATAGTTACCTGGCTAGAGTGTTAGATTAAATCTTTATTGATTTGTACAGTCAATCGTGTTGTATACCTATCGCTTCGGATAATGAAGAGTTCAGACATCGGTTCGGATAATCGAGGCCCCACCAAATTGTGAATTGAACAAGTCAAAGTGTTTCGAATGATGTCGTGTTTGGGCTCGTCTTAATCAGGAAAATGTCAGGAAATCAGGTAATGTAATCAGGATAAAAAGTCGTGTCGTTCAATTAACAGAGAACCCTAAACATCGAATCCAGGTTCTACGATCGTCTCCGGACGATAAACTCGTGTATCATAGAAACTCGAATGCTGCTCTTGCACCAAGATGCTGAATAATTCAAACAATGAGAAGGTTTAAAAGTGATCGATGTACGGGTCGAACTCGAATGGGCTGTTTTATGGTTTTTGCCGTGAAATTTGTGCGCGGTGAACAGAGCGCGGGTGGATAGGTCGCGCGGCTGTGATCTCGGGAAAGAAGCTAAGATTACGGCGCAACGAAACGGGCCGCGCCGGCGCGAAACTTTCCGGCCCCGAGATTCCGGCAGCTTTTGTGCTTTAAACGCGCGCCAGATTTATGAGAAAAGTTGCGCACTTGCTCTCGCGTTCGCGGCTAACGACTGGATCCGCAACAGTAAGTGCCATCGTTACCACTAGATATGGCGAGTCGGCTCGAGTCCAGTCGGGTTCAACGTAGACGCATCGTAAATTCCGTCGGACTTGTCGATCGCCGATTGAGAGATTACTTCTGGTGGTAATAGGCGGCCGAGCGTTATCGATCATTAGCCGGCCGGTCTCGGCCTAGGTTCGCCTAAATTTCCCGGACGGTACTGCGAAACCTTCTTCCCTCTCGCAGGGTCGCTTTTCAACCCCAGAATCGCCGAAAAAACTCTGCTTTTCTTAGATATTATTTTTCTTGAATTTACAGATCCGTGGGACTCGACGCTGTTTGAACGTATACGGATCGTTGTTGCCATAAGTTTGGGTGTGCAGGGTGAGTACTATGTTCTTCGTACCTGTGCGACGGAAAATGTACTGTCTACTGTACAGTAATGATCAGACTGCGGATTTTGTGCGTTTACGACAACAATGTACAATTCAAAAGTAGTATAAAGGTTAAGAAAATTTTATTTTTATTAATTTCATTTTTACTTCGCACAAAGATCCGCAGTCAACGATGCAAATGGAGTCATCTTCAAGGTTTGAAATGTAAGGATGGTCGACGGATTTCTGGGCTAGTCAGAAATTATTTTCCTCCCGACTATGCCACATTCGTCTGAATTTGAGGATGACTCGGATAGCGCTATTCAAGAGACCGTCTGTCTTTCTGAATCAATGTGGGAGTCGGAGGATCGTCGATACAGATCGCCGACTAATCATCGCATAGTAAGAATCCGCGGAGTCGAAATAGCGCAGAGATATCATTGATAAATAGGTTAAACGGTGGATGTCCCAAACGAGATCCTCGAGGAATTCCAGTAATAGCTGGCGTATTCCTGGATCGAGACTTTAGCCTTACGGCCGCGGACGTCGCTATAATTACCGATCGCAGCCATTCCCTCTCGTCTGGGGTGCATGGGGCTGCAATTTTCTGTCCTAGGGTTTCCCCCGATTCGTCCTAGACTTTCTCTAGAAAGTAAGCAACAAGTATATATCGAACTTGACACTTTGCTCACCGACAATTTACTATAATAGTCCTGTTGAAGCCGAAGACCAACTGCCGAGAATTCTTCGATAAATTGGTCAAAGACGACAGAGTAGTTGCATTCGCATTTCAACGAACTTATAGAATCGATTACAGTGATTTCTCCATATATGTCGCCAAAGCCTGGATGATAAATGTCGCGGAATTATCAAGAGGTCTCGGACACGCCGAAGAGTGTAAACATAACACGGCTCGGGTATGCCTCCTCGGCGATAGACGACGCTGGCAAGACCCGTGTTGTTGACATATATCGAGAATTCACTGTACCTAGCCGATAAAAATCACAGAACTATCCTCACTGCCGCGGGGTATACCCTGTGAAGGCCACGAATCGCAACTTAGACGCGGGACAAAGAATAGTATCTCCTGAACGATAGATGTCCTTGGTTAGACACGTGTTTTGGACATATGTCGAGTGAACACTTTATTAACCTCTTAAGTACGGCGCGCTCGTCCGCAACTCTGTCTTCCAGGGACGGCGCACCTGGCCGCGGATGGTACAAAAGCCACTATAGTGGTTTGTACTGTTCAAACTGATGTTTTCCACGGAAACCACTATAGTGGCGTACAGTACTTAAGAGGTTAAGGTCGTAAAGTATTGGTTGCGCATCGCAACAGTGGCGAAAGGTCGTGCCGAACCGTCCCTACAGCGACTTAGGTCGCATAATTAGAAGGGCCTAGCAATTCTTGAAATTCAGGTAATTTTTACGACCACCGCGACCGAACGACGACACCATAAAACACCGCATGCGACACAGTACTTGTAGTACCACGACCTCGGCGAGATCAGATGAGCGTTTCTGACCAGTTCCCAGTACCCTAGTACGCAAAATTCAAAGACGACGGGCTATAACGACGAGACCGAGTCGACGTAAAACGGAACACGACGAGAGGAAGCAAACGACATCGCAACGGGACAGAATTAATAGAAATCGCATCTGAATATCGTATACTTTTAAATATTCTGTGAATAAAGTGTACAAACGCGTCTATCCCTTCGTTACATCAATGTGCTCAATGTCGTAAACCATAGAGAAGGCATCGACACCCAGCACTGCTGCCTTCGTCGTGAAATGTCTGATTTCAGAATGCAAATTCTATGAAGTGTTTCAATTAAGAAATACTACCATAATCTACAGGTTTATTATTTGAAGGTACCAAGCTAATCTTTGAAGTCCTATACTTCCAGACAAAAAGATAGTACACGCGTGTGCATACCTTACAATCGCATTGCATCCTCGAGTTCTCTTGGCAAAAATCTTCAGTTTCGATTTACATATCCAACCTTACTTTTAACACTAGACTGCCGGATGAAACAGAAGTTATCTGGTCAGTTAGTGGTTCCCTCTGACAGATTGGTGGTATTGTATGATAATGAGGGTGATCAGATACCTACCTTCATAATTCTGTTAAAAGCCAACATATGTTTAAAAAAAAATTATTTAAGTTTTTCTATATGTAGCGATAAAATCGTAAATGAGTCAAATTGACTCGTTCCGGCAATCTAGCGTTAAATAAAGTTTATTTCGATATTATACGATCTGATGAAAAATGTGGTAATAAATGAACGCACTGTTATTCAACCATAGAGAAAGCTCAAAAATGTACAAGCTCATAAATGAAGAAGTAGAATGACCGAAAAAGTTCAATATTTACCGTGTAGCACGATCGAAAAACTTGTCGTTTGTTGACAGAGTATGATGATTAGAATGGTGCTTGTTTAGCTCGATAAGTTTCATTTCGAGAAAAGTTTGTTTAAATTTACCCTCGTGAATCAAGTATTTCGTACGCAGCAACCTTTTAATGAAAATGAAATCGAGCTTCTTTTGCACTCAGCTCAGTCATTAAAAAGCCTATTAGCTGGCTTCCGGTGGGTAAAGTGTTGCCCGTGGGGTAACGACATCCGAAACACTTCAGTCCGACGCACAGACGTCGTGGTTGAAGTGTTAAACGAGATGTTTAACAAAAAGACAGGGATATTCACGTGACATTTGTAGCTCCAAGCTCTTTGGTATCAAAGGCTAACGATTGTCATCTATCCGACTGCTCCAGGATTAAATAGAATTGCGATTCAAACAAGTTCTGGTATTTCAAAGCGCTCGGCGCTCGAATCGAGCACTTTTTACCTAACAGGATTGCGCATTCTGCGCTTTGCGAATTGTCTGCGACCCGAGGAAGAACGCGTCCGACGTCAAGGCAGACAAGCGGAGCAGGAAATTCTGAAGCGGAGCGGCCGAGGCGACGAACCGTCGCGCTTTTTCGTTCGGCGAGCGCGTTCGCTCGTATTCTTTGACATGCGATCGGAGCGATGCGGCGCCCTGGAATTGTTGCGCTCAGCCTATCCATATGCATGCATATGCACGCGCGTGCATACGCTTTACAGTTTGCGCTGTGTGCGCGCACAAACACACGCATACACAAACACACACACTCTCTCTCTCTCTCTCTCTCTCTCTCTCTCTCTCTCTCTCTCTCTCTCTCTCTCTCTCCCGCCGCGCCGAGTAAACGCCGTTCTCGCGTGCACGTTCGACGCGCTTGTTTCCTGTGCGCGGCCGCATGCATGCATGTGCGTCGACTGCGTCTGACGCGCCATTATGCGATAACCTCGAAGCGCGTCTGCCTCGAAGAGAATCGTGCGATGCGAGAACGACGGTGCTGGACTGCCGAGACTCGGCGAACCTCTGCGAGCGATCAGAGTCGGGGAAAACACGCGAGTCCCAACGCTCCCGGCGATCGAGACTGTCTTCGGATCAACCGCACTGGTCCCGCATCAGGATTTAGCAGTTCAAAATCGCTATAAGCAACGGCCCGACATGTGCGAAAGAGATGCGCACGATTATTTGCGAAAACTAAACTCCCAGTACCGCGGGTTGCGCACCTCGAGGCTCCCAGAAGCTCGATCGAGAAGTGCAACTCGACGAACATCGATAGAACTTCTTTCTGTTTTTCATTATTTTCCTATGAAACGTTTGTCAACACACTCGCGACGCTCTTCCGACTAAAACGAGCCCAAACACGACGTAACTTAAAACCTACGTTCATTTGTTTAATCCACGATAGAATAGCACCTCGATTATACCAACCAATGATGTCCGAATTCTGCGTTATCCGAGTACCCGTTTCAATCTATGACGATCCGTTTGCAATACGATTCACTATAAAGATTAGTGAATCTAGCATAGGCGTCCTCATTAGTTCGGATAATCGAGGTTCTACTCGCGAATTGAACGAGAGTGAATGCGACGCGAACAACCTAGTGTTTGGAGTCGTTTGAATCGGAAAAGCGTCGGGATCAATCCAGCACGCATTCATTATCGCTGATATTCCATCGCAACGCGGAGCAAAGCTCGGAAACGAAGATCCTCGCGAATTTTGTAAAAGTGGCGCACGTTGCTCGGTTAGTTGTTAGCGGGACGGCCGAATAATAATACAGCGGTAGTATTAATAATAATTTAGTAAAAGTACGTTTAATTATGTCGATCGTTATAGCAGTCTGACCGCGCGGCGAGGCGGGGAGGGACGGGGCGGGAGGAAAAAGCGGCGAGGAGAGAGGAGAGGAGAGGAGCGGCGTCGTACCGCGGCGCAATTAAAGTCGAACGTAAACCGATAGGGAGCCTGTTACACGAAACTCCGAGGTAATGATTACGCGAGCCGTTGTAATTTATTATCGCGAGCGCGCGCTCGTTATTCTCAATTGTAACGTAATTCGGTAATACGGCCTAATTGCGGTCTTAATAAGAACGCGCGCGTTGCTCGCCGCGCGGAAGGCTCGCGAGCCGGCGAGCAACGCGCAGGCGGATTCGAGGCTGAAAACGCTCGAACGCGCTCCCCGGCCTTCGCCGATTCCCCGCCGAAAAACCGGTTCGCCGTGAAATTCGCCGCGATATCGGCCGATACTCGCGCGACCGACTCGCTCGTAGATCACAATCCGCTTCCTCTAAACGCGACTGAAAAGACCGTCGCAAAGTGTCCCGACAAACTCGCTTAGACAAGGCTGTATTTTTCAAATTTCAATTTCAGTCGAAAGACTGTTCTCAACGTAGTCGTCGTTTCGTCGGAACAAAGGGACAGTGCTGCTGCAAGTTATGGCTTTTTTAACACCTACCGGCGGCTGTTTCTGTGTCACAGCTGAGTATTTCTTGAAAAATTATAATCAACAGCCAATGGCAATTTTCCACACACGCCATAATCCCATTATTACATTCTTTTTTTCTTTTTTTTTTTAAGTGACACTGTCTTCGAGAATCGCGCCAATGAGCTGCAGATTTTATGCATTTATGACAAAAACGAGTAGTCAATTCAATCAACAAAACGATTAAAAGAGTTCAAAAACACAGATGCATCGTTTTCATCTTGTGGAAACGGTTAAGGAGGGACTGACAATTTCATTTGGCTCCTGTTACTTACAATGAACGCAATTCTTATTTTGCATAAAAATCCGCAGTCTGGTAATGAGTCGAAATAATTTCATACATTAAAAAATTTGAAATTCTTCCATACCGAAAGAGTCTGGTCGTTCTAATACCGTCTTTTATACCGAGTTTCATACATTCATGACAAAAATTAGCAGATTAAGTAGAGAACAATGGAAACACCCGAAAAACTCAAAAATGGACATCAATGTCCGCGCATCTGCCCCGTATCTTTACAACGAACTCGGACAGTTTTTATTTAGCAATAGTAGCCTACGGCCTACTTGCGAAGACCATTAGCACCGTTTTTGCAAGTGGAATTTTGGGCTCGTTGGGCTCAGCAGTGTGCGAAACAGTGTTCGAAACAATATGTGGTTTTGGCGAGCGGTGGCACACGATTGCGGGATCGCATGATCGCGCGATTCCTCGCGTCTTCGTCCGACGTTTTCGCGATTCGCGATTCGCCTCGCGCTCGATAATCGAGGATGACTCATTGGACGGCCGCTATCGCGCTCCTCGTCGAACGATGCCCGATATGCGTCTCGTTTCACGCCAACGAGCCACGGTTTCTTTTTTCCTTCCGATTCCGTTCGGAGTTCCCTCTTTTCTCTCGTTCGTACCGGCGATCGCGTTTCCCAAAGAACGGATTCGTTAACGCTCACCAAATTTTCCATACCTGCCCCGGTATTTTTCTGTGCCCTTCACTACTTTTTCTAGCTCACTGTGTGCTCGAAACAATGCAGTGCAAACTGCACACTGGGTGGCGAAGACGGAACGTCAACGCTTCACTCGTTCGATACCTACGAACGCTTTGATCGCCAAACTAGTGACGTGTGTTACATACGCCATTAAAAATCGCAGAAACGTGTCGATGGGAGGAGAGATTGCAAAGTCGAAATGCGAGTACTCTCGAGACGATACTGAGCAGTTCACTCTTCTTTTTATTGAGCATTTTAAATCTCAATTCAGATTCATTTCTGCTGCACTAAGACGAAGTACAATGTATACGTTACATAAATTAACTTAAATGTACTGTGCTCGTAGTACTCACATGTATGTACCCATTTACTCTTAATTCAAATTAAATATGTAATTGACAATTTTTCACGTGTCCACACGAACATCCTCGACAAATAATTTTGGCTATCGTAATCGAGAAAAGCATTAATAATTTCCTTGCAAAATAACAGTCCCAACAGGCACTATCAAATCGCATTTACTCGGGACCACTAGCTTTACGAACAAACCCGGTGTTCGCCCGACTATCATCCAGAGCTAATTAAAAAATAATGCACACGGTGGCTTGAAAGTAGTACGGATACATCTCCAGAGTTTATTTCCACATCGATTCGATAATGGTACGTCGTTGCACGGTTGGCTTTTAATGCCGGATTAAGATCGTTTCGCAACGTTCCGGTCTCGCGTTCTCGTCTTTAGACAAGCTAATCTGATTTACGCTGTTCCATTAGTCAGAGTTTGGAAACGGACAAACGTTTCCTGTCGCGGCATTAACATTTTAATAGCGCCCGCTAATAAGCGGACTACTGGTATCGTTTGTACTTTCATCCGAACTGCTATAAATGAATAATCGACGGCATTAATGCTCCGTCCGTCACCGTGTGTTCTATTGTCTTCCCTACTTTTGTCTGATGCGATTGCCGAATCTGTCCGACACACTGCACCGGTTTCAAAATGTCAGTGTCTAATTGTTTATCGCACTTCACAACGGTCTGCATTAATAAAACAATACCAGCTTCGAGACGCGAATGTTAAATGATTCTTAAAGTTCGACCCGTCATGTTTTCTTAAATCAATTTTGTTTTTGCTTGTAGCAGGATTCTTCTGCGTTATGTGTGCTCAGCAAAGAAATCCAACAAAAAAGCTGTTTAACCATTAGATCAGTAATATAGCGTATGGTAGACTTTGCCAAGTACTATACGCAGTTCTTACTGTCATGAATAGACTGCGCATCTTTATGCAGAATCAAAATGGTTCGAGTCAATTGTACAACAAGGAGATCACATTTCCTCTTCTAATCATTCTAATAAATTGAGAATAATATAAGAACATTACAATTTTATATTTGCCCAGTCGATATTTGTCATAAATGCATAAAATCCGCAGTCTAGTCGTGAATCAGCGTATTTAGAATAGTAACAGCAACCTAGTTATTCTGCATTACTACAATTACAAAATTCAAGAAATTAACGAAACCAATATAAAATGTCAACGGAGCATTGAATTGAAAGCAGTAAAAGTAACTTCACTTTTCACCGTTGCAAATACATACAGAGTGTCAAGCGAAACGGAATGTCACCCGTGTATTTTGATTTGCGAAAAGTCGCAATTTAATCGCAGAACAAGGATCTGATGTTAAAGACTGTGCGTTCGAGGGCATTCTATTGTGTTCGCGCAAGACGTCGGGACGCAGAGGCGCGACGCAACGGTGCAACGAGATTCTTCGCGACCCGCATGCTACGATGCACCATGCACCGAATCGAGGGAAACATCTTCGCCGACATTTCGGCTCTCCGTTCCCGGCTGGTATCGGCCGCGAATCTCGTTTCCGTTTGATACAGACGGTGGCTTTCGGTTCACAATAGCCCGAAGCAATTAACGCCCGATAACAATTAGCTACTTTGAAGCGGGTTCGGCAATGTCGGCCGCTACTGTCGCCGGCAGCATACACGACGAGCGTTTGCGAGATCGTGATTCGCGTTCGACAAACTCCGAATTGTTCCTGGGTTAAGTACCAACCCTCGCCCGGGCTATTGTCGGGTCGAGAACGACCCGGTTAATACTGATACGAGTACGCGATTCCACACGCATCGGCGTAATACTTCCTGCGTCGATTGCGCGGACTGTTACCGTTGTTATTAACAGGTAAATAAACACTTTGATGCGCGTAAAGTAACAGATCACAGATAACGCAATTACTCGCAAACGAATGTACGGCAAAAGCTGCGCCTAAGGGTTCGCGCACAAATGATTTCCCCCGTTTACGCAAACGATTGAGAATTCTTTGAACGTGTATTCCTTATTTTTTTCGTTTTTACAAGCCGCTTCGTGTAAACAATCTGCCAGAATCAGAGACATTATCTTGCGTACTTCGATGCAGAAAATGCCTTTGGAATATCCCCGGAAAGTTCAGGAATCGTGCGACGTTGTGTCATCGTTTTATCAGGTGACCAAGGAAGTTCGTGTC
This sequence comes from Halictus rubicundus, assembly GCF_050948215.1. Lineage (NCBI taxonomy): Eukaryota > Metazoa > Arthropoda > Insecta > Hymenoptera > Halictidae > Halictus > Halictus rubicundus. The sequence goes on from NC_135151.1 coordinate 1,978,798, forward strand.
GCTGCTGGGTTTTCTCGTAATTAAACTGTACGCGCACAAGTCGCGTCAATTAAAAATGAATTTCCTTATGTTCAGATAGAAGTCCACCTAACGGGGAACTTGAGCAACGACTGCTATTGCTTTATTTAGTTGGACAATCATTTATTGGGTCTGAGGATACCGCAAACCCGTATACCGAATTTCCGTAAATCCCGTTTCGCTCGGTGTGTTGGGAGCTAAAGAAGTAACTTACTTTTCTGAACAAGACATTGTTTGATCCACTTTGTGTATTGTGTACCTGTATTGGTTAAAACTCGAGCAGCAGACGTTCGCTTGTAATCGTAATTTTTCTCGCTGAATTCTATAAATTAATGGGACATCAACAGTAACTATACATGGCGCACGAGTTAAACCCTTGCCGTGCAATTTCTCTTGCAGCTACAATGGTTGGAAATTCTTCAAGCTTTAGTTTTTACGTTCCTATCATAGAAAAAAAGTGTCACCGCGAGTCTGAAACTTAGTATCACAGGTTAAGAGGTTGAGAACTAGATTCTTTCTAGAACTGTGATTCGATCCGATCAAAATACGAATGTTTCGTGCGTACATTATTGCACGTTTACGAGCCAAATTGGATTAGGGTCAGACCCGTCATTCAATTTTGTGCAGCTATTTACGTCGTTCATCCGGACATAAGTATTTTACGAAACTATGTTTTGCTTTATGCTTTCCACTATGTCTCGAGCGAAGAAGGCAGACGGTTGTGTACGAGTACTGGTCCAAAAGAGAAATAATTTATACTCTTATCTTTTCGAAAATCATGCGAATTGGCTTGGCTACCTGGGCCCAGCAACTAGGCGTTCCGAGTGGACGCGAAGGGGTTAACCGTCTTGGTGATCCGATATAAACGTCGTGGGACGAAAGAATTCGAGCGACGTTGTTTGGAGTGTACGGTGCCGCCGTAGGTCGTGTTGCAAGTTGTTGTTGGGTGTGCAGCACGGTTGCAAAGCGATTCGCGACAAAACACGGCGCGGCGTGGAAGGAAGCCGCGAGAGCTCGCTGGAGCAAAGTAGACCGAGGAGAAACGGTGAGCTCAGTGTTTACGAACGTGTTCTCCGCTCGCAGACGCCGAGGCTCGCCTCGCCTCGCCTCGCCTCGCCTCACCTAGCCTCACTTTGGCTTGCATCGACTCTCGTCTGTCGGGACGAAAAGGTCGAAAGAGCGAAAACCGTCGGCCAGCTCTCTCGGCCGGGGCCGAAACTCGCCGAGCGGGCACGAGCTTGTTCTCCAACACCGACGAGAGAGTCGCCTCTCTCTTTCTCTCTGTGCGAACGATTATCGAAAAGAGAAGAAAAGGGAACACAGAAGAAAAGAAAAAGGAGGAGAGGGGAGCCAGTGAGAGAAAGAGAGAGAAAAGGAAAAAAAAAGGAAAGAGAAACTGCTCGGCAGGTCCGTACGCGAAGGAAACCGTAGGTAATCGCGCGAGCAGAAACGCTGACGTAGATAAGGGAAACCCTTACGACCGCCTCCGGTGGCGGCTGGCTATTTACGAGCGGTCTCGCTCTGTTCGGACGGAACAGCCGAAAGGATTCGCTGGTTTGCCCGCGTCTGCTCTCGCTCCCCGCCCTCCAGAGCTCCAAGAATTATTCCGTACCCTCGTGAAATTTCAAATTTCCTAGCCCTTTTATCCGCGTCGTATCGCGGCGATCCTCTACCGTTCGAAGCGCACGATTCGCAGAGTCCGATCTACCAGCTATCCGGAGCTACCGACAAAAATTTCGAACAAGAGAAGAGGAGGCAGAGGAAGGGAGAAAAATCGAGAATTGCGCGCGTCCGAATTCCATGTGTACAAATTCCACGCATCCAAATCCCATGCACTTAAGTTGCACGCATCCAAATCCCACGCGTCCAAGTTACACGCATCCAATTCCCACGCATCCCAATTCCGCGCGCCCAGATTCCACGCATCCAAATCCCACGTGCTTAAGTTGCACGCATCGGAACCTACGCTTCCAAGTTGTACGTATCCAAATCCCACGCATCGAAGTTGCATGCATCCAATTCCCAGGCGTCCAAGTTGTACGCATCCGAACCTACGCGTCCAAGTTGCACGCAACCCAAATCCCACGCGTCCAAATTCTGGGCGCCTAAGTATCACGCGTCTAAAGTGCACACGTCCAAGTTCCTCGAATTTAAATTTTTAAAAATTCGAAAGTTCTTCCCATAAGATCTCTGGAAATCTTCCCCGCGAAGGTGGTACGATGAAATCGTCGCATTCTCGATCGGGGAGTCCGGAGTCTCTCGCGATCGTTATCCAATTTTTACAAGCCGCTTGCGCGCTCGCTTCGAGCACGCGTTAATGGGGTTACGTAACGAGTGAAGACTCGCGTTGGATCGAGCAACCGTGGCTCGCCAGTGGATTCCCCGTCGATCGCCGTGCGTCGATCGCTCAAGGAGATCGCACGTTCTCCGCGAGCCCGCAACAGGGTTCGCTGAACATGGAACGGCGTTGATGAACCTCGCCCTTTGCGTGCGCTCGAACCCGCCTTATCCAATCGGCATACTCGACGCGCCGCCTTCAGTCGACTGAAAGTTTCTCGGAACTTGCGGAGAATGCGGCGAAGAAGGGAAAATTTCACGCGCACCTGAAGAAGATTCTATTGGCGTTGCGAAGGCGAGTGCTTAAGACAGGCATGGGCACTAATTGCTCTGTGTTGGGGCTTTGATGAAATCAAGGGCCACCGAAACTCGCGTCTTAAGACATAAGCAGAGCAAAGAAGCCACGCCCCTTGGGACACTTCATACAGGAGGATTAAAAATACCACACCTTTGAAGGGCTTCTAGATATGAGAAGCAAGGAAACCACGCCCCTTGAGCACTCTACACAGAGGGAGGAAAAAAGTCAGGTCTCCAAAGATACGTGGAGCAAAGATACCACACCTCTCAGGACACTTCATACTGGGGGGAGTAAGATGCCACGCCTTTAAGGCCCTGGAGACACGAGGAGCAAAGAAACCACGCCTTCCGAGCACTCTACACAAAGGCAGCAAAGAAAGTACGCCCCTTAAGGCAGTATATACAATAAGATTAAAGACACCACGCCTCTAAGGGTTCTTCAGCCGCGAACAGTAAAAAAGCCACGCCCTTCAGAGTACATTACATAAGAACAGCAAAGAAATCCCGCCACTGAAGGCACTCTTTGCATGGATACTAACGGAACCACGCCTCTCAAAGCCCCGTAGATATGAGGTGCAAAGAAACCACGCCCCTCAAGGCACTTTACACAAGAAGAGCAAAGAAACCACGCCCCTTTAAGTCACTGTACGTAACAGAAGCAAAAGAATCACCCTGCTGGAGGCAATCTACGTACATAGCTAACTATAAAATCTTCTCTTACATTCAGTATCGGAACTGTAAGACAATCTCCTGTTTCCCTGACACCGTTTGCCCAGAAGGGCAACGTTGATTGGCCCTTGCGAAGCCTACTGCTACCACAACGCGGTCCAGCCTCCTATTTCCTCCTATTTAATTTAAAAATTATTAAAACTTAGATCGCAAAAATGCCTACGAAGACGATCCGTCAGGTGCAAAAGTGTCCCCGTTTCGCACCGGGAGCGAGCAAATCAGTTAGCTGGAAAACGATTTTTTACTGTTTTTTAAATGATCGCTCGACGCACTCGCGGACGCCCAACGTTCGTGTTCGCCAACAAGGTTGCCAGATGACGCGAGACTCGACAGAGTGAGAGAGTGAGAGGAGGAGAGAATGGTGCGCCTCGGGACGAGGAGAGGAGGAACGAGACGTTTTTCGAGGTTCCGTCGGCTCCGCGGCGTCGAACGAAAATACCAAAGACACGTATCGCCCCGAGAAATTTCCACGGCGCGATGCGAAGCTCGGTGTGAAAGGAGAGGAGACGGAAAGTCAGTTCAAGAGAGAAGAAGACCAGAGAGAGAGAGAGAGAGAGAGAGAGAGTACGATACAGGGAGGGGGAGAGAGAGAGAGAGCAAGAGAGAAGGTAGCTCGTCTTTTTTTAACGAGGCGAAGAGGAATATTTTCTTCCTGCGGCGAACAGAGTTTCGCGCTGTGCGAACCCGTCGGAAAAACTTCTAATCCGGCAACGCTGGCTCTTGAGCGAGAACAGGCCGGTACAGCCTGATAAAAATAAATTTGCGCCCGGAATAATCGCGGAGCTCCCTAGAGATCCGTATGGACGTCGGCGTGCGGTGGTCTAGGTGCTGGTGTTCACGAGAAACGGACTGAGAGAGAGAGAGAGAGAGAGAGAGAGAGAGAGAGACCCGGCCACCTTTCGGAGCCGCGGCGTTATTTCGGCGTTCACGATAAGCCCGAGACCGGAGAGCGTCGCGTCGCCCGCGACAGCCTCGATAAAAGGGCACTCGCGCTCGTTTTCCTCGACGAGCCGAGGTCCGAACGATATCTCGTTGTTCCTCGTCTTTTTTCCACCGCGAAACCCCGCGAGACAAACCTATCGGCCCGCGGAATCTAAAAGACACCGCGCGCCTATAACAGACACTGAAAACCCCCTCCTCCTCCTCCCGGAGCAAATAGGAAACTAGTTTCTGGCTGGATGCCTCACGGACCGCGACGTATACGCGTCGCGTCGTCCTCGTCGATGACGATAATTGCGTGCGCGATAGCGATGCCACAGAGAGAACCTATTGTTCACGCCGTGTCCAACTTGGAGCCAGCGACCAACAACGCTCGCGCCGCGTTCTTCGGCTACTTTTCAACCCAATTACATTTTTATTCCCACCGATCCAGATCGCGACCTCGTTTCTCAAACGCAGCAGCAACTTCGTTATCCGAGTTGATCCGGGAAACACCACAGTTTGGACAATACAGTTTTCTTTCGATACCAGACGACGATGTTGTTCTTCGCAACAAGAAAATCTCTACCCCCTCTTCTTCTTTTGGAGTTGTCCGCTCGACACCGCTTAGTGCCAGAACGACAGGGTATGTCATATTCTAACCACAGCGAAACATATCGCTGCGCAACCGACCACTTTATAGCCTATACAAGTTTATGGGACTCATGAACTCCCGACCGACGCAAGAACAATGTCAGCCGAATCGGTACCCTCGTCCGCAATACGCCGATAGCCGCCTCGAGCCATCGTCTTATATCGAAAGAAAACTGTAGAACGGTTGCGGTACTGACTTAAATCTTCACCGGTTTATAGAATAAATGTCAGTCTCCTTAGGCTGAACTATTCGCGAAGCAAGGTTCTACCATGTGCATTGATTAACGTCTTTCCCAGTGTACGGTTCAGTCGCAGTTAATGTAAATTTACCAAACAGGGAATTTTAATGTCCCTCATATGGAACAAATGAAACTGTTGCTCCTGTAATATTTACTTCAAAAATGCAGTTCACCTGTTGCCCTGTCATTTGTTTCATTTTGATATGGCCAGGACTTGTTTGTGCTCAGTGATTTTTCATAGCTAAAAATTGCCGTTGTACAGCAAATTCTCGATTCATGTCAACAACACGGGCCTTGCCAGCGTCGTTTATTGTCCAGGAGACATACCCGAGCCGTGTTATGTTTACACTTCTCGGCGTCCAAAGTCTCTCGAGCTTCGTAGCCCCTCACGGGGTATAGCCCGCGGTAGTGGAGATAATTCAGCGACGTTTATCATCTAGACATTGGCGACATATATAGAGAAATCACTGTATTTACTGATGTCTAATCATACGTGTAGTTTAAAATATCATACGACAAGGAGCTAAGGATTAAGATAGATATGTTCTCGCACGATTTTTCCCAAGAACAGTTTACTCTGCACACGGCAAATTCAGTGGTAAAATCGCCGAGTTCACCGAAATCTTGTAACAATTTTTTCAATGTGCTCCATTTTATTCGACGGACATTTTTCACTTTACCTCGTTTCCATTGGCCATTATCGCTCGCCGGCCAACCCGTTGTTACGTCGTGTGTAGCATGCGTGTTTTCAAAGGAGCTTCGTTTAGTTAAATAAATAAATAAAACATGGAGTGCAGTTCGCGAGCAACGAGCCCACCCCACGTCCCGTTTCCGCGACAATGTTGGTCGAGCACGATGCAAACGTCATCCTGCAAGCTGGAGCACCGACTAAACTCTGTCGGCTGTTCGAGTTTTCCCCGTTTTCGAGCCTTGGACGACTACGATCGCCGTTCGCTACCTTGTCGCGCTCCCTTCTACACCGATGTTCCCTCCAAACTCCAAAAAAATATCAGACATTGGCGTACACCCTAGATTGCCTGAACTTGACAAACCGATTAGTTTGCTACTTTACTAACGTCACTCTTAAATTGCCACATCTGTCAACCCTTTACCCTATAATAATAACCTGTACAGTGAATTTCCGATGTAAGTCCCTACAAGCCTCGCGTTTAAGGGTCCCTGGAACTACCCGCACCACCACGGGGTATACCCCGCTCTCAAGCTTCGCTGTCCGTTTCTACGTACAACATTGTACAGTGAATATCCGCTGTAAGTCCCTCGCGCGGTTCTGGCGAGGGACATTTAGATGAGATCTGTGGTTCTCGCCGAATTTGAAATACACAGTGCACGCTGGAAATGTAAATGACCTCGCGTTTATATGGCCAAAACCAGGAGCATACAGACGTATAGGGACAAGAAGGCTGAGAAAATGTCTTTCTCTGATGATCTCCGCGGTAGTGTGGGTAGTTCCAGGGACCAGAAAACGCGAGGCTTGCAGGGACTTGCAGCGAAAATTTACTGTATCAGAGAAAGACATTTTTTCACTCTTCTTGTCCCTACCCGTCTGTATGTCCCTGGTTTTGGTCATATAGACGCGAGGGTCATTTATATTGTCAGCGTGCGCTGTGCATTTCAAATGCAACGTTCGACGAGAACTACAGATTTCATCTAAATGTCCCTCGCCAGAACCGCGCAAGGGACTTACAGCGCGAATTCACTGTATAGTGCAAAAAGCTGATCGTCATTTTCACGCGAGACTGTTGCATCGCGGACACCTCGGTGACGAAACGATTTGCCCGCGCTTGGAAATGAACTTTCGAAGAGATCGAGTGCACCGAATTTTCTGATGATTCGCAAAATGCGGCAGAATCAAAACAGCAACTTTTTTTCAAGAAAATTTTTCAGAAAAATCGCGTAAAGAGCAAACGGTTTTCGGGAAAGAGGCTCGCGAAGGTGTTCGCGGCGCAAAACAAATGCCCGACCACCTACAATGCTTAGCAATAATGAAAACGCTTACCGAACGGCCCGCGATATATTATTAGAGAGCGGTGTCTCGCTACTCGCGGCCGAGAGGCGATTTCGCATTATTATGAACGATCCTATAAAATTCGCCGGAATAAAATCGCTCAGAAATACCGTGGCTCGTAAAACAGGCGAATCTACGAGCCTCGCCACAATTAGGAGCCAATGGCGAAACGATCTTACGGTACCTACCGCCATCGGTCGAATTTTTCTGGCAGATCTCGCGTGCTCGCCCCTCGCGAAATCGCTTAATTTCGAACGCTTCGTCGCGATCGTTCGAACAGAACGAGCCGATTCGCGAGCAAACTACCGCAACGCCGCCGCTCTGGGACTGCGTAATTGTATCGAGCGTATGTGCGTGGCCGTCTAGTCTGCGGGGCCATCGATTTTTCACCGGCACGTATTTCAAGTAACGTTGACCCGCGCGCTTCGAAAATCTTGCGATCGCGTTAGACAGCCATGGAAATTACGAGGTTGCCGGCACCGCGTGACAGCAACATGGCAGAGTCTCGCCGATGCGTTTTACTGCTCCCAAGAGTCGAAGGAACTTGGCGGTTCCGAGTTCTAAACACCTTTTCTTTACGGTGCGCAAAGGGTTGCGGTGTTATGGGGTATTGGAGCTCGAAGGGTTGCCAAAAGTGGAGAAATTTGATCTTTTCAGGAAATCTGGGGAGAGAAGGGGTAGGTTGATTGAAATTTTTTGGAGCTTTCGCGCACCGTGAAAAATAGCAACGCCTACGGTTGTAATTGTTACTTGCTTTTCAAGATTTCACGGCGTTGGAGTGTTTCACCTTAGTCTCAGTTTTCTTATAGCAGCAACTATAGTATGGAGTAAATCCAGGTTCTGAAAGTCGTCCAATTTGTGCATCAATCAGCAATACGTGTTGCGGTGCAACCTCGATTATCCGTAGAATTTAATTTTAATCTAATTATCGTAGATGTTCGAATAATAGAACAATTACTTACGATTGGTTCCAGTGCTAGATTAAATACTTTACTGACCTGTACAATAAACCTTGTTGTATTAGGTCAGTACAAAAGTCGAAGATTCTGATAACGGAGGTTCTGCTATAACAGACAGAGCAGAGTTTAAATAAAAAGATTTCTAACGCGAAAAGGCTCGTCGACCGATTCGCACGGAGAAAGTTGTTCCCCGGACTCCGTTAATTATTTAGAGGTTATCCAACGAGATACAGTTATTTCTCTATATATGTCGCCAAGACCTGGATGATAAACGTCGCGGAATTATTCCCACTACCGGATGCCGAGGAGCTTAAACATAACACAGGTCGGGTATGTCTCCATGACGCTGGCAAGACCCGTGTTGCTGATATATATCGAGAATTCACTGTATGTCCATTAACCGAGTCGTCGTTAATAAACAGTCCGTTACGATATCATACCCGGCGATGAATTGGAAAGATTCGAGCAGGTTACTCGGATTAAGGTGTGTTTTCCTAGGTGCGTCTCGACTCAGTTCAGCGTTTTGCGATCCCAAGGCATTTATACTCCATTCGTAAAAATTCGTCAGACCTGATCGCATGGGACTGCGTCTGGTTTTCCTAAGCGCGTTTTCCTACGTGCGTCCGAACGCATTTTTATGGTGGTCGTAGGTCCCTTTTCTTTTCTCTTTTGTTCTTTACTGCGTCGTTGACTATCGAACGAAGAATTTGTATGTAAAGAAAGCTGAATCAGTTAGAAGTGAAGAAATGAATCGAAAATTAGTTTTGTTACTACTTAAAGAGGAAGCAGAATGTCTAAGAATGTTGATGAAAAGACGACGAACAGAAATAAAAAGTATAAATAAAAAATGAAATGGGGAGGGTCATGGCAGCATATTAATACAAAAGCATTTACTGAATGATGCAACAGCATTTAGAGAATGTTTTGGAATGAGTAATGTTGGCAATAATTTAAATAAACCAGTTTGTAGGGACTGGCTTTCAACTCAATGGCGATTATTAGCGTGTCATAAACCTTTAGATACGACACAGGCCACTGGTACCTTCGTTAGGTGCGCGTCCATCACCGGACCGAGTGCATCTTGAGGCCTTCTTCTTGGGGTTAGTTTCGGCTAATATATTTTACAACTTAATTAATACCATCGACAGTATAAGGGACATTGGTTTTTCCAAGCTGACCGGTGAATAGCGGCCGATCGACTGGTACAATTGTCTGAATCGCCGGATGACACATAGTGGTGCCGAGGCGGCACAAAATCCAGTTTATAATTTTTAGATTTTCATAAAAAAAATTATTTTTCTATTGCCTAATAGTGAGCCAAAGCCCGATTTAAAATAGAATTTTTACAGAGATATTATTACACATAGCTTAAACTATTAACAGCTAAAAATAATTTTTTAAAAAAGTTGTTTAACTATAAGTAATATGGACTCACCGGAAATCTTTGTTTTTCGCTCATTTTTTATTTATGGAATCATATCTAAAATCTGTTAAGAGACTTTGGTCTGTCACTGATCGTTTTGGCCAGGTGTAAGTACTATAGAACTTTGTGTAAAAAATCTTGGCCAGCTTCGGCCACACTTGGCCACGATTCAAATTTAAATATCAATTTTTCTTCGTCATTTACGATATATCCTTTAAAATTTTCACCTAAAACCAGGTTTTTTACACAGAGAAACAACCATAGAGAGCAGTCATATTTTTCCAAAATTTGTCAAAATTTTTCTAGAAAAATGTTTTCACGTTTTTAATATTTTTCATAAATTGTTTAAAACGAACAGTCTGTCTCGATGACGATTCAAATAACAAAAATGTTTTTATTCTTAATGATAATCGAGATATAAATTGTTTTGTAAAGGTAGTTTTCATAAAAACTTATTTTCATCGGTTTGTTGATTCGGCCATTAGAATTTAATGGAAAAATGTTGACACTTCATTTCACACTTCTGTAAAACCAACAGTTTTTAAGATTTCGAAAAATCCTTTGAGATATGTTCATGTATCAGTACAGATTACAGCATATCCAAATTTAAACCGAAGCAGTGGGTCCGAGCTCGACTGCTTCGGAAGCAGTGGGCCCAAAACACGCGCGTCTGCGTCTGGGGCTCCATTCGGAGGTCTCGAAGCGTAGGTATAAACGAAAACGTGCGTGTCGAGCGCCTATAGTAAATCGACCGACGCACGTGTTCGGAGGATCTTCTTTCCTCTTCCTTCTCAAGCGAAAAAGAAGGAAAGACACAGGGTAAGGGACCCAATTACTGCGGAGGTACCAATTACTGTGAGTATATTAATTATATTTCTTTTTAAAGCATAATAAATATTGAAAAAGAGATATAAAATTTTTTCATTAAAATTAGTTAATATAGATGTTATATATCTCTTTTTCAATATTCATTATGTTTTAAAAATAATTGTAATTAATATAGGCACAGTAATTTGTACCCCCACAGTAATAATGGGGTCCCTTACCCTACCAAATCGCATCGCACGAACGCAAACTTGTGTATCCAGACGCACACAGCATGGAGTTACGGCGAATGGAGTTTGGATCGCATAACGCTGAGTCCAGACGCACCTAGGAAAACCCACGTTCAGATGTCCCCCGGAAAAGGGACGAAGCGGGAAGGAATATTTTCGCGGACGTAGAGGAGCATTCTGTTGCGTCACGAGGCGCGTTTCGAGAGCAGCGCCGATATAGAATACTATGTACATCGTGAGTCACCGAAAACGCCCGGAAAAAGGCGGTGGCGGTGTTTCGTGGCTCGATATGGTCGGCCGAAACTTCGAGCCACGATATTCGTTCCGTAGCCGGAAGCGTCGCCCCGTTTCGTTCTATCCGGTGCCGGGATTCGTTCGAGACTGTAAGAACAGAGTCTCCTTTACTCCCTCTCTCTCTTTCTTTCTTTCCTTCTCGCTCTATATCGTCTCGCTCTATCCCGCTCTCGATCGACGAAGCTAATCCCCGCGACAAGTTCGCGAATCCTCCGCGAGATCTTTCTTTTCGATTTCCATCGACGACTGCGTCTATCGCGACTATGAAGAGGGGGTTAGGGGATACTGGAGATTCAAGTTCGCTGGTGAATCAGTGAAGATCAATTTAGCAGACTTTAACCACTCGCAGAACCTCTGGAAAAGATGGGAATACTTCGTTCTTGCAAGGGAAGAACCGCAAGCACTCGTTCGACTTCGATTTTAACTACATTCCATAAATGTGTCGTATTAGCCGTAGTTGTCAGACAACTTCCACTGCTATTTATTGTTACGATTACAGTGAACTCTCGATATACGTCAACAACACGGGTCTTGACAGCGTCATGTATCGTCCAGGACACATACCCGGGCCGTGTTATGTTTACACTCCGACGTTTGAAGCCTCTCGAGCTTCGCGGCCCCTCACGGGGTATACCCCGCGGCAGTGGGGTATAATTTCGCGACGTTTATCATCCAGGCCTTGGCGACATATATAGAGAAATCACTGTACAGTGATTCGAATTTTTTTTGTCGTTCATGCTTTCGTAGAAAAAGAAGGAAGATTATATTTCTACCTTTACATTCTCCAATGGCTACATATTGACAACAACAAAAGAGAATTTTATTTCGATTTAGAGGAAACTAATGACATACGTAATTATTAGTTCCTGTTCGAAATCTCCATCGCCAGTCTGGCTCGATGTTGGAGTGTAAGGCGTTAATCCTTTTAGTACCGATCGAGCAGTTGAACTTGAGTGAAAATAGCGAGCAAAAATGACACTGAATACGAATCCATAAATCGGAATAGAACAATCGACGGTGTAAGAACTGGATGGAAGAAATGATTGTGAACTCCGGTGATGGGAAGTACAAGCGCATAGTGACTTACGCCACTTCTCGCAAGTGTAACGAACGATATATCGTTGTCCATCCTAAAAAAAAAACGGTTGAATATACAAACAATTGAATAAATCGTAGATCGAGTTGTGATACGAGTGAGAATTATCTGAAACAGGAGGACGAACAAACATTCGCTCGTTGAAACCATAAGAAACGCCTATGGTTCGCGTCTCGGGGACGACGTGTCCCAGAAAAGCGCAAGTTTCAATCCCCACCGAGGACCAAGAGCAACAATCTTGCGTCACATGCTTCAAGAGCAAGATTTCCTCAAGTTCTTCAGAACCGCAGCAAGTAAAACGATTCTTTGATCGAAGGTTACGCCAGATCCCGATGAAATTACGAAATAAACTTGGGACCCGGGATTTTGACGGGCCCGGTAGTTCCCCGACCCCTTCCCTCCGTACCGTCGCGTTGTTCCGGCGCGCTCGGATCCTCGGGTTTTGAAGAGACGCGTATATCTCTCGCGGCGAGGCTCGTTGCGAGTCTCGCGAGAGACAGAGACAGCGAAGGAGAGTGGCGGTGAGCGGGAAAGACGCGTGTTACGAAACCATAGTCTGCGAGGCTCGAAGGAGGAGAAGAGGAGGTGGATGAGGTGGATGAGGTGGAGGAGGTGGTGGATGAAGAGAAGGAGGAGGTAGAGGTGGAGGAGAGCAGCCCGTTCGACGAGCTCTCTTCGTGCGGCCGTTTGTGTTCTATCCTCTTCTTGCTCCGGCTCCTCGTGCCGGCGATGCTTCTCTCGTTTTCTCTCGTTTCCTCCTCCGTCACCTCCGCCTCCACCCGTCGCTTCAGCCCCCGAACCCCGCCACCCCCCGTCTTTCACATCAACCTTCCTACTTTTCCTCCTCTCTCGCACGTTCATTCGTCCGTCCATCTTTCTCCCGCTCGTTACTCTCCTCTCGGTCTCCTACCCTCTCTACGTTCGTTCGTTCGTTCGTTCGTTCGTCCGTCCGTCCGTCCGTCCATCCATCCGTCCGGCTCACCGTTTCCACCTCGACATTTGCTTCGGGCTAAAATAAAAACACGACGGAGATAACCGAGCCGGGAGAAAGGGAAAGGGAGTAGTAGTCGGCGCTCGCTCGCCAAGAACGGCGAAAAGAAAAGAAACGGACGGGAGAAGAAAGCGAGAAAGAATGGAAGGAAAGAAGCGAAAAGAGAGAATTGTGCGCGTACAAATCCCACGCGTCCAAATTGCACGCGTCTAAATACCGCGCATCCAAATCGCACGCGTTGAAATTCGACGCGTCCACATCGCACGCGTCCAAATCTCACGAATCCAAATTATGCGCGTTTTACTCCCACGCGACCAAATTGTACGTGTCTAAATCCCATGAATTCAAATGAAACGCGTTCTACGCTCATGCATCCAAATTGCACGCGTCCGAGCCGCACACATCCAAATTACACGCGTGCAAAATTCCAAGCGTCCGAGTTACACGCAACCAAATTCCGCGCGTCCAAAATTACAAGCGTCCGAGTTGCACGCATCCAAATTCCGCGCGTCCAAAATTACAAGCGTCCGAGTTGCACGCATCCAAATTCTATGCGTTCAAATCGGACGCGTCCAATTTCCAAGAAAGAAACGAAAAGAGCCAGGAAGAGAAATGGGGAGGCTATAAGAAAGAAAAAGCGAGAAATTGAGAAAAGTAACGCGATCAGAGGAATTTCGGCAGAACCCGGTATCCTCCGCGAGAACAATCTCTTCCGCACGGAGAGCAGGCAGGACGTACGATAGAGGGGGAACAATAAAGACGCGGACACGGGGCCTCGCATGACTCGGAACGCGATTTACGCGCGTTAGGTCTGAAAGACCCCCGCGTTGCGCCACACCGCACCTCTGTTTTTTCTTTTTCCTCGATCCGATTCGTACCGATCCGTGCCGTGACGCGAAACAATCTGTTCGGTGGCGTGTACACGACGGTTCGCTCGAAAAAAAAAAAACACCGGCAACGAGGATTTTTGAGCTCGGCATAGTTCGCGGCCGAAAGCCGATCGCACCACCTGTGTTCGCCGAACGGAATCGGCTGATAATAGCCTAATAAACTGGACTTCACACCGTTGTGTCGTAAAGTTCGGTTCAGTGGAGATACAATTTTATTTTTGTATTTTTTGAATCTCGAAATTTTAAACAAGATCGGGATCTTCGATCGAGCCAATGTATACCGTAGAAGAGTATTGAGAAATGTTCCGTTGAATTCGCTTTAACGCCCTTAAACCTGAAAGTAGCTTTCGCGTGACGTTTTCTAATTGTCTCAACCGGCGTTTACAATCCCACGATCGTTCAAATCTAACCCGCAAAGGATCCAGTTGACGCAACGATCCCGAAACACGGTCAGATTCAAGGGAGCAATAATCTGTGGCTGTAAAGCGGCGGCAGTCGAAGTTAGTTCAAGTCATTAAGCAGGTACATTAAACACCCCAACTGCGCATCTTGTCCGAGTGCACAACTGCTCGCGCATTCCACACACGTTTTTACGAAGCAATATCTGTCGTAAAATAAGCACGTCCTACGACGGCGGTAGAAGTAATTTTTTTAACAATACTTTACACAAGATAATATTCGTATTTTGCAACTGGTGGACTCTAGGAGCCGCTCCCTGTAGCTCTCGCGAGGTTGAAGAGACGTTTGCTTTCGAAACTCTGAGTGGAACTCTAGATTCATGGACGTGTATCGCTTAGCTGTAATATAGTGACCACCGAAACTGACGAGAAGATAAATATTTAACACTAGATTGTAATTAGACGAGTCGAGATAAAGCGTTCCCAAATTCTTCCGTCACAATTGTAGAAATGATTAAAACCTTCTTACAAAACATTTTTTAACGAACTTCGCTATTCGAGCTTCTATTACGGTAAAAACCGTACGAAATCTGAATAAATTCAATCTCGTGCTGTAACGTAATGTACATGTGTACATTAGTCCCGTTTAGCTCTGTAGTTTCCGTGCTAATCCTTCGAGGAAGGATTAGCCTCCCAAAGGATTATTACCGTAATCTCCAGACAATTTAGACTCGTGGATATTTTCGAATCCTAGTGAGCAAAGAACACTGCACGAGGAAGAGCAATGCAGTCTCAATGCTTATTGGTATTTTTCGAAGATATCTTCGAGTTCTAGAGAGCACAGAAAGCTACATAGAAGAGTGTTGCACATAGGGGCGTTCAATTTTTATTTGAATCAAATGAAATCACTGCTTCTCGAACACAGTGGATGAGATCTCGACGCACGGCGATTTGTGTTAGCGTGCCACGATAATGCGGTACCGCGATAATTAAAATCGCAACCGGGCGAAGAATAATTGCCACGATCGCGGTACGTTAATACAGGAGCCTGATCCCGACGAAGACGCGTATCGCAGCATGGACCAGCAAGAGCGAACCGGATTACCGGGGGACCAAGGCTAACGATACTCGGCGTTTCGTGCCGCCGCCAACTCCGGACCACTTAACGACATTTTATACGCGGGGCTCCATTTTCCGGTTCTTTCGTCGCTTCTCGTTACACTTTTACGCGTTCTTCCGCTCCCTGTCCCTTCCGCTCCGAACGTCCGGCCTGGCCGAACATCGCAACCCGCTCGAATTCCAGAAACGGAAACCTTCTAATCACCCAGAATTCGACCTCGTTCCACAACCGTGTACCTTCGCGGCCCTTTTCTCGGTCGCTTAGGACACGTTCCTGTTGCGACTGCGATGAATAATCAACGCGACGGTCACAGAAAAACGTAGGAACACGAGATGTATCCGAAAAGTGAGTTGATAGCTGTTGTTGCTACAGTGCTGCGAATACAACTGCTTCTATCTTTGTTTATTGAGAAGACATAGAATGCATTTGTCGTTTCGCATATGGTTAACTCGTTGAACGCCATGGCGGTGGATCACCGGTGGCCATAAGAACGTTTGCCGTAAAATTAACGGCATTGAACATGAATTTATCACTGCCGAAAGTGACTAGATGACAGTGTAAGAACTTCGTGATTCAGTGATTAACGATTGTCCTTAACACATGCACTACGGTTTATTTTGCGGTTACAGTGATTAGAACTTCTTTGTCGTTCTTAATTTCCTAGAAGAAGGAAGGACTTGACCAAGACAAACTCCTTAGCTCTTCCAACTATAGATGGTTGAAATTCTCATTAGGCCACGAAAAGTGTCCGACATGTTTACATTCGAGCCGGTACAGGATACAGCTCGGAATCCGTTGTGGAATTTGCGCGCGATTCGAAGCTTTCCGAGGACAAGCTCTCGTCGCAGGACCAGGTCCCGGTTAGGTTTCTTCTCGGGAGGACCTTAAACGGTCCTAAATTGCCGCGGCAAAGAATACGGCTTTATCGAAGACGATTCGTGGATACCTGCATCTTGCAGGCTATTCATGTATTCCGAACTTATGGAATACATGAATAACTCCGTCGGGACCGACCGGCTGCGAATCGGTGGAATCCAACGAGAGGAAGAGAGAGAGAGAGAGAGAGAGAGAGAGAGAGAGAGAGAGAGTGCTGAAGAAGTTGGAAGAGGGCGAGAAGGAGTCTCGATCTTATTGATAAGGTCGATTTATCGGCGAGGCACGATTTATCTGTGACGCGTGGCCGCCTCCGCGTTCTTTCCTCTCGTTTTTCCCGGTTCCCGGCTCTGTTACGGCAGCGATGAAATCGTTTACCGCCTCGTCCCGGCGCGAGTAACGCGCCGAAACTCTTCTACCTCGGCCACGCGGTTTACGTTTCCTTCGGGATGAGAACGATCTGTTTTTCCGCCTGTTACACCTTCCGAAAGGCGGGATTTCCTGTTTGCGATTCCATGTCGCGAGCGTTCAAATTCCGGCCGTCCAAATTCCAGGCGGCCGAATTCTACGCGTCCAAGTTGCACGCGCCCGAATCCCACGCGTGCAAATTCTATGTGTCCGAATTGCAAGCGTCCAAATTGCACGCGTGGAAATCCTAAGCATCCAAAGCCAAGCGTGTCAATTCTACGAGTTCAAATCCCACACGTGTAACTTCCACGCGCCCCAGATCCCAAGCGCCAGAATTGCACGCGTGCAAATCCCACGCGCCCAAATCTTATGCGTCCAGATTCTACGGGTCCAAATTCTATGCTACCAAGTTGCACGCATCCAAATTCCACACGTTCAAATTGCACGCTCCCACATCCCACACATCCAAATTCCACGCGCCCAAATATCACGCGTTCAAATTGCACGCGCCTTAATCAAATCCATCAAAATTTCACGCGCGCCGATATCGCACGCGCCCCAGTCTTTAGGCTTAAACTTCCCATTGGAAAGGACTTTGGCAACTTTCTATCAAACTTTTGTGCTATCGTAGTGCATCACTTGATCGTCTGATGTTCGAATAAAAACGAAACGTATGTGCCATCATCCGCGTGCGTTCATCGTATACGTCGATCCCTAGTTCTGCCGTCAAAGCTGCCGCAGTTGTCGTTAACGGCGACGGCATCGAACACCCGCCGACGTTTCCCATCGTCATAAGACGCGACACTGACGAGTGTAACCGCTGCACCATGCCGCGTTCGAATGCGAAAAACCGTCCAGTTCGAAAGAGAAAGCGTAATCGCTTGGATATCCTGCGAGACACGCGGTTGGCCAGTCGATCCGCGGATTCGGAGATCGGCCGGCTGAGAGATAGCCGAGGGATATAGTCGTCGAAGCGTAATGTAGCCTTGACCTATTGGCGCCCTCGCGTCTGCTCGAAACTTCTCGCGGTTTGGCTTCGGTTCTCGAGAGGGCCGCGTCGAACGCGCTTATCGTCGCCGTTTCTCCATTTCCCGCGGATCATCGGCTGCGGAAATCGCGGCGGCGATGTTTACGGAAATCGGGTCCAGCTGGACCAAACTATATTTCTATATTCCCCGCGTTAAGCTCGAAAGAGTTGACACCACTGCTTCTGGTTAAGCGCAGACGGGTGGGTAGTTAAACATTCATCAGAAAAATAGGTAGATACCGTTTTTTACTTGATTTCTGTTTCTCACAGTTGACGCGAAACATTTTTGCTTTGCATAAAGATGCGCAGTCTACTCGCAGTAAATTGTATGTAGTAGATACAATGTGGAAAATCAGAATTAGGAATCAGGATTTTAAGCTTCTGTACACTGAACGGACTCGAAAAAGGATTGAGCGCATAGAAAATTGTTTGCGACGGTTCCCTTGTAAGGATATATTATTAGCACCATTTCTTTACGTTTTAAATGAATGAATTTTGTCCATTGAACAAAGATGATATTGACCGGCAATCGTTTGCACAATTAACCTTCCTCATCGTCTCGTTTATGTCCGCGACACACTGTGATCCGGTTCGTTTACATGTTCTAGTATTGAGCCCTTGTGTAGCCAACCAAAATTCAGATTTTGAGACTATAAATTAATATATTAGCGAACAAAGAATGGGCATTCAGAGCAGTTTTGTAATATTTTCAGAACATTACAAAATTATTGAAAGAACTGCAATAAACGGGTACCCCATTGGTTTCGCAGGGGTAACCCCCTAGACGACCGCATTCGAGTCTGTCTTGACCCACAATATCAAAACCGTCCTTGAAGGCTGGTCAATTTCTGTCGATCGATTCAAGTTGAGAATCATTTGAACGGACTATTCAGAACTACAGTTGCGAATCAAAGAAAATCTGCTTCTCTTGAAAGTCTACACCCTCTGGATCTCTGTCCTGATCCAGAACATCGGAATAGTGATCGAACAGCCCAGTTTCGGGCGATTAACTCGAATCGATCGCCGTTTTAGCAGAATGTTCAGCAACGGATAGGATTTCCACCGATTTCCTTGTGTCGCACTGGTCTCCCGATATTGCACGTCATTCGGAGACGATTTCGCAGAGGAAGAGAAAGGCGAGAGGGAGGAGAGAAGAGGAGAACTCGAGGGTGAAGCGGCCGATCCCAGACGCACTCTTTCGCAACGAAATTTGCTCGGTCGGTCTCGTCTGCTCTCGGTATCTTTATTTCCGGCGATGGCCACGCGCGTCTGCAATTCAAACGTCCTCCCATGGCCGGCGGGGTTTATCGCGGCGGCGACGATCGCGCGCCGATAACGTACATCGCAAGATAGAGAACGAGAAGAGAGAGAGAGAGAGAGAGAGAGAGAGAGAGAGAGAGAGAGAGAGAGAGAGAGAGAGATACATCGAACAAATTCTACTGGTCCGAGAAGGAACGGGGCTAGGGCACGACCAGACCTTGCGCAACGAATACAAATGTTGGCCTGTCCCTTGGAGGCGCGTGACGGGATTCGTAAAAGGGTCTCTCTCTGCTGGTGCCTTCGACGCGCAGGGGCTATCGTCTCCTGTTCTCCTTCGACGGGAACGATTTCGGCAGGTTAAAGACGCGATAACGTTAGCCCGGCCAGAAATCGAGCACTACAATCTCGCGGCAATCTTCCCTGCCCCTCTGCGAACCACAGGGAAAGGGGGATTATCGTTCGGAACACGGGATGCGACACTATGATTGGTATTCACGCAAATATTAACGCATCCGCGACCGCCGAATGTTGCGAATTCGCAACATTTCACATCCTGGTTCTGGTTCCCGTTGACCGTGAATTTATATCGTCTTGCAAGCTGTTCTTAACAGACACTTGTTTTATTTTGGACATCGGTATATTCGCACTCCGATAATCCGAAACGAGTTCTGTCATTATTATTCTGGAAATTCTTGATTTCGACGGGCTTTCGGTATTAGAAAAATGAAAACTGACTGGATACTGATGCAGCAAGCGACGATATTCCCGTCTTTGTTTTAAACATTACTGGCCACACGGACTTACTGTCGGGAGCTCAAAAGATGACATAGTCTATGATCATTGGTCTACGTATGTTATGCGTTTATGACAAAAATGGGTACCGAACATCAGTGTATCGGTTTCAGCTTTGCAAGGGCTCCCGTATCTTGCAATCAATGCAGACACTTTCTATTTTGCATAAAGATGACACGGTCTACGATCATCCACAAAGTTTAAATTGCTCTCAATTGCGGAGCGAAGACAGTGCCCCGCAGACAAGAGAACAGTTTCTGTGTCAGTTCCGACGAGAAATCGACACACGTGTGCGATTTTACACGAATTTGTTTAAAAAATTCGTCGATCTTTCGAGTTCCTCGGAATCAGTCAGTTTACCAAACGGTGGAATCTAATGGTCGCACGGTTAGGATGCTAGCCGCTCGCTCGGTCCGACGGCCGCCGCGCCGACTTTCTCGCGTTTCTCCCTCTTCTCGCCGATATTTTTCAGCCGATCAGCTGATCCGATCGCGCTTGGCGTTCCTCGATCGACGAGCGAGCGGACCAGCACGCTTCTTCGACTTAGGGTCTAAAGCTAGAGTCAATTTTCCCGGAACTGTCAACCGCTGGGCAAGGCCCACGGACCAACGTCCATTTTACACGGAACGTACAACATCAATTTGGCGATCAATCTTTTGGAGTTCGTTTATATTAGAATTGCGATTTTGTCTGATACAACAGGTGCTCAGAACTTGGCGCAACTCTATTCGCGTATTAATTTCTCTAGAAATCGGAGAAACAGCAAAAAATTTGTGCCTAACCCATACCTTTTAGAGTTCATTCATATTAGATCCGCGATTTCTATCTACTATAAGAGACGCTCAGAACTATCTTTCTTTGGTGAGATAACTGTTGACCAGTAACGATAGTGTGCAGTTTCATTCGCTCATTAATCCTTTGCATTCGAACAGCGACTTTGAGGCGCCACCAAAAATGATTTCACCAGAATTTGAAACAATTCTCACACGGCCCCACTCATTCCTATTTGATAAACTGGCTGAAACCTTCAGCGTGATGCGGGTAAACGTACACAGTTTTTATCTTGTTCATAAAATATTTTGGGTCGAACGAACCTTCTAATTGACGAACCAGTAACATTGTGTTATCCCCAGTAAACTGTGGTTACCGCTTCGATGTAAACACGTTTATTATAAAACAGTAGAGTGTATTTGTTTGCCTGGAGTCGTAGCGCCAAATAATCTTCTCGCCGCACACGTCAAAGGTTCTGAAATTTTTAGGCGGGTCTAGCACAAATACTTGAGACCTAGCTTTCCACGTCGAGTTTCTCCTAGGAAGCCTAGAGTTTCGCGAGAGTTTTCGGGAGTGCGTAGGGACCGCGATTGCACCATGTTCCACCGAGTCTCTGCTCTTCTGCGCTCCGAGACGCGACGGAACGGGAATCCGGTTCCCCCCGAGCACTCCTCGTTCGAAAGATGAGAAGATCAAGGAAAAAGGGGAACAGGCGGGGAGAGGGTGTGTGTGTCGGTCGCTTAACTTGGGCTCATCTTGGGGACTTACATTTTGTAGTGATGCTGCATGTGATGCGCTAGATGCAGATCGGCCGGGTGTTGCTGTATCTGCTGTTGTTGTTGCTGCTGTTGCTGGTGCTGCTGCATGGCCTGGTGATGGTGTGTCTGCGGGGGGTCCAAGCTGGAGGCGCCCAGCAGGGTGGCGCTCTCCCTAAACAGCGTTGCCACCTGCATCCTCGCCGATTATATTCCTCTGGTTGCTCGAGGGCGAAGAGTTGCGCTTCCTGTCGGCGGTGGTCGCGCGAGAAGAGCACGCTCGATGCCTTCTTCGGCCTGCCGATAATTGGATAGCGTAACTGGGGAGAACAAAAGGGTCTCTATCTCTCCCTTTCTCTCTTGGTCTGCCTACGAGGCGGGAGAGAAGGTCTCCGCTCGGTTTCCCGTCGCTTCCGCTTCGATGAGTTTCCCGGTGGAGCGAGAAGAGCCGGAGCTCGACGAAGCACGAGGATATCGGCCCTGGTAGTCGTCGTTCGAGCCGCGACGAATCACCGGTCCGGATTTCTGGGCCTTATGCTGCTGTTGTTGTTGTCGCTATTGTGGTTCTCCTCCTGGAAAGAAGTCTGCTCCTCCTGGCGGCTCCGACACTGGCCGCTGCTCCCGACGGCTCCGGTCGAGGCACGCGAGCCAGCGAGCGAACAGGCGAGAGCAGGCCGGGCGAGCGAGCGAGCCGTCGGCTCACGGCCGAGAGCACGGGCTGCTTCCGCCGCCTCCGCCTCCGCCTCCGCCTCCGCAATCGGGACGAAGCTCGCACGAAACTGCACTCACTGTGTGGCACACTGTCACCGGGGGAATATATCGTAGAATATCACCGTGGTCCCCGAGCCGCGCCGCGCCGGGTCGGGTCGGGTCGGATCGGGTCGAAACCGTGTCGCGATTCGAGCCGATCGTCGCGCGGGCAGAGTCGGTCGAGCGCGCGATAACGATACTAATACAGAAAGAAGAGCCGAGCCGATCCGGGCCGGGCCGGGCCGGGGCCTGGAGCGAGCGGAGCCGTTCAATCGAGCCCTCTCGAGCTGAACGTCCTCCGGTTATCGCTCGCAATCCTCGTTACCATCGTCATCGTCCTCCAGGATAGCCGGCGAGACCGGTCTCGAGAGCGAGAACCTCCTCCGCGCTCTGCTCGCTCTGCTCGCCGACGGATCCTTCTCCTTCTCGAGCTTCTTCTTCTTCTTCGTCGTCCTCTCACTCTCTCCTTTCCCTTCGTCTCTTTCTCCTTCGACGATCCTCTCTCGTACAAAAGACCAAGACGGACTCTTCGCGAGCGCGCGCGCGCGCGCCCGTGTGTCGTGCGTGCGTGCGTGCGTGCGTGTGTGTGTGCGGTGAAGTCGTCCTCCGGGGACGATTTCGGAGGTTGCCGCCGCGCGCGAAAGTCTCGGCAGTTTTCGAGAGTCCGCGCTGCTCTCACACGGTTTTCACCGGCCGCGGACACACGTGACCACCTCCCGGAGATCACTGCCCGGACCGAATATCCTCCAGCGAGACTTTCTTTTTCCGAGAGTTTCTCCTCTCGTCTCCTCCGCGGGCACTCGCGCGGACCACCGAAACGCTTCTTCTCGGATCTCTCTCACGCGCGCACCAACGGTGTAGGTATGTATCTCAATCTACTACCGGCTTCTACGATGATCATAAGTCTCCGAGAGTCTCTCGTCGACGGTGAATCTAGGGTGGACGCCCTGGCCGACGACGACGACGACGACGAATCGTGCGGTTCTATCCTAGTCTGTTCGCGAGACTCGGGTTTACTCCGTTTCCGTGCGGCCAGGCGGGAGCAAGAGCGGTGATCCTCGGTGGCCTCGCTGCTGCTCGCGCCGACGGACGGGACGGTACGGCTGGCCGCGCTGTTCCGATAACGCGACAGCGTGCCGCTCCTAAAATTTCATGCGGCTCGGCGATAACGCTCGGCCGTGAGCTGGCTCGTTTCCTCTCCTCGCCTCTTTCCTTTGTTCCTCCTCGTCTCTGCTTCGGTCACTCTGTTTCGACCGGCCTCTCTCTCTCTCTCTCTCTCTCTCTCTCTCTCTCTCTCTCTCTCTCTCTCTCTCTCTCTCTCTCTTTCTTTCTTTCTTTCTCTCTATGTGTATGTGTGCGCGTGTATGTGTCTCTGGATTTTTGGTTCACTCAGCTATCTCTGTCTTTCCGTGTATGTGTGTGTAGAGGTCTCTCTCTCTCTCTCTCTCTCTCTCCCTTCTTTCCTCTGAACGCGTAAACACGAGTGGACGCGCGCCACGGAACCTGGAACCGCGGCAGCAAGAGTCGGCACCGCACTGCTTGGCCGTGTCGCTGGTTAGGTCGCTCGAGCCGCGAGGTTCGTGCGTTTCCGACCTCCATCGACTGCGCTCGGTCTCGCTCGGTTTCGGAGCCTCCCGCCGCGGCTGCCAACGACGTCGGCGTCGACGACGACGACGACGACGGCAGCGACGACGACGACGACGACGACGACGACGGCGGCGGCGGCGACGACGACGATGGCTGCGACTGCCTCGCTCTTGGACCTCTCTCTCTTTCACTCTCTCTTTCCTCCAGCTCTTTCTCGCTCCTCTTCGGCCCTCGCAGAAATTTCTCCTTTTGTCTCGCCGTTTCTCCGGGTCCCTTTCTTCCTGTTCCTCTTCCTCTTCCTCTGCCATCTCTTCCTACCACCAGGTCCTACGATTCTCCATCCCGCGCCAGGTGTACATCGAGTTCGCCGCTGCCCAATCGATGCGGGACGATCGATGATAAATCGTGGCACGCGACTACGGCTCCGATCGATCCTCGCCGACGAATCGTTTCTTCATCTTCTTCTTCTTCTGTTTCGTCTTTTTCTCTTCTAATTCTTCTTTTTGTGGGATTCTTGTTACCTTTACTGCGAGATAACTCGAAAATTCGAGAACGGTCTCTGACTGGTGTCACCCTGCGCGAGGAATGAGGAAACGAAACACCTGAGGGACCATAAACTAATTGCCAGCCCTGTCCTACAACGTGGAAGGGCTCGTGCGACTGTGGGACCACGGGTTTTGGACATTCTCGGCACAGTCGCCGGCTTGGACGGACGGTTAGAGATCTCCTTAACGCTCTTTAACAAAATTGCACTGCTGTGGGAATCTTTAAGACGTCCGCCCGGTGAAACCGACCGGTACGCGTTGCCAAAATTTTCTACTACGATTGCAACAAACTGGAGTGAAATAGAAATTTATTGTTTAGCTTACTAGGTTTGGACGGGTTGAAAAGAGTACGAAGATGTCTGAAACATCCTTCGAATGTTTTCACTATTTTGTGCGCCTCCGACTTACTTTTGTCGTAAATGCATAAAATCCACAGTACACTCGTAACTAGACTGCGGATCTTTATGCAAAATAACAATTGTCTCATATCCATTGCAAGAAATAGGAGCTATAATAATATTGTCATTCTTTGTTTGGTAATTCCAACAGGATGGAAATAATACATTGATGCTCTTAAAGACTTTTAATTCTTTTACCGTCGTAAATTTCGTATACTCGCTTTCGTCATAAATGCTTAAAATCCGCAGTCTACTTGTAACGATTAAAAGATTGCGGTTAGTCAGGCATTATCCTGTTTCATTCGCAATCGAAATACGGCTACGATAGCTCCAAATAATTGCAATGTTGTTGCTTAGATTGTTTTAAATCGAACTATTTCCATGTGCAACGTATTCCGACAATAAGGAATTCAGAGGTTTTTTTAATTTACTGAATACAATCAAAACTCCAAAATTAAAGCTCTCCACTGCGGATTTAAAAAATATAAAAAATAAAAATATAAAACAATAAAACGATTAAAATTAAAACATTGAAACATTAAAACGATTAGAAAGATTTAACAACATACATTATTTCAACTTACTGGAGTTATTAGAGGAAGAAACAAATTTCTCTCCGGCTCCCGTTCTTTGCAACTGATACAATTTTTATTTTGCATAATGATCCACAGTCTAGTGGTTAGATTGGACGTGAGGAGTAGTTCATAACAAATGAAAGTCGTCTAATTTGTTCCCAGAAAATATTTAATAATTCTAAAAGGGAGGGATGGATGGTTCTTAACGAAGAAGTTTATCAGATCATTCCCCGTGAAGGCGTTTTTAAAATTTTGAACAATGACGGGGAAACAGTGTACCAAAAAATCTGAAGGCATTTGACCAGTGCTGGCAACGTTAGGTAATTCGGTGTTGTTTATCCGGTTCGTTCTTACATTGTTTCGCGCGTCCTTCGCGAGAGCGCCGCGACGTCGAATTTACGAGACGGAGATCCCCGTCGCTCGTCCTTTCCACGTACGGTACGTACTTATGCAAATTACGCGTCGAGATCGTGTTCACGAGTGTGTCGCAACGGCATTCTTCGCAACGGGCCGGCGCTCGGGCTCTGCACGCCGAGAAACCGACGTATTAATATTTACTCGAAGGATCTGTTGGAGCCGTGGCGGCGGCGGCGGCGGCGGTGACGACGACGACGACGACGACGACGAGGACACCACGCGCGATCGAGTACGATCCGTTCCTGTGTGCCATGCCATGCCGGCCGAAGGATCCTCGAAGTTCGCGCGAGGCGCCCGCTACAACTGCTTTTAATTGAGTCTGTGCTCCCGCGGCACGCTCCCGGAGCCAACCGAGGCGATAGATAGATTTATCGAGCTGGAACCGCATCCCTTAAGGGGCTACACCGATCTGCACGCTTGAAAAACATACACCCGGCGAATCCACGGCTTTTTTTCGAACAGGTAATTGTCCCGGCCTGGCTGCAGTTTTTTCGCTGAAACCGCCCAGCGCCGAAAGTGTCACGTGTCGCTACAGAAAAATTAACACTAAACCTACCACGGTCGAAACGACCGGTTTTATATCTTACAATTATTGAAACTATAAAAATTCATTTATGGAAAGTAGTGGAATAAATTTCCTTGTCGAAGCATTTATTATATTGAAAATTACAGACAATCTCGATAAATTTAGGGTTGCTATTTTTATAAGGCAATATTTACCAGATACTGTTCATGCTTGGTAGGTTTAGTGTTAAGGGATTGACAGTGGTTAGATTCTGCGAACACATTTTGTTCGGTCGTCTTGCAAGATCTTTTAACATTTCAATAATTGCACAGAACTAGCACTTGATCGGTAGCGGTAGGTTCATCAAGCATATGTTGCCTTGTGAAAATGACAAAGATTCAATTTAGTTTGATTCTGCACGATTTTTAATATCATCAGACTTTCTTTACTATAATCCAACTTTGATGGATTATTTGACAAAAACCGGAGTAAGGAACAAGTTCAACGTATCGGCTATAAAATTAGGGATGTCTTTAATGTTACTATGCATATTTTGGAAGTGTGTAAATAGTATAAATTAAAAATCCGCAATCTGATTGTAGCGAGGGCTTGGAAGCAATTTATTCTTATAGAAAGATCTTTATAATTCTATTAATTGTTCAGTATAACATTGTATAAAACCGATAATTTGATCAATGGTGGCGGGTTCAGCGTTCTTCTATCCCGAAGTATACTTCAAAATCACAGATTTCCTGTTCAGTCCATCGGATATACGTCCATTTTTTTAAAATGTGGAATGACACGTGGAATACAATTGGTAAATTTGAAAAATGAAGTAAAAGCAGGTAGATTGTCGTAGGATCCTTTGCGCGACTATTTCTTATGATCACATATGAAGGTTGAGATGAATGATTTTCTGATAATCGAAAAAAAAAGAAACGGTGGGAACATTCACAAGTAGCTCAACCGACGACGAGTGAACTCGTCTGCTCCAATTAATGGGGTAGGCGTAATAATGTAAACATTAACAGCTGTTTTCGTTACCGCCGCATTCAATCCACCGTGAACTTCGAAACACCTGGTATGTAATAACAATAATGAGACATCTTTCGTTTACACAAATAATGGGCGTCTACGCGTATCGTGTAATTTCGAATCCGCGTAAAAGGCGAGCAGCCTGTTATTTAAACCGAGCGTAAACCGAGGCGACTGTTAATTTCGAGAACGCGAATATTATAAAACGGTGTATGACGCGCACAATGAGAGACGATACAAGGACGAAATTAGAAAGTGAGCGAGACCGTCGATTTGGCGGCAGATTTAAACAAACGTGGTGGCTGTGAACGCTAGATTACCACTGGTCAGTTCGATTCGTCTTACCACGTTCTTATTAACTCGCTTTCTTGTCTGTCTGTTTGTCTGTTCGGTGCAAATTTTGCAATTGATTTTAAACTGACTTCCCGACAAGCTAGAGACTTGAAACTTTAAACTAGAAAGCAGAAAATAATTATTTAAATGGAAAAAAAATTTGAATATACCACGTTTTTAAGTCGGACTAAAAAGTATAAAATAATTTTATGTTGATAGTCCTGAAAATTTTTGATTGTGAATTTTGAATAGCTATGAAAATACTTGTAAGACTTAAAAAACGTGGGGCGTACGCAATAGATAATTGATGCACGAATAGTTCACTTAAGTCACTAACAATTTTATTGCACTGAAAATGATATGAACTGTTGTGTGAGTTTTCTCAACGGCAGCTACTCTCTAGAGTCCTTACTATTATCTTGTGCCCCACGTTTTTCGTTTTAAGTCTTACAAGTATTTTCATAGCTGTTCAAAATTCACAAATTTTCAGGACTGTCTGTATGGGGTTAGGAATCTGTATGAGGTTAGGAAAAATGATTTTATACTTGTTAGGCCGTCTTAAAAGCGGTGGTATATTAAAAATTTCCTTTTATTCAAATAATTATTATTACTAATTTGGATATAATATTTTGCGTTTTTATGATGTAAAATAGACGTGAAAGATCAAGCTCTTGCACGGGTTTTCGCAATGCATTGTCGACCTTAACTTGGGTGAATAGTGAGCAATTGTACTTTTCTTGACGTCGTTCGCATATTGGTAATTAGTAGACTGCGAATTTTATGTATTTGTAAGAAAAATGGGTGGGTGAAATTTCGAATGGTAAAGAGATTGGCCCATTTTCATAATTAGATCGTATCACCAGAGCGAAATTTCGTACCTAACAGTATGCATAACAAATATATATAAATTACTGAAACATAATGAGCATCATATCTTTTTACTGTTCAAAACGTTTCGTCTTAAATATAATTAAAACATTGTCGATAAGAGCGTTATTCTGCCTTCTTTCTCATGACGCAAATAGGTTACACGAATTTAACCCTTTGCACTCGAATGGTGACTCTGAAGCACCACTAGAAATTGTTGTGGCATTATTTCAAAGAAATTACAAAAAATATTACAAAATATTTGTAACATTACAAAATTTGTATTCAATAGATTACCAAACATTTAAACATTATATGTGTAAATCGGATCAGTTTCGTATGAATAAAATGAAAATATTCTAAGACGGAAGAAAAATTTAGTTTTAGAATGAAAATAGCGCCGAGTGCAAAGGGTTAAGAACATCAAAACATTTTATAGTGCTTCTGGGTCTTACAAATGAAGCAGAAAATTTTTATTTTGCACAAAGACCCCGCACTCTAGTAATTAGACAGTAAGACTGAAAATTATACCTGAATTTTTTTTTTAAAGCTATGTTGCAAAATAGAGAGAGAGCACGTTGAACCGCAAGGGGTAAATAATTTCTTTGCAGCCCCGATCGAAAAAATGAAGAGGGTTTTTATGCCCGCGGTTCCATTGCAATTCGAACGACTGTTATTAGGCGAGCCACGAAATCGCGGTCCGAGGCGAATCGGGCCGGCGCGGGCCGGTCGGATGCGATCGAGAGTGAAACCTGGTGGAATTTCGGCGTACGGATTCGCAGAGTCCGGTTCCACGAGGGACTCTCGTAACGGTACTTCTCGGAAGATCCGCGTGGCGATCGGTAACGAATCGGAGAGAGAACAAGAGGGAAAGAGAGAGAGAGAGAGAGAGAGAGAGAGAGAGAGAGAGAGAGAGAGAGAGAGAGAGAGAGAGAGAGAGAGAGAGAGAGAGAGAGAGAGAGAGAGAGAGAGAGAGAGAGAGAAGGGAGAGAGAACCGGTGCTCGGGAGAAATTTCGAGGATCGTGCTCTCGTCGTGGAAGAGAGAGCGTTGGCGAGAGGCGGCTCGCTCGTAGCGGAGAGGGTCTCGCGAGGGAGCGAAAAGGCTGCGTCGCGTGCTCCGCAGGGAAAATCGATCGGCGTTATCGATCGTCAGTAATCCGCGGGTCGGTCGGTCGTTGGTTGGCCGATTTCCTGGCAGTCTAGCTGGCTGGATGCATGGCCGCCAGCGCGCTCGTAGCCGCTCGTAGCCGTTCGGAGCGGCTTCGGAACCGCGCGAGAGAACGTGCGTGCTGCGGCTCCGTGCGGCTCCGTGCGGCTCCGCACCGCACCGCTCTGCTCGGCTCCGCGCCGCACCGCTCCGCTCCGCTCGGCACCGTGCGATGTGCTCGCAGCGTTTCGAGCTCTACGTGCACGGCACACACCACGTACACACGGCAAAAGGGGCTCGCGTGGGTGCGCTCTCGCGCCTCTGTGTGCGTGTAGTGTGTACAATCCATTCGACCGAGTCTGCCGCGAGGGTGTATCGGAGTGGGAGTGAGAAAGACCGGCGTAGAAGGAGAGAGATAGACAGTGAGAGAGAGAGAGAGAGAGAGAGAGGGGTGGAGAGAGAGAGAGAGAGAGAGAGAGAGAGAGAGAGAGAGAGAGAGAGAGAGAGAGAGAGAGAGAGAGAGAGAAACCCGGAGAGCACATAAGGCTGTAGGTGAGAGAGCGCGCCCGCGTCCGCCCGCTTCAGCCCGCTTCAACCCGCGCAAGCCCGCTCGCTCACGCTCGCGCGAATCTCGCAAAGAGACTGCAGGAGAGACAGGGTCCGACGATTCGGTGGAACCGAGAGCTTGCTCGCATATACCGGGTGCTCCTGAAGTAACGAGCAAACTTCGACAACTACACGCCAGTCGATATCCTTCTATTCGCTCGCGGCAGCCGCCCGGAAGCCTTGCGCGTTGTTTCTATTGTCTTTTGGATAATTAGACCGGGCCGCTCACCGGTATTTCTCTGTATCCGGAATCTTACGAAAATTATTATTGTTATTAGACTAAGGGATCTTTATGGATTTATGGAGAATATTCTTGGACCCATCGATCTTGGGTCTGTTTTTGCCCTCCGTTACAAACGGCTCCATCCAAAGTGCCATTTTTTAGTAGTCGTTATGTTGTTACCTGATGGGTGTTAATAGAATATTTGTGCCTCGTTATCTTCGATACCTTTCTTTCTTTCATTTATTAATACTTCAGGGACGACAACAGATTGTCCAAGTACTTGATGCGCGAGAATGTGAGTGTATCTAACCATGATTGCAGCTCTGAAATCGTCAAAAGCATCCTCCCATGCGAGGACTAATACAGAAACCAGTGGATGAGTTAAAATGACTCGGATTTTCTGTTTTATAGTTGCTGAAATCACAGAGAAGCTTCCCGTGCGATATCATACGTGAATTCTCATGGGAATAGAGTCGTTCGAATCCCAAATAGCGTTTAATTTACTGACTGTCTTTAACATAGTCACTGTCCAAATACGTAATTTATCTTTCGGCAAGATAAGCAGCTTCGCATCGATGATTCTCGGCTAGGAAATTATTCTCAAACTAGTGAGATGTACCGTATGATCCTTGTTAGAAGACAAGGACTCTATCTATCGTGACTCTTAAAAAAGTCTCGTTTTTCACACTTTGTTGCAACGGTCGACTTTAATAGATCCCCTCGTAAACCATTTAAGCGTTTTTATCAACTATAGGAGGTTCATTTGTCAATAAAAATATAGTCCAAAAGTTAGCGTATTACAGGATTAATCATCGAACACACCGCACGAGTTGTAAGTAGATCTTCAGGGACGAATTTATAAAAATTGCAAACGAACCAAAATCAGCCCCCCTCTATTAAGATTACTATTATGTTCCCAAGCTGAGAAAAATCTTACCTAACTTTTTTAATCATTAAAAAACGGTCCTAAAAAGACAGTTTCAAAATGCTCTAAAAATTCTGAAGAAGTCTCGAATGAATGAAAATTCACGGTTTAATTATTATCCTTACCTAGTCTTCACCATGCTTACCAACTCTTACACCTTGCAACTATCTTTCTCGAACGAAGTCCAATCTATTCCTCTTCAGGAACAACAAAGTATCATTTCACGTACTCCGTTGTTCTCGAAAAAGGGAACAAGAGCCGCAAGCAAAATTCAAACCCCTACACGTTGACAACATATTACACCTACGCGCAACGAAACAGGGCGCGCTGAACGCGATGCAAGACGAGCTCCGATACTCAGGAAATAATTTATTTAATTAAATTAAACCGTCTCGCGTTCGTCGATCCAATAAAACAATCTCGCCGGTGAGCACTGTCCGGGTACCGTACGATAACAATAACGTCGTCTTCGAGGAAGAACAAAGCCGTTTGCGGGGAAAGTCCGAAGAAAACAACGGCGAGCAAAGACGAAGGTAAGGCGTTGTTAAACGGGCACGGGAACGCGAGAAGAAGATACGTAGATTAATTAGTAAATGAGGCGTACGAAGTAGAAGCGACGATGTTCCGTGCGAGGGCGAGGTCCGGCGGTGTTGTGTCGGAGAAGAGCGAGTTAAATGACGGGAAATGGAGAGGAAAACGATTTCCCTCTGTTAAGAAACAAACGCCGAAAAAATGTATATTCGGAAAAGTAATCTTCGCGAGATACGGGCCGCCGTTTTCCGGTCGCAGTTGCCGTTCGAGTTTCGTGGAGAACTTTTCGCGCGTTTGAATTATGAGCGTAGCTTTCGACGACGATTACCGGGGACCAGTTGCTTGCTCGCGTTATCCTCGTTAATACGGGATTCGGAGCCGCAGTTAGGCGACCGGGAAAACATCGAGTGCTTGCCACCAGACCTTTACACCCGCCGATTTCATTAACGAAGATCGAGCGATCTAATATCGGGCTCGCGACCTTGCCACCAGCTATTTTCTTTCTTCCACCGTCGCCCATCCTTCGCACACATTTTTCCCCGCTGCCAGGCTCGCGCATTTCATTTTCAATAGAAGAGTCTCGAAAGATTCGCCGGTGCGACCGTTCTTCTAAAGGACCTTTCGATTTCCCTGTTCGTTAAGGGTTCAGTCCCCTCTTCTTGATTGAATATACATTTTTTAAAAAGTTTGAAGGGTCGGTCAACTAATATGGAATTTTCTACAGGCTTTCGCCATACGTTTATTAAGTTGCACGAATTTTTTCAGTTCCATTCGGTTATTAATACGGTCACTGTGTATGATACACTGAGGACATGAATACAAAACATTTTTCTTAAGTGACAATGGAAAACATTCGGCTTGAATTTTAATTCCGCTCAAAAATTCCTATGAGGTTATCTTTCACATACTTGCATGCAGTTATCTTCTGATCTACAATCATCTACAAAAATGATTTAGCGAGAAACGGTTACTATTCGTATTCAAATGTACAATTTTCCCGAGAAGATGTTTTTCTTCTCGCCAATGAAAAAGGTTCCTGCTTAAAAAGAAATTTGAACATCCTATCCTTTTGATTCCAGGACAAGCGATGCTATTGCTCTTCCTCAAGAATTAAACATCCTCAAAAGTTAAAATTTCAAGTCGATTGGTCCAACAGTTCCTTTCGAATCGCGTCATGTTCGACGCCTTTCAAGTTCAAAATTGCAACTCGAAATACCGGGAGTCACGCGTGCTTCGTTAATCAATAACTTCGAAAGTAGAGTGAATTCTGACTCGGGATTTTACAGAGACGCGTCCGAAGAGTTCAGCTACAAGATCCTGCAAATAAAAATAGTATTTCTTAAACCGGTAAATGGAATTCCTGACTCAAATTCGAAAACGGTTAGACCAGGTTCCGAATCGGATATTTTCCGAGTAAATCGCCTCGAGATCCGCGTTATGCCAGCCGAGTTTGGTTTACGCATCGAGCAGGTCCATTCCCGCGATGGTAACGCTGCGAAATCGCTGCGAACCGCCCACGCAGCTAACCGTCTCTCGCCTCGGAACCCCGGCGAACCCGCGCGAGACTCGACCGCCTACTTCAGCGTCACCCGGTAGAAGGGCAAGTACGCGCACACGTATGAGCACACGTGTAGGTGTGGTGGTGCATGCGGTGACCCTGCCACACGATGTAGGTGGATGGAATACCAGGGCTGTACCGAGAAACCGTGCCGCGTGCACTCCCTCGAATCTTTCCTCCAGGAAATTTCACGTTTCTCGACGTTTGCCACCAAGAAACCACCCTTGCTGGTCGAACGCGAGTCATTTTCCAAGCAACGTTATATTAGGGTTGCGCCATTCCTATGCAA
Source organism: Halictus rubicundus (assembly GCF_050948215.1). Taxonomy (NCBI): domain Eukaryota; kingdom Metazoa; phylum Arthropoda; class Insecta; order Hymenoptera; family Halictidae; genus Halictus; species Halictus rubicundus. The sequence goes on from NC_135151.1 coordinate 2,012,420, forward strand.
GTGAATCGGATCGTCTTTTACCCGGTGTTTTGCATAAACGCAGACCTAATTGAAGTTCCAATTCATTTGGCGCCTGGCCACGAGCTGGGTCTGCTCGCTGCAGAGTGTTTGTTGCTGAAACTCGAGCGAAACACTGATTTTTAGCCGCCGGAACAAAATCAATTGAACATTTCCTGACCTTAATCGAACGAACGCGAAGAATTTAAAAGCAGCTTTAGAAGTTAGTGTTTCCGTTTGTGCAGTATGTATATTTGTTGCTTCGATCCAGTAGAAGAAGGAAAAAGTTACCGATCAAGAAAACCCGTGGAAATTCGGGTCCTCCGTGTCGATCTAGTTCGATCTCTATCGCTTTATAGCGAAAAGCGGGCGGTGTTCGCATGCAAGAACGATCGCTCCGCTCGGGACTTATTGGCTGCGGCGCGATATTTCTGCGGTTCTACGGCAAAACGACATAAATCGTCTGTTCCTATTTCGAAGGTACAGCGCGTTCAAACTTTTGAACATGCATTTCTAATCACCCGGTTGCTCGGATACAACACGCGGACGCGTCTCGTGCGAATTTACATGATTCTTCCAATTGTTTCGAGAGCGACAGTGAACCTCGAAGAGATCGGTGCATATTTTTTCTTTCTGTCGGTACTTAAAACTTTGGTGCAGTTAACGATGCACTTGCTACTACTGCTCTCCGGGGAAAAAGTGATTAATATTTTAAACAATCTTCGTGCACGAAGCCTGTTCGTTGGACAACAATTCCGAGTGTATCCTCTTTCATTCGAGAGAGAAAACGCAGCCTTCTAGAAGTTGACATCGATACTACCAGAGGAGCGAAAATGATCCATGAAAATGCTTCTGCAGAAACTTGTCCGGCACATTGATTCAGTTACACGAGCATGATAATGAACATTGACCCTCACAAGGACCATTAAAATTCTTACGTTTCAACCGTCTTCTACATATTTGCGAACCTGCCTTTACATGATCAACGTGGATCATCGTATTTCACCTGGTCGCTATAAAGTTACAATTGAAGATCATTCGAGTTCCTAGCAAATGTATTATCGCAATTAAAAAGATTTTCCGCATATTTGAAATTCATGAAATTTTTCTGCACACTTTAAATTCGTAAAATCCTTTTGTATTCTTGCAGTTTGTAAAATCTTTCTGCACCCTTGCGATTCATTCTCGAACATCCTTGTGCCCTTTCTGATTTATCCCTTGAAGATCTGTGACTTTGCAATTCATAAAATCCCCAGTCGTTCCAGTTCATACTGGCGGTGTCAGGACGAAAAATTTTTTAGAAAAATCCTGTCGGACGCGATTTCGAACCGCGGATCTTGGGGAGTCCGTCGCGCGGACAGGAGCGATCGGGTCGGCGCGTCGCGCTCGATCCTCGTGTTCGATTATCGCGATAAATAATGTCAAAGTCGAACTCCTTAACACGCTCCTGTTTCGAATAGCCGGCGTGTGTGCGCGGACGCGCGCTGGCCAGCAGCACCAGCAGCAGCAGCAGCAGCACCAACACCAGGACTTTGTGTCTGTGCGTGCGTGTGCGCGAGCATGAGCGCGATCGGCCGAGCGAGCTGGCGGGGTCGAGGGTGGATTTCGCGCGGGCGGGAGCGAGAGAAAGAGAGGACAGAGGGAACCGTAGAGAGAAGGATAAAGACCAGAGCGAGAGAGTAAGAGAAACAGCAGAGAGCACGGAACGAGGAGGGAAAGCGGTCGGATGAAGCGATAGTGGCGAGAGCGAGCAAGAGGTGAGTCACGAGGAGAGGAGCGGGGAGAGCCGGAGGGTGGCTGGGAGGGAACGAGCGAGCGAGAGACAGAGACAGAGAGAGAGGGTGAGAGAGTGAGAGAGCGGGTGGGATTTGCGCGAGCGCGAACGACCAGAGTAGAAAGAGAAAGAAAGCCAAGAGAACGAGGGAGATGGCGAAAAGAGGAAAAGAGGGAAAACGAGAGGTGGACGCGAGCGTTTCCCGCGGGAAAGAGAGAGACGGGAGGAAAAGACGATACCGTCGTCGAAGCTCACGCAAACACGCTCCTGCCGGAGTTCTCTCGCGCACACACACACACACGCTCGCTCTCTCCGGCTGTGCCGCACTCCCACCACGCGAACTTTCGGAAAAATCAATAGAATACAAGAAAAGCCCACGCTGCGCTCCGCCGCTGCTAGCCGAGTGGGAGCCCTCTCCTCCTCGGTCTCTGTTCCCTCCGCGAGGCTCCTTGTTGCTTGTCCACCCTCTCCCCTCTCTCCTCTCTCCTCTCTCCTCTCTCCGCTCTCCTCTCTCCACTCTTCGCTCCACTCTTTCCTGCAACCCGCCCTTCGATCCTCTCCACCTCGTTCGCCTCCTGCGGGCTTCTTCGGCGCGCAACACCGCTCGGAGCCGAGCGGAGCGGAGCGGTGCGGAGCGTTTTACCTGTCCGTTGTTCGCCGGAAACAAAGACGCGACGCGAACGCACACCGGCCGAGAGACAAACCGCCCGGAAGAGCGGAGGAGACCACCTCGGACGAACCGAGCCGGAAAAACGCGAGCAGGAACCGCGAGCAACGCAGGAAAAACCGATCGCGAATTTGTTCAAGCTTTCGGCTCCGATACCGGTGTCCCCAGGCTCGCAAGCTCGGTGTCTCTGATCCCTGCCCACCCCTCATCTAGCATTCCAACTTGTTTCGTTTTCCGAGAGTCCGTGCTCGCGGATTTCTCCTCGAAGCCTCCGTTGAACGTTAAACGCTTCTGCAAACAGCTGGCCCCAACGGTTCCACTCGCAAGCCGACTTTCGGTGCCCCGAAACCGAGCTACTGGGTCGAGCAACAGTTTATTAACCTCTTAGCGACGAGCTTACTCGTCGGTTGTCGACGACTGTCTGATACTTTTCCTTTTCTTCGTGGATTCGAGCAGCCATTCTTTCACTGGACTCTGTTACAGTAGACTCCAGTTTAGATCGAAAAATTGTTCAAGCCAGGTTTATGCATGTACCTTGTGCGACAGTCAGCGAAGTCTTCTTCACGCTAAACCTACGGTCAACTGACCGATTTTATATTTTAATGTTGAAATTATAAAAATTCATTCATGAAGAATAATGGAACAAATTTTCTTGTTTTATTCTATATTAAAAATTGCGGACAATCTCAATAAATTTAGTGTCGCCATGTTTATAAGGCAATATTTATCAGATACTGTTAATGCTTGGTAGCTTTAGCTTTAAACTATTTTTTGTGTACATTTATCGTACACTTACTGCCTTATAAGTGTACACGGTCATTTAAACTGTTTTGATCGCGCTATACGGGAATTTGCTGTACCTCTATCAGTGTAAATTATGATGTGTGCGTATAATAAATGTTTGCAATGCCGATTTTATTAGGTATAGGAGAATGTTAAGATTGCGACCGATTAGAGCTGAATGATCACAGATTAGGGGGGCGGCTTCTGCTTTCAGAAATCCAAACAGTAAAGTTTTGTTTACGCGCGAGACTGTGATAGTGGAACAGATATTTTTAGACACCCGATTAGGTTTGCTCGTCGAAATAATTTTAAACTATGTTAGAAGCATCTGAGACGATGATCGTTTCCCAGAAAAAAATGGTTGATGCTATCGTTGCTAATACGACGCTAGACCATGCACACCTCCGCCATCTTGTAACATTCCTGAGAAATCATTGAATAAATTTTTTGATTTGCGTACACATTATGACCGAATTCGGGCAAAATCGATCGTGCTTGCCATTTTTATAAGGCAGTACATACTAGAACAACCTGGAAGAACTATAGTTAAGTAAATTTGTTTTTCGAGAGTACACGGTACCCCTCAAACCAGGGAAAGGAGCATGAGACAGGGGCAACGACTTTAAGGGGAAAAGTCGATAATTGCCAGACGAGATCGATCCTCGACCTCGGAGGCGAACGAATCCTAGGCGACCGTGATCTTTCGATTTTTGTGTTTCAACAAAACTTTCGATTTTTGTGTTTGTTCGATAGTCGGGTGCCATTTCTTATACGAATCTGCGCGTCGAATTGTATTCCGAAATAGACGAAACCACTATTTTCTGGCCTCTTTCGCACTAAGAGACGAACATCAACTGTGATGTATTTATCGTTTTGTGCTTCACTTGCTCGTTTTTGCTATAAATAAATACAATCTTCGGTACACGGACGTACAGCTTACCCGGTCGAAAAAGTTCCAGAAAAATCCAAGAGTTAACAAGGAAATTTCTTCTAACAGCAATCATACTATTCTTTGAACTTTCGACCCAAGCAGACCGACTCCGTATTTAAATCATCGACGAACATCGTCTCAAGAAAATAAAAAAAAAAAAAGAAACTTCAAAAATTCTGATACTGTTTCCAAGTCTCTCGCGTCCGATCTCTTCGATGAACACGAGCAAGTGTTCTGATCGTTGCGTTCTCTGCTTCCTTCAAGGAAAAAAAAAAGAAACAAAAATGAAAAAGATCGAGTGTTGGTCAGTGAGATCGAGGGAAATTCGGAAAAATCTAGCCACGCGACACGGTTCTAGTTTCGATCGAGCCCGGAACCTCTAGAGCGTGGGTGCTCCTCTCGAGTTCCTAAGAGGATCCAGGGCTGCGGGTGCTCGAAGTATCGCATGGCGCAGAGCCGATCCGCAGGCATAAGCCGCGACAGATCCATACAGAATCGTAGCCTGCCTCGTACTAAACGGAACTGACCCAGCTTCGTGGCTTTGTACCCTTCGGCAATCTCTCTGTTGCTCCATGTGTCTTTCTCTCTCTCTCCTTGTCCCCTCTCCCTCCCTCTGTCTCTCTCTGTGCTGTTTCTCTCCGCCGTTCTCTCCCTCGGTCTCTCCCCTCTCCGAGACCGGGTCTAGCACCGTCTCTGTCCGGTGCAACTCGGTGCACTCGGGCTCTCTTTGTCCTACGCCCCTTGACATTCTCCCACCCTGCCGGCCGACGAGACACCCTCGAGAAGTTTCAATTTATACTGAAAGTCGTCATGACCGAATCCACAAATACGTACGCTCGCTCCCGCGGCTCCTAGTCCATTCATATCAGCTGAGTACGCGTAAACACGAACGTATCCACGGCGCCGCTCTACCACCACCACCACCACCACCACCACCAGGCGACGCCGCCGACGCCGCGTCTTCGCGAAATATCACAGATCGATTCCGACGTTCTCGTTCCACGCGAGCCGATTGTGCTCCTCTTAACGGCGGACCGCCAAAATCTTGCCCCCTCCACTCACGATTACTGCACGCTCCCCTAATTATCCTCTCCTCCCCTCCTCTTCCCTCGTTTTGACGCCTCATTTTCAATGTATTCAAATTATCAATAGAAGGACTACACCTTCAATTAACCCCTTGCCCTACAATATCGAGTCACACTCGAGAGATTCGGAATAGTCTAATAAATATGTATGTTATTAATGTCCTTTAACACGTTGACTGCTATGTCACCCATATGTGGGTGACGGAATTATTTGTCCAGGTTTTAAGATGGGTTTTACGTTCATATATTCATTGTACCAAATTTGATTTGGATCTGTAAAATGCAAGAAAGTTAGAGGACTGCTCAATATCATACATTTAATTTTCTCAATTTTTCTTTCATTAACACGTTAAATGCCAAATATCATTCTCAAAGATTCTTACAAAATCGGAGTAATTTATTTAATGAAAGCGAAACTAGAAATTTTAAATGTATTTTAGGGGATGCTGTTTTAACCCTTTTGAATTCTAAAGATCTTAATCAAACTCGGTTTATCTGGATAAGACAGTACAAATGAATGTCTAAACTTGGTCTAAAATCACTGTCAGTCATATGTGACTGACTTGACAGTTAACGTGTTAAATAACTTACTTTGATTTTATGGAATTTTTGAGGTTTATAGTGTAGCAGTCAAAATGTTAAACCAAAATAAAATTCTATTTTAGCGTTGTTAATGTACAGCTATTGAAGAACATATAGCATACAATAGATATAAATTTTTTCCTTTTTCTAGGAAATTGCGAATTACAAAAAAGTTCTAATCACTAAAACCGTGAAATAAATCGTAGTGCAAGGGGTTAATTTCCGTTTCACAGAACTGGCTTGGAAAGTTTTTATTTTGCATAAACATCCACAGTCGGCTAATGACAATTGAGTGAGCCCCCCCCCCCCCCTCTGATTTTTGGGGGCTGCTGGGTAATTCCAGAAGGATAATCGAAGGTCGCTTGATTTCGCGGGCGTTTTATTCGCGGCACGTTCCGCGGCCATCGAGGATCGATCGATCCTCGCGTGGAGCGGCTTCTCGCGTGAAATCGCACGTCGACGTTGGATCGAGTCACGCGAGATCGCGACTAAAGGGTACGCACGATCGCGTGCGCGATCCCCCGGCGTTTTCGAGTGTCTCTGAAGACGCTTAATAATACGCTCGCATCGTTCGCGGAAGGATAGATGGTCAAGAGGCCGGCGCGGCGTTTCGCAGTGCTTCGCAATGCCTCGCAATGCCTCGCAACGCTTCGCGGCGCGTTCAGCGATTCCCTTTCCGCGCTATTCTCTGTCGACCGCTGCTAATCGAGAGCCGAGTTTCTCTTTCTCTATCTTTCTTTCTCTCGAGTGTCCCCGCGATTCGCAAGCACGTGCCGATCCCAGAGATGATCGCCAGCTAACGAGGACTCGCGAGCTTTCGTCGCTTTCATCGACAACCTCTGGTCGTGAGAAACAGCTATGATAGTTCATCGAGAAGCGTAGACACCTCGATCAAAGGGAAAAATCACTTTTACTTATTGCATAAATCTGTGCTCGTGTTCAAATTGAAGATAAATTGAAATTTCTTAAAACAATTCGGTTTAACGGACAAATATACTGGGTTGTTTGCAATCCGGTTGTAAGATGGAATAGCGGTACGGTATTTCTTTATTTAATGTGTAAAACCACCATAAAATTAAACAAGTTTTGTTGAATTTGGAAGGTAGCACAATGTAAATAATGAAAGTTAGGACAGTCAAATCTTTAAATCATGTTCGGCATATTTATTTTAACGATTGTACGAAAAGGTGCAATGTCCCAGTTAGCGGACAACCTAAGAGTGCATGTCGCAGTGCCTGAACTACATACATTGTCCCATTAACCGAACACATAATATGTACGACATTACCCGTTTCCTCGTCCGAAACAGCTTCCAAAGCTTGTTTTAATTGTTCTTGTGAATAGTTTTATAAAAGAAAAAAGATAAAGTTTAATTTTGTATGAATCTAAAATTTTTAAGTTATGTACAAAATACTGTAGAGCATGTATAAAAAGCGATGGTCATCCGTCCTAGGGGTGGACATTTGTCAAAGAAACTTGCCGCAAAATTGTTTATAACAAAGAAAATTGTTGTTAACATTTTTTTACCTCAACACCTTCTATACATCGAAAAAATAAAAGTTTGAAAGGAACCATATGTCGCAAACAAATAGTTATCGAGATATAAGCCGTTAAAGTTTCTGCAAAATTTGATTGTGTGGAGTTATACGTATAGTGAAAAACCTACTACTACAGTCCACCTGACCGTGTCGATCAGACGGAACATAATCGTGTGCCTGCTTCGAGAGACAAGCGAAATTTAAAGGAACATTCGTCGCTAGGCCCGTACCAAATCATTATGACCCTGCCATACGGATCGTAAATTTGAAGTTGCAAAATATGAAAGAAAACCTTGTACACAATGTTATACATGCGAAAACTAATTCTACAATATAAAATACTACTGTAAAGTACACTTACAAATTTTTCAGAATCATCTGTTCATCCGTCGGATCCACAGCACACATTCTTGACTCACGCGAATGCGTCCGAATAATTGTGCCTGTTTTTCGGAGCCTATTTTGGAAGCACGAAACGCCACACTTCTACACAATCAGTAAACACAACACAACACACTTCACGAAATCGTGACAGCGAACGAGAAGAAGTTGCTCCGACCACGATCAAAATAATACTGCGATTGTAATCGCTTCTCTGCCACGGACGTGTTAGGGTCAGGTTATACTAGGCAGGTCAGACGCCGAAAACAAGGTAAACAAATTCTGTCGGCTGAATTGCCGACCCAGTTTCCCGGAACTCTCTTCTGTTTTTGTATAACATTGGATAGAAGGTTTTCTCTCATATTTTGCAACTTCAAAATCATCCGAATGGACAGGGTGACAATGATTCGGTACGGGCCTGGTGACGAATGTACCTTCAAATTTTGTTTGTCTCGAGGCACGTACACGATTATGTTTTGTCTCATCAACACGGTTATGTGAACTGTACTAGTAGGGTTTTGTCTATACGTATAACTCCACACAACCAAATTTTCCAAAAACTTTAACGGCTTATATCTCGATAACTATTTGTTTGCGACATATGGTTCCTTTCGAACTTTTCCGTTTTTCCTTTGTGTTGACGTAAAAAATTTTTACAACAAGTTTCTTTGTTATAAACAATTTTGCGGCTAGTTTCTTTGACAAATGTCCACCGATCCAGAGGTGTAGGTTCACTCCTAGCACGGATGACCTTTACTTTTTATGTACATATACTTACTTCAAGAATACACAGATGCCAGAAATAGGCACTATTTATTATAATTTACTGTATAACATAACTCAATCCTCAATATTTCCACAAGAAAACTCACCTGTGCTGCGTGAAGCCACGTGCTGATCGGTCAATTACTGGCACAACACAACGGTCCCCGACTGGTACATTGAGGAAACTGTTGTCCCAATATGTAAATCTTATAATTTTATAGTAAAAAAATTAATTTTCTTGCACGTTCGAACATTTGATTTACATATGAAAGTATATATTATTACATTATTATTCTGGTAATATAAAATATCAAATATAGTGAACTATTCCCTTAATAAATCAGCAGGATTTCTTAGTAAAGGCTTAAGAAATTCTTCAAGATTTGTTATAGGTATGATACATGTTTCAAAATAATAATTTTTACATAATAAGTTTTAATTTTATATAATGATTATTTTAATTTATATTAATGAGTGTTTCTACTTTATGCTACTAATTTTTGTTTTTAATTATATTAACAAATACGGTAAAAAATAAATGAAATTTGTATTACTGTCCGGATACCGGGACATGATCAACCTCTAGAACGTTTACCTTACAGAAAGAAGCAAGTCCAAAATATACAGTCATAATTGGTGGCACACGCTATAAATCAGAATAACTTTTTTCACAAATGGACCAAACGATTTCTGTTTATCCGCAAAGCTGGATTAGTTCACTAGATGGTATGTGATGGGCATTTTGACAAAATTGCATTAAGTCTGAATTACGGAAAAAATAGTAAAAGTTGCTTTTTACAACTTTGGGGATATTAAGTAGATAATCTTCAATATTGAACCAACAACTACAACGGTAACGCTAACGAGAACAGACCGTAACAAGGAACACACGTGTCGTGCGTAAGAAGTACAGTGATTTCTCGATATACAGGGTGGCCCACATAACTCTGAACAGCTCAACATCTCGAAAACTATGCCATCGATTTTAAAGTTCTTAGTCTTAAATTGCATGGAACTGAAGGGCCTTTCTGACTACATAAACGTGAAGTGGCCTCCCTTCCCCTTTAACGGGGGAGGGGAGGTACCTTTGTAATTTTAAATGGAACCCCCTATAAAATGTTACATATTTAGATTCTACCGGAAAAAACAAGTCAATTTTGTCTGAAACATTTTTTTGTCAGATACTTCCATGATGAGATATAACAGTTTGAAGTTTCGAGTTGTAGGTACTTGAAGCGCTCGGAAATAGCGTTATGGAATTATACGCGCTTGAGTCCTTTGCTTATTCGTGAAGAAATAAAATGTACTTTAAATTAAATGTAACAACACGGGTATGTCAACAACACGGGTCTTGCCAGCGACATATATCGTTCAGGTCGTACCGGACCCGTATTCTGTTTACACATCTCGGCGTCCGGGGCCTCTCGAGCTTCGTGACTCCTCACGGGGTATACCCCGCGGTAGAGGGGATAATTCCGCGACGTGTATCATCCAGGCCTTCGCGACATATATAGAGAAAATGTAATCCAGAATGATGCTAAGGGTGTCGCGTCACGAAACTCAAAATTACTCCGTGGGAGAGCTAGATGCGAACGTCACGACTCTCGGAGAAAAGGCGTCCCGAAAACGAGGAAAAACTATACGCGTCTTGAGAACGTGAAAGGGAAAGTCCTTTCCAAGGAATGCGTAGGCTGCAAAACGCGTGTAACTGTGACGGCCAAGGCTCTGGCAATCGTCACTTTTATTGCCTCCCTCGAGGTTGGCCGCACCCGCTGTGCCCTTCGACGAAAAAGGAAAGTGTCCTACGCCGAGGCATCTTTTGCGCGCCAAACGCACACGCCGCACAACCTTTTTGTCATTATCACTTCACTTTCAGAATCACCAGCTCGATTGAAGTGGAATGACAATGCAAGATCGTGGAATCCATAAGCAGAACGACCACAAAGACCGCGAACGAAAAGTTCATCTCGCGAAGGAAGAGATTTGCATCTGGTTCTCTACTTGGCACACGCCGCGACAGTTTTAACGATCGTGTAATTAGTTGATTAGGGATGACGGCACAGAAGCCAGGCTCGCGGAAAAAGTGTATTTACATGAGCGAGCCGAGCGTAGCACCAGAGTTTCCAACGGGGGGATTCTACGTCTGTGCCGTTCTGAATAGTCCGTTTGAATCTACTTCATCTATTGTTAATCTCTACCCCTAATCCCGAGCATTCGTCTCTTTCATATCTTATTTACATTCATCCCATTCTCGGTTAAACAGCCCCCCTCGTTAAGCGAGACTTTACCGTAATCCAGGATTGCGATAAAATGACAAATATTTGTGGCAAAATAGAAAATGGATTGCGCGCGTGGATTACACGCCCGTGTCGGTGGCGGAGGAATGCGATGATCGTGAGGAAGCGAAAGACGAAGAGGAAGCTGCGGTGCATGTGTTACTATCGCAAAGAAATGCTCGCTGCCAACACATTCGAACAGACTTGGATTACGAGATTATATTAATTCATAGGGAATTCGTGCTTGACGCGTTAACTACTGCTGTTGTATATGATCACGTTGACTGCCACTATATGGGTCACATTGGTCACCGAGTAATTTTTGTTGCAATACGTTCTAATAAATAAAATCTTAATAGGCTCGAAACGACGTGAAATAAATCTTATTTCTCCACTAACTGGAATACTAAAATATAATACATTGACTTTGTTCGATATTTTGGCGGTACAACAATCAAAGTGTTAGCAATTCAATTTTGTACCGTCAAATATAGTAAACTAAATCTCATCGAGATTCGTGCTTCCCGAAAGATTCCAAGCGTAGTAATTACACTCTAACTCCGCAGTTTTGGTTTCATTACCTAAATTGCTTTAATTTCGTGGACTTTAGGGACTGTGAGAGATAGCAAGCAGTGTAGCAACTCTCAGTATGTGGTTGAAGAAAAATTCAATTAATTTCTTTGAATCTGAGAAACATTAAGGACATTTGCATCCAAGAGGATCTCACAAGGTCCAGTGTCCAGGGGTTAAACGCCTCGACTAATCATCGCAGGCAGCTTTATCATCGGTCCGAAAGGCTTGCGGCGCAAAAAGGGCGCTTCTGTTTCTACGCAAAGGGCTGCTCCCGTTGCGGTTAACGCCCTTTGGAAGTAGGCAACGGCGCGGAGACAACCGGCCGTTATAAATTACCGTGACGCGTTACGCGTTACGCTTACGCGCTGGGGATGTTGCGGCTGCCGATGGACGGGCATTTCGCATCCGAAGCCAAAATCCCGACAAGACACTGCTTTCCGGGACATTTCTTTCAATCTTGTATTTCCTTCCTGATACGGATTCATTACCGAACTCGGTGTCGCCATACATAAGTCCCTCTTCTTATTTCACATTGCAACTTACTTCTTTTGCCACAAATTTCTCATTTGACGCGTCAATTCCCATATTTCGGCCCTGTAATACTCTGGAACAAATTAACAATAGGAACACGAACGTTATGCGTCAGCAGACCGTGGACATTTACGCAGAATTTTCTGCATTTGTTACGAGGACCACGAGCTGCTTGGAAATTTTAATAATTTTGGTTGGTTGAAAGCAACGTATCGACACTCTTCAGTCCTTTTGATACCTTCACTGTTTCAAGCTGCAGCTACTCATGTTTATCATTAGACTGCGGATCTTTATGCAAAATAATAAATGTTTGTATTAATTGCGAGACACAGAAGCGAAACAGAATTTTGTTTTCTTCTTTTAATTAGTGTATTAAGATGAAGTCAATACGCTGATGTCCTTAAAACTTTCTAATATGTCCACTGCTTTAAATTGTGCTTACCCATTTTTGTCATAAATGCATCAAATCCGCAGTCTATTCATGATAAATGCATCAAGTCCGCAGTCTACTCGCCAGCATATTTCCCGAATATAAAACTCGGCAGAATTCAGTACGATTTTTATATATGTCAGATCTACAAAGGCTACTATCACTGAAAATAAGATTTTATTTGATTCCAGTATCTTATAATTCGTCTACAAAAATTGCATACTGCATAAACATCCGCAGTCTAATAATATGTATACGATGTTGGGTGGGTAGTATTGATTAATATTGCCCTTCCGGTTTTTTTTCGGTTCGAATTACTTGCTTGAAGAATGATCTTAACACTCTATTTACCGGAAGCCTATTAACAGACTTTTCAGTGACTGAGCTGTGTCTAAAGGAAACTCGATAATTTTCTTTTAAATAATAATTTCAGGAGAAGCTGTTACCCTATATTCGTCCACATACTTTGCTGTATTAGGAACGAAGCTGCTGTCGCTTTATGGCAATTCATTAAGGAGTTCTCAGCTGTTGATCGTTCATTTCGAAAAGACTGTTGGAAAATTGTCGACGGATGTGTTAACTCTTCAAGGACGGCGATTATATAATGTTACAGATTTCACGATAACTTCTTGATGATTCAGATTTTGTAATATTTTCCCCGCCTATCTTGAAATTCTAGAAGCACTTAATGATCTTCCCTTCTGTAACCACTTTTGAAATATTCCTCAGAGTCAGTATGACGTACTGATGTTGTTCCTGAAGGAGCAAGGGTGCGGTCCCAATCGTCATTCTTCCAACAGGAAAATTGTCCAGGGTTAAAGTGAAGGACACTTTCTTGATCCTTCATCTTCAGCGTTGTTCTTCCGGAGCCGAGTTGGTAAAACCTGAAGAGCCGTAGTACCGAGTCCTTCGGCATCTTCCGAGTTACATGTCGGCTTCTGGACGGGCCGCGTTGGCCTAGGTTGGTCGAACACGCGTCGTACACGCGTGTTCGCAGTCTCAGAACGCGTTCCGATTAGCGGGCGTCCATCGGGATCGATCGATCGCGACCTGACCTACAACGCGGTCCGTGCGACAGTTCTGGGATTGCTGGGGGTAGCCGCAGACTGCACAAGTAGATCGAAGCATTCGTTGCGTCCTCAGGCAAGGAGGTCCGAGAGAGAGAGAGAGAGAGAGAGAGAGAGAGAGAGAGAGAGATTCGGTCGCGAACCAATTCAGCGGAACGATTCACGGTCGAGAGAGCGTCGGAGGGACGCGATGCTGGTCGCAAAGGGAGAGCGAACGCTGCCCGAAAGGGACACCGAAAGGGAGGCCGGAGGATGGAGATCTCTGGGAAAAAGGGGGACGATGTTTCCCAGTGCGCAAAGTAACCTGAAGAGTCGAGCCGCGAAAAGAGGTAGACGCTTCGCGGCGATGCAAAGTCGACCCAAGGCCGAAAAGGGGAATCCTTTCCGCGGTGTACGTCCACGAAGAGAAGAGGCCGATCTCGCGAAACCAGGAACGCGTTCCTCTAGGCGCAAAGCTCGCCTCTTTTCGTTCGGAAATGACGGAATCCTGCGGGGAGCATCGGACGAGCCTCGGTAGCTCCCGAGAGACCTAAAAGATTGCACTATGGGACAGATGACCCGAACGCTAAACGTACCACAGCCGGTCAAATGATCGGTTTCGGATTTTTTATTCTACAATTATTGAAATTATAAAGATTCCTTTGCAGGAATTGATTCGATAAAGTTCTTTATTCCATCATATATCGTAATAAAAATCGCACGAAATCTAAATAAATTGAATCTTACTAATTTTATAAGACAATACATGCTAGCCAATTGTAAGTAGTAGCTTTAGTGCTAAACATGATAGAACACGTTTTAGGCTTGAAATTTAAAAGGGTAGAGCACCATTCTACAGGTCAGTAGAATATGTCTTGCGTATTGTCGATGCTAGAACAAGATGCGTCCAGTGAAACTTGTTGGTTCATGAGCGGCCTGTAACATCATCGCGCTGACTTTTGTATAGGTGGAGGCGAAGAGAAGATACACAGTAGTTCAACCACCCTGGTTTACCAGTGCAATGATATGTTTCTTTATTATTATTAATGTTCTGATACGGTGTATCAGGACTGTCGTGCAATTAGAGATGACATATACTATGAAGGTCAATCGAGATCGTGCGACGTCAACTCTCCCCTAGCAGCTAGTATCAGCCAACTGCTTTTTGTCTCGCAGCAGAGACTCCATCCTTTCTAGTGTGGTTGGAAAGAATAAATGGTGGTTTCATCCTCGAATTATTCCGACGGTTCAGGTCATTCAGCATCGTATAGCAGCGTTGAAAACGAACGAATTTGACCAATGAAAATGCAACGTGCATTTGAACTAAAAATCTTGAACTCTGTGTTGAGTGCGAGCTCGTATAAAATTCTTTCTCATCGGAATACTTTGACGAAGGCGACTTTTGGCGGCTGCGACGACGGTGCCTTGGTGGCAACGGAGGACCGGCCAGAAGTGGACACAGCTCGTAGGAGGCAGAAATAAGCGAATCAGCAGGTCGTTGTCGTAATTCCGGCTACGTCACAGGTGCCACCCCTCTACGAGCCTCGAAGCGCGGAGAGGGTTGTGTACCCTCGCGTGGAGAGAGAGGGCATAACGAAGCGGGCGAAAACGGCAACGATTCCGGGCTCTCTCCGGGCTAGGCTCTCGAGCCCCGAGGGGCGCGGGGGAGTGACCGCGAGCGCGGGAGGAGGGCGAGGGGCAGGGGCGCGCTCTCGTCGAAACACCGTGGAGGGGTTGCGGCTGCCGCTGGCCTGCCGGGAAGGGGGCGAGAAGGGCTGCTCCGGAGAGGGGTGGCTAGGGGGAAGAGAGGGAGGACGGGACACACCGGTGGTGAGAGGAACGCGCGGAACGCTTTATGAATGAATGTTTCCACGCCAAGTGTGGCGAGAGAGCGAGAGAGGCCCCCGTGTGTCCCGCGTGTAAACACAATAATACCGACGTTTCCATTCATCAGGTCGACCCCGGCAAAGCACGCCGCGACCTCGAGAAATGCCTTTCGAGGCGCGCCACGTGCTGGATCGCACACACCCCTCTGCCTTCCTGGGAACCCCCTCCCCCCGACACCCTCGCGGCCGAATCCCCCTTTTCCGCCCCCGTTTCCCAACACCCCCTCGGCCCCCCGTCCTCGCCCCCCCCGCCCCCGCCTCCTTTTTTATGGCCGACCCTCCGCGGCACTGTTTAAAAAGCGATTCCAGTCTCTCCTTCTCGGCGAGCCGAGCAACAACCCACCCTCGATCCTATCGAGCTCCTTAAACGCGCGACTCTCCCGCGAGCGCAGGATACCGGGCCACGACCTTGCAACCCGCGTCGCGACGCCGACGCTGATCCCGGTCCGGTGAAAAACGCGAGCCATAAGGGAGAGTCACGTGTTTTCCAGCTTCGACCCCGTTCACAGATCGTAGTGATACCACCGATGACACTGAATGTCGTTTTGTCTGTTCAAGGTGCAAGACACTCTAAGCACGATTCGTGATTAGACTGCGGATCTTTAAGCAAAATAAACATTTTCTCCGTTAATTGCAAGGAACAAGAGTCGCACTTTTTCCTCGCCTTGTCGTAAACGCATAAAATCCGCAGTGTATTCGTGATCGATTAATACTATTAATAACAATGCAGGAATGTTTCTGTCTCAAGACACGAGGTGGTTCGAAACATAGCGTTCTTTATGACGCACAAATTAGGGCTGCGGAACGGTCATATGTCGGATACATGTACGGATATATGTCAACAACACGGGTCTTGCCAGCGAAATGTATCGTCCAGGAGATATACCTGAGCCGTGTTATGTTTACGCTCCTCGGCGTCCGAGAACTCTCGAGCTTCTTGTCCCCTCACGGGGTATACCCCGCGGTGGTGGGGATAATTCCGCGACGTTTATCATCCAAGCCTTGGCGACATATATCGAGAAATCACTGTATTCGTCATGAAATCAATTTATAGACGTGGTTTCCCTCGTTCTGAACCTTTCTCAATAACTCGCAATCAAAATGAACCTTGCACTACTATTTATTTTGCGATTATAATGACTAGAAATTCTTCATCGTTCAGGGTTTCATAGAGAAAAACCGATTTTATATTATAATGGGAATTAATAAGATACATATATAAGATTCTTCTAAATCCTACGGGAGATCTCTTTAAAAAAATAACCACTGATCGTTGCCCTGCCAAAAGAGTTTAAATTTATTATGACAAGTTATATACATTATTTACATTTTATTTTATTCACCTGTCAAAAGAGAAACGACATTTAAGTTATTTCTAATCGTCTCCTTCCTACTATCACTTCTTTTAATGATCCCTTTTTATCTGTCTCTGTTGTCTTCTCTAATCTTTTTCTATTCGTTGTGCACACGTGGTCACCTTCTTGAATCTTCTACCTTTGTTCGTCCGCATGTTTTCTACCATACCGATCTTACTAGACCCGGCGTCATGCCGCCAAATTCAAATTAAAGAGATATATCTTCTTTACACATATTTATTAGACTCTGTTCAGAGTCTGACTCGATATTGTAAGGGAACGGGTCAAGGAGTTCCATGACGGTTACCAAAATAATTGTTGTCCAACTACATTGGCGATCCGCGTCGCAGTGTGCGCCGAGCGTGTAATCGCGACGGAAAAACAAGCAAGCAGGTTCGCGGGCGTTCTAATCGGCGTACAAACGGCGCTTTCTAAAAGCGGCAAAACGCTCGAATCGAATAAACAATCGAACGCAGCGAACCGTGGCGTGGGTTTCCCGGTCGATCGGTCCCCTCGTGTTTTCCTCGGTAAAGCGTAGATGTAGAAGAGCGCGCCGGTTGCTTGTCGCGTTTTGGCAAGCGCGCGAGAGAGCGTAAGGTTTCATAGCTGGGAAAAATGTTCACGTTTCAGATGGAAGCCGGGATGAGCGGCGAGCAAGACGGAAGAAGAGACATGGTGACGTCGTGGGCGGAGGAGAGCGTTTGGTCCTTTGTATGCTTGACGGAGTTAGGTTTGATATCGAAGCCCTGTCGAAAGAGCAAGTCGTGCGACGCGCTCGCCGATGACGGGTCGCTCGTGAGAACGAGTACGCCGACGCCCAAGGAATTCCCCTCGATAAATTCGACGATCGACGCTGCCGGGACTCACAGATCGGACCTTGTTTCCCCGACGAAGATCTTGCCACAGTCGAGGAAAAAGCCGTCGTTGCGTAGGTTGTCGAACGGCAAAGGGAGAACAAGAAAGAAGACGAAGAAGCTCGCGTCGACGACCACGGCGCCGTGCAAATCTACGACCGCGGAGAGGAACGTTTGCTGGGAGCTCGATCCCGAGCGCGATCACGCGAGGAACACCACCGTCGAGCAGTTTTGGAAATCCTGCAAGAGAAAAGTGAACGGCGACCCGAGGAAACGGCCCGACGAAAACTGCCACGATCCGGACCGCTCCCTCGGAACCGCCGCTAACGATCACTTCCCGACCTCGGATCAACCTCGGAGCGTCGACCTCGTCCCGGGGATCTGTTACCAGGCCGAGCGTCCCGGCGACAGCGACGGCGACGGCGACACCGACGTCAACGTCAACGTCAACGAAACAACGGTGCCGGGATCGAACGGCCCGCAACAAACTTTAAATCCCGCGGTGGGTCACCAGTTGCATCGCAGGAAACCGGCCAAGCTCGCCTCGAGAAGAAACTGCCGACGGAGGAGGAGACGGAGAAAGACAAAACTCGAGATTCCGGACACCGATGTGATCAACGTCGAAACATCGCCCACTTCGATATTCAACCACGAGTCCGCTGGCTCTAGCCAGAACATCAGAGAAGAAGAGGAAGATTCGCAACAGGACGACCAAGAAGAACACTGGGAGCACGAGGACGAAACGGTGGACAGTCCACCCCTGGAGAATGACCTTCAGGACTCGATATCGAACAGCCAAGTTCCTGAAGCCTCTTCGACGTTATTCGAGTCAGGTATAGGCACCTCCGAGGCCGATTTTGACAAACCGCAATCCTGCCCCGACCAGGAGCAAGAACTGAAGCCAGAGCCAACGGGTCTGCCGGAGGACATTGACGCCGAGGGGATTCCCGCTACCGGAAACAAGTGTCCGACGACCGACGACGAGGAGAATTGCTACGGGAGCCGCGACAACTGCGTCCAGACGTTCGGCAGCAGCGGATTCAGCGATTCCTATTCCGTCGGTCCTGTTGCGAGCGACGTTCAAACGAGGAACGATCCCGGGAAACCTCGGCGACGACGAAAGTCGAACAAAGGTAACGTTTCCCGATGCAAATCGGCGGAGAGCGTGGTCGTCGAGCAACCCCCGAAAAGAAGCAAGATGGCAAGGAGCAACACTGTTGTCGCGACGTCCCCCAAGAACCCCGCTCTGAAAGCCGATACGCCCCGAGCGAAAGCGTCTCGGAACGACGAGGAGTATCACGAAACTAAACGGGTGACGAGAGGATCCACCAAGATCAGCAAGGAGAACTTCGTTGGGAAGCTGATCTGGGGATGCTGTTCCGGCTGGTGGCCAGGTAACTGTCCTCTAACGCGATCCTTTGTCTTGATTCGGTGAACCTGGAACGGTCGATCGCGCGGACAATGCGGCTCTGCTCGGACCTGTGACAAGCACCGTATCTTTCTCGTAATCTTACTTGTATCTAAAAAACTCTTTCGTTTGCGTGTAAATACAGTCTTTTCTCAATTTTTGTCACAAACACCTGGCTGATAAAAGTCGTAGAACTATCCCCACTACCGCGGAGCATACTCCGTGGGAGGCCGCGAAGCTCGAGGCTCCTCGGACGCCGAGGAGTGTAAACATAATACACGGGTCGTATACCTATGATGTTCTGCGTGGATCAAAGAATAGTATCTCCTGGACGATATATGTCGCCGGCAAGACCCGTGTTGTTGACATGTACAGCTGCTAATCGAACTAAGCAGCCCATTAGGTCATCGCCATGTTTCCGGCACTTCTACTAGTACAATGAAAAATTGCCAGTTATTAATACGTTCGTTCTGCATATAACAATCGTACATTGACATTTTACGCTCGAGAATTCGGACATCTCAACTAAAATATTGTCGTTACTGTAGTCTTCTTTCGATATAACACGACGACGTTTTTCTCGCAACAAGAAAATCTCTATCCCCTCTCCTTCTTCGAAGTTGTCCCCTCTACTCCGTTATGTTCTATCCTTTTCTAACTTTGTGGAACCCGTGAACTCTCAGCCCACTCCAGAACAATTCAAGCCGAATAGGTGGCTTCATCCGAAATACGAGGAAAGCCGGTACCGCGACACCGTCTTATATCGAAAGAAAACTGTATGAACTTTTTAATTTTGACTCCCATATGAAAAGTGTATTTGTACTCGCGCCACACTTGAACGTCTAGCAATTTATGAAATGCAATATACCAGATATACTAGAATGGTATATTGGCATGGTTTATTCTGGTATTCTGGTATATTCTGGTATAAAGATCCTATGGAGGGATTGTTTACAATGATAGTATCGTTAACTATGTCCAAGTGATACTAGATCCAGCGTCGCGTTCTATAATAGGGTAAGTTGACCCCATTACTGTGGGGGTACCAATTACTGTGCCTATATTAATTACACTTACTTTTAAAGCATAATAAATATTAACGGATTTTAATGAAAAAAATTAAATATCACTTTTTTAATATTTATTATGCTTTAAAAAGAAGTATAATTAATATACGCACAGTAATTTGTACTCCCACAGTAATTGTCCCTTACCCTAGTCCTCTGTTTGGTCGAAAGAAACGTATTTTTAGCCTGCAAAGGTTAGAAGAAAGATTTCTTCACGTCGGTTATTCAATATTCTTGGAATAGTTCAAATTTGGACGCACGCGAGATTCACTGCCACATAGACCGTACACAGCTTGAGGGGGAAACCTCGTGTAATTGGCCAGCTTTTCAAGAATTGTTTTTGAAAAATCTAATGCGTAGATTGATTTAAAATTTGAGGTATCATTTATACATGATATAAAAAAATATTTTTTATAAATTTTAATCGTTAATATTAATGGTGCAATGGCGGCTTAGAAAGGGCATCCTGTAAATGCGCCGTGGAGCGTACAATGCACAAAAATGATCTGAAAGGAAAAAATAAAAATGGAATCGTTAGTTTATGCAAAACCGCACAACATGACATTCCTCGTTTACTAAAATTTGCAAAATTGCAAAAATAGCGAAGTTTTGAAAAAAACGGATTTTCTGTTATGAAAAATTGTTGATAACAATGTTTCAAATAAAAAATTAAAAAATCGGAGCTCGTCATGTTGTGGCAAATTATGTATAGAATATATATATACCGAGTTTCATAAAGATCGAGTAATCAGTGTTTGAGCCACGTTGCACGGCGTGCGAAATTTTGAATTTCGAGAAAAATGCGTTTAAAGTTTGAGTAACAGAGGAATCGTGAAAAAATCTTAACTCATTTTAACTTACCGCGGTTTTTTGCTAATCTGCGATTCCAGGGCCATAGAACAGATCTTCTTCTTCCTCAAAAAATTGTACATCAGCCGTTTTTTCTTCTTTTCGAGAAGCACGAGACTTTCCGACGAGGACCCGACTACCTTAGCCGCTCCGCCAAATATCGTTCATAACCGTTCACTTTATTTTGAAAATAACGTACAAGAACATCTCTGATCAATTTCTAACTTTTGTTATTTGTTCCTGAGGAAATTTCCTATTGATTTAAAGAAGAAAAAATGCTGAAAAATTTCATTTTACACAAGGTTCCCCCCTTAAAAGTCTGTTCGTTTTTTGCTCGCAACTGTAAAAGAGATCACGGGGCAATGGGTTAATACAGCTTCCTAGCGAGGAAATCGCGATTAGCTGATTGATGAAGTAATAATAAACACAGATTCGAGCAGATCCTGCGTTCGCCGTGCGAGGGTTGATCGTTTTCTTCGACGACAGACAGAGAGGGTGAAAGAGGGTGAGAGAGAGAGAGAGAGAGAGAGAGAGAGAGAGAGAGAGAGAGAGAGAGAGAGAGAGCTAGTGAGGGAGAGATTTGGTCGTGGTGCTTTTTTCCCTCGCAAACCTATGACCCGCGGTTTGCAGAAACACGCGATTTCGGTGCCGGTTCGAACATCGAATTGCGCCGATTTCGTGCACGCAATCGATCGCGCGTTACTACCAGCCGCACCCTTCAATAAACATATCTATATAATATTACAGCGTTAATTATCGACGCGGACCACGTAGGAATGTTGTCCGAGGCAGGAAAATTGTGGGTTTACTGGATCGGAGAAGCTCGTATATCATTAGTGAATATGAATTTTTTTAAATATTTTTATGCACACACACACACACACACACACACACACACACACACACACACACACACACACACACACACACACGCACGCACACACACGCACACACACACACCAATTTGTGCATTTATATAAGTTCTTTATGTACACGCATGTATATATCATTTCGTTTGATTTCTTTTCAACAAAAATCCACCGCCTGGGCGCAACACGTTCCACGTAATCACCGGTAATTACCCGTGCTTTCAGCTCAACGAAAAAACACAGATCGAACCGTTCTCGTGCAACGTGAAGCACAGGCTCGAGCAACACCAGAACGTGGCGCGGATGCGTGCCATTGACGCAACTATGCAGGTTTTTATCTGAACCGATTTTTCTATTGTCCTTACCTATTGCTATTGCCTATGCTCTGTTTTCGGTGGAGCGGAGGACTGATTTTCGCGCGAGTTTCAGCGTTGAGTCTGTTCCAGATGCTGCGAAGGTACTTGGGCAGCACCCTGACCAAACCCTACTGGAGGTGGATCGCCAACAACTTCTCCGATACGACCGTATGTAAGTCCGGCCTCAATTATCGCCATTTTGTTGCGCGAATTTTTAATCAATTTGTCGAGGTGGAGCCTCGATACGGAAGACTATGTAACTTGACCGTAGCGTTGGTCAATGGTTACTAGTAGACTGAGGATTTGATGCATTTATGGTAAACACGAGGGAGCATAATTTAAAACAGGAGATAAATTAAAAAGAGTTTACGAGTTTCATTGTGACGGTCCCAGCTTACAAAAACATCGAAGGAAGAAAAACATTTCTGTTTGGCTCCTGTTCATTGCAATCGATGCAAACAATTTCTGTTCTGTATAAAAATCCGCAGTCTAGTTATCAGAAAGGATTAATGAAAGAATTAGTAGAAATCAATAGAAATAGAATAGATACAGATAAAATAGAAACGAAAGATAATAAAATAGAAACAGTGAATTCTTAAATGAAAATCTTGCTACACTCAATTCTTATTATTCTTTTATACAGGGTGTTCATTTGAAAACTTTCCAGCCGAATATCTTGAAAAGTATGAAAGATATTAAAAAAGTGTAAAACACGTGTCACGTGAAAGAGGGGGGCAGTATCAGTTTTTTATTTCGTTTTCAAGATCATTTGAAGGTCAACTTTGTTTTTTCAAATGGAAACCTATATTTTTTATTATGGTATCTTATTGTACGTAAAGAAACCAACATTTTTCATAGGTTTCTTTTTTTTTTTATTTGTGCACTAGTTTCGGAGATATTTAAAGAGAAGTAGAGCGAGTCATACTTATACTGCGAGAAAGTTTGTAATTTCTTTATAACTATAACAAATTTTCAAAATGTTCTCCGTTGTTTTCTAAACAATAATACAGACGATTCTCAAATTCTGAACGAACATTTTCGAATGTATCTGCTGAAATAGCTCTACATTCCTGTACAATTTTGAGACGCAAATCGTTGACGCTTTCTGGTTGTATTTTGTAAACAACAGACTAAGTGTCCCCACAAAAAAAGTCGACTGGAGTTAGATCTAGTGATCTTGGTGGCCACTCAATAACATCTCTTCTACCGATCCATCTTAATGGGAATCGATTGTGTAACCACTGGCGAAATGGTAACTTGTAATGCGGGGGAGCACTATCACGTTGGAAGTACAAAAGTTCTACATTTAACAAAAAATTGCCGTTTTCATCTCTTTGGTTTTCAAGACTTTCTGTTATAAGTGGATCAATGACGTCGTCCAATAATTTAAAATACAGATTGCCATTGAAATTCTCATGGAAAAAGCAGAGAACCTATACTAGCATTTCCTAAAATGCCTGTCCAAACATTTATTTTTTCCGGCCATTGAGTATTACTTTCTCTAATAAGATGTGGATTTTCGTCACTCCAATAACGACAATTATGACGATTACAGCATCGTTTAAGAAAAAAGTGCGTTCGTCGCTAAAACAAATGTTTTTAATTAGATTAGGAGTGACGTTGATCATATTTGTTAATTTCTCAAAAAACTCAATCCGCCTGTCAAAGTCATCTTCCAATAACTTTTGATGCAACTGCATTTTATAATTTGTGCACAAATCCCACAGATACACCAGTTACCATTGAAACTTGTCGAATTGAACTAGTAGGATACACAGTAAACTGTCCTATAATTTCGATTTGATCAGCTTCTTTTATGAATTTTGGCTGGTTTCATCTTAAATTTGTCACCGATCCTGTTTCCTTAAACTTTGCAACTAATTGTAACACGTACGTATGAGAAACATGTGTATCAGGATGTCTCTCATTAAACGTAGCAGCAGTTCGACGAGCACACTCAGCAGCTCCATAAATAAAAATTATTTCTACTCGTTCATCTAAATAATACAACATTTTATACAATTAATTGTACTACGATATAAAATCTCTTATTACGATGAGTCACACGTGACTAAATAGTACAATCTCATATTGAAAGACAGACAACATAAACAAGAGAATCAATAGAGGACAATTTTGTTCTCAAACGGTACGTGCTAGTACAACTGGAAAACATCAACGATTTGCGTAAAAGAATTTGATGTAATATGCCTCGGTCTACTTCTCTTTAAATATCTCCGAAACTATAGCGCGGATAGAAAAAGGTATCCTACGAAAATTGCTGGTCTTTTTACGTACAATAAGATCCCATAATAAAAAGTATAGGTTTCCATTTGAAAAAACAAAGTTGACCTTCAAATGACCTTGAAAACGCCACCCAAGTAAAAAACTGATACCGCCCCCTCTTTCCCCCTCGAAATCCTTGGACGCGTGTTTTACACTTTTTTAATATCTTTCATACTTTTCGAGATATTCGACTGGAAAGTTTTCAAATGAACACCCTGTAGAGTATCCCTGTGATTGTGAATTGCGAACATCATTTAAAAAACGTTTAATAATTTGATCGTCTGCTATATTCATTTCGTACAATTTCTGGAAGAAAATATAATTCATTCACAGCTGAGGGTAGGCACAAGTAAATATGGTGGAAGAAAAGTAAATGAAGAAGTAGAGCATAGGTAGAATAGAAGAGGAGATGTACTCGGGGCAGTAGTGTTTTATTAAAATAAGAGAAAGTATGTTTTACCAGATTGTAAGACAGTTTCATTGTACTTCAGCGGTCGACGAAGTGGTATTCTATCCATTTCCGCCGAAAATCGAGCAGAGGCTCGCCCATCTGAAGGCGATGAACGCGAAAGCCACCGAGAAATTCCTGCTGGGTCAAAAGCGTACGCATGAAACATACTATTCGCCCTGTAACCTGTTAACCGGTGAACTTTGCAAACTAGAATACTCGTGTGAAAGTGATTCAAGTTCGGGTCGATGGAATTCGATTTCATCTGAACACGAATGCGAGAGTATCTAGATATACTGCTAACAAAATCTTTTGTTTTCGTCAACGCATTATCTAACAGCGATTGTCTCATAATTTTTGAAAGTCCATGGCAAAGGAGTTTTGAATAGATCTTTTCACAGTAATAACAATTTTAATCCCGCACTAAGTCACCTCCACAGTACAGTAATCTAATAGTTTCGTTTGAGATTATGTGAAAAATTATTTTCAAGTTTTCTTTCGGGTACAGTACAATTATCGGAAATCCTATTAATAGGCCTCCGGTAGATAAAGTGTTTCTTATTAAAATTTGATTATTCCAACGTGCACTTGCTAGTAGTATTTCATTGACGACGAAACAAAATTGGACGCGATAGCAACGCAGAAATTGTGGATTTCAACGAAACTGTCCCGAAAACGAAAAGGGTTGATTATAAAGGAAATGTATGGACGACGACGAGTTAATTCGTCTTCTTCCGGTTAACAGGTTCACATCCGACGTCGGGACCGTTTCCAACAGCCATTAATCCGCTGGTATGTCCGACAGGTCAAAGTCAGCCGAAAAAGACCATCGAAAAACCGAAAGAGTCGCCGCAGCAGACCAACACGGATTTAACGCGGTTGCCGCTCAGGGAGCAGAATCCAGGTGTCATAACGTGGGCAAAAATCGCCGGGCACAATTGGTGGCCAGGTAACGCTCCGTTAGCCGCGGTTCGTAACACTGTTTTTAATTCGCACGCCACCGTACAAAAATATTTGACCGCTCGTCCGGTGACCTATCGACTCCGGCTCGTTTGGTAAACAAAACTCGAAAAACTTTCATCGAAATTTAATGAGAGAAAATAATAGCCGTGTGTAAAATAATAGTCCTCCATCGGTTGAACAAACCGGAATCTACTATCAGCGAGATACGATCGCACGGAATACATATTTTATTTGTTGGTGTGACTCCGCGAGATTCAAGATTAACTCGCATAATCGAGCGCCCTCCACACCTTGGCCGATACACGATTTCAAACATCGTAATTAATTAGAACCGAGTAGTTTAGACTGTGGTTCTTTATCGAGTCACTTTCTGTTCGAAGTTATTGGCGACATTTCCGCTGAGGGATCTTTATGCTAAATAAACGCTCTCTGCTTCGATCCTAGCACACAGGAGTTCAAGAGTAAAGAACTCAAAAAATGAGTAGGTGAAGTATGAAACATTCGAAAGATCTCAACTTTGTAGTTGTAGAATTTTTAGAGGAAGAAACAAATTTCTATTTATCTCCTGTTTCTTGCATTTTTATTTTGCACGAAGATCCCCCATCAGAATCGAAATCGACGAGAAATCTTATGAAACGAAGGAATCGTCCTTCACCCATCAGAATCGAAGGAGTAAAGTGGCTTTGTCTGTTTTGGTATCCCAGCGATGATTATCGATTACCGGGACTGTTGCATGCGTGAGCCGAGCTTCGGCTGCCAATGGATCATGTGGTACGGTGACTACAAGCTGTCAGAGGTAAAAAATTCTCGGTCGAGCTTCCTCAGAATCCGAACGAGCTTGCGTTACGGTCTGATCAATCGCGATTGCCCGATCATCCGCAAACCTGGTAACGTGTTCGCGTGGCGCGATTCTACTTCCGACAGATCCACCATCAGTGCTTTCTGAGGTTCGAGATGGGCCTGGAGAAGATGCGGGACTACGTCAACAAAACCAAGAAGCACCTTTTCCTCGTCGGGGTGCTGCAAGCCTCGAAGGTAGCCGATCATTCTTCAAATCGTTAAGACAGCGTTCGAATCGGAGACCGAAAGTTATAGATCTTCTTAGTAGGCTCCGTTTAACTCCTTGCACTGCTATTTATTTTGTGATAGAACAAAATAGAATTTTATTTAAAGGAAATTAATAGCATACATATTAGGGGGGCCCATAAGTAATCAATTATTTTGAAATTTAAAACACTTTGTAGTAAATTCAAATTTTTATTTCTTAATTTATTATATAATCTCCATCATTATCAAGGACAGTTTGCCATCTTTCCTGCAAATTTGCAATCCCCCTCTTATAGAAATCCAGGGTTCGTGAACCAAAATATGACTCAAGGTGCCTCCTTACACCTTCTACAGAAGTGAATGTTTTATTTCTTAAATAATGCTCCAGAGATCTGAAAAGATGATAGTCAGAGGGAGCGATATCCGGTGAGTACGGGGATGAGGATAATTTTTTCCTGAGTGAGTTTCGCTGTATGGGGCCGGGCATTGTCAATTTGCAGTATTACATCTTTTCTGTGGACTAAAGGTGTCCTCTTTTTGAATAGTTCTGAATACAGCCGTTGTAATTGCTGACACTACAACTCAGCAGTAACGGTTTCTCCAGGTTTCAACAACTTAAAGTGAATTATGCCAGGACAGTCTCACCAAATGCACAGTAACATCTTTCTAAGTGATAAGCTAGGTTTAGGGGTTGATATTGCGGTTTGATTTGCAGAAAGCCATTGCTTTATGTTATCATAAAGAAACCACTTTTCATCTCCGGTAACGATTCTGCTAAGAAATGGATTTCTACGAAATCTGGATAGCAATGAAGTGCAAATTGATCGACGAATATTCTTGTTGGTCTCAGATAATTGATGCGGTACCCATATTCCTTGCCTATATGCCCTTCCCATTTCGTGTAGGTGCCTTTGTATAGTTGACCATGTGGACCCAAGGCTTCTCGATAATTCTTGTATACTTAATTTTGGATCAGCTTCCACTAGAGATTTTAGGGTGTCGTTATCAAATTCAACTGGTCGTCCATTTCGAGGCCTGTCAGAGAGATCATAATCACCAGCAGCAAACCTTCTGAACCAACGTTGACACTTGTTGACCTTCAATACATCTGTATAAACATCGCAAATTTTCTTTGTTGTTACCGTTACATTAAATCCCGTATGAAAATGAAAACGTATGCAATGACGAATATGACCCTCGGAAGGTACGGACGACGCCACTTTATTACAGGGTTGTAAACAAAAATTATACTTTTTAGAATATTCAGAAAACTGTAAAAGAATACGTGTTTCCTCTTCAACGATCGGTACAGAACTAAAGGCAAAACAAATTCTTTGCAAATAATTGATTACTTATGGGTACCCCTAATATATATCAACTACGACAAAATATAATTTTATTTACAGGAAATTAATAACATACATATTTATTAGACTCTGTTCAGAATCTTTTTCACGAGTCTGACTCGATATTGTAGGGTAAGGGGTTAAATCGCAGAACTTAATCAACACCAGGTTTACGGGGCACTGAAAATTACTATTTTATATTGCTTTGTAAAAGTAACAAGATTCCCAAATGTTAGACCATTACTTTTATAATACACACCCAAAGACACTTTGTTGTATAAAATGAATGCGTCTTTGAAATCTGAATAATTGCAAATTATGTATAAATATTAGAACGCGTCCCGTAAACCTAGTGTCAAATTTAACTTAACGGCCAACAAGTTTTGTTTTATTTAGCTGTACGTGGGCCAAAGTCATTGGGAACATTTCGCTTTTAAGAACGATGCCTTGCTTTTCAAGCTGAACATACCTCTGAAACAATTCTCGTTGAAAAGAACTAATTCGTCGATTAAATTCGAAGCAAAATTGTTGTAAATACGGATTTTACGCATTTCTAGCGAAATACAGAGCGACGAAGGTGTCAAAAGTATTTAATGGTATTGTTACATTATTTTCAGTCAGGGACCATAACTGTTATAACCAAAAAGAAAAAAAGTCATGGAATAACAAGTGTTTCATCGACTAAAATCGTATTGGTTACAAATAAGAATTATAGGTAACCGAAAATTTGTTCTCTTATTGGTAAATGTTATCGTTGAGAGAAATTCATTTCGAACGCTTATAACAGTTATCAACGAGAGAAATTTATTTCGATCATTCATAACAGTTACCGATAAGAGAAATTTATTTTGATCACTCATAATTGATGAAGGAGATTATTTAATAAATTTTTTATTCATAAAACTAATTGCTACAATCAAAATTTAATGTGACAAATATGAGTTTTTCCAAATTTTCTCCTGACAAATTACACCGCAAATCATCTAACGTTAATTTTTGGAGCAGAAAAGGATCGTTCAACGCTAACCTGAGTTGCGGGCACAGCGTGAATTAAGCACGCTAGTTTTGATAAATCCGGGAGTCTATATTTCCGAATTTCCCAGGTGAAAAAATTTTGATAGACGTTTTTTCAGATTTTGTGTTGTTCCTATGGTCTGTTGATTCGTCTTGTTGTACGAAACCTTCTCAATGAATTTCACAGGTTTGCTCCATCCGAAAAAGAGTAGACAACTCAGTAATTAAATAAGCAACTGAAATGAGTTTTCTCATCAATAATTATTATCGAAATAAATTTCTCTCATTGGTAACTGTTATGAGTGATCGAAATGAACTTCTCTCATCGATAACTGCTTTGAGCAATCGAAACAGTTTTTCTTCGTCGATAACAGTTATCGAGGAGGATCCAATTTTTTGGACACTAATAACTGTTATTTGTAACCAAAAAGTATAAAAATCAATGTTTTTTAATCATTTTGTTTTTCGTACTTTTTTCTTCATATTTTGTGTAGATTATCTTAAATTTCAATAATAATCAACTTTTTATTCATGATTTTTATCCTAGAAAATTTTAGAATAACTGTTATTTCTGGTCCCTGTTTTCAACCGATTAAAAATTACAATTAGTAGAAGAAGAAACATTTTCCTTAACTTCTGTTTTTTACAAATTGATGGAGTCCATTTTTACTTTGCATAAACATCCGGATGTTAATTATAAAATTTGCTGCGAATCGCGAGAAACGAGTTAAAGGTGAAACAGACGTGCGACGAGTCCAATCGGACAACAACGAACAAACTCATTGGTCATAAGAACCACGTTAAACGTTTTTAATGCTGTCAAACAATTTTAATAACGTGGCCCGCGATGTTTCGCCTTAAAAATCCGGAACGGGGTAGGGGGCCTCCCGGTGTGCACGGTCCGCTTCAAGCGATGTTTCCTGCTTTTCAGGATTATTGCTCTCGTATGGGATTCGAAACCGATAATTGGACGATGGCGGACGTGTTCAAATATTTCTCGGAAATGGATCGGCTCCAGCCGCAACCGAATCCACTGAGAAGCCCGGAGTCCGTCAGAATATACGACAAATACTCGACGCGGATCGTTAAGATGCTGAACGAGCTGAAAAACGACCCGAACGTGGATGATAAACGAGCATACGACATACAGAACAGCGGTACGTCCAAGAACGAGCTTCCTTTGTAGCTCTCGCGATAGAAATGTAATCTGTATCGATTATTCAGACGATTTGCGATCGGTGACGAGCGGTGAGGCTTCGCTGGAATCGCTGTGTCTAAAGTGCCTGAAGATCTCTCGTGGGCCCATGCAGTCGCATCCCTTCTTCGAGGGCTCCCTTTGCGATCCGTGTTCGGTAGGAGAGTGATTAGTTATCGGAGCTGGTCGACGGACCCCGCCCACTGCTCCAAATGGCCACTATTGGTCCACATGCAAACGTTTTCAAATTTTACAAAATACTGTTTCCCTTAATTGTTCCATCTTTCTGTAAACCTTTTCCGTCGCTTTCTGTTTCAGTTACTTCCTCGAAATAAAAAAGTTCTTGGCTCCTTCCCCACTGCATTAGCCCCGCCCATTGAGTCCCAAGAAACCTGAAGTCCCTTATACTATTACTGTTACTGATACCGGTAACATTATCCAACACTTCATTTAGTAATCAGCAAGTGATTCTCGTAAAATGTTCAACTATTAGAATTATTTTCAATTTATTTTCAATTTAAGAATTTATCGTGCTGCATCTATAATACAAGTATTGAGTTGGCCGGAAAGTTCTTTCGATTTTTAAGTAAAAATCTCATGAGAATATATGAACGAATTTTCTGGAAAATCCAAGACATACAGTTCTTGCACTAAACGATTCTGTATAGACTCCCCAAATAGAATGGTGCACTTCTTTTTATAAAATATAACACTGCACAATACTGCAGTGGATGATCCAAAATTACTGGTTCCAGAGCTTTTTTTAACACTCGGTCTGCAGGACGCGTTCTAATATTTTTAATTTACGAATATTCAGAGTGGAAAGATCAACCAATTCTTTCGGTATATATATAACCAAAAAATGGCTAAAAGTTGGATAGACATATTCTCTTTATTTCTATAATGTAATGTAAAATAGTCCCCGGAAGCCTATTATTAAAATCTGGAGAAGTGCATAAAAAAAAGTAGAAATAATTTATAGTAGTTCTCAGTGGTTCTAGTAATAATGTTTTACCGTAATCACCTGTTGGTTATGAGAACGTAAGGACGAAACGAACATGGTGTACACAGGGTAGGGCTACAATTCACGTTGCTTTCAGGAACAATACAAGCCGTGCATGTTCGTGTTCGGGAACGATGGGAAATGCGTAAGTATTTGCATTCGATCTAACTCGAACTCGTTCCTCTTAGCGGATTGATAATGAATGTTGACTGGTTTGCTAGTTCTACTGCACGATTTGCGCGGCGACCGGGACGGTGATCATTTGCGACAACGAGGACTGTCCGAGGTAAATCGCGCGGCGTGGCCCCGGGGATCGATGGGGGCGGTGGCTGGTTGTATACTGGCGCGGGGCATGTGTATATTCCTGGATCGTTCGTTTTCCAGGGTTTATTGTACTGCCTGCATGAAACACTTGCTGTGCCCGGCGACCTACGAGCAGGTGTTGCTCGAAGATCCTTGGGAGTGTTTCCTCTGTAAAGTGAGGTCCGGCTCTGTCCCGGACATCGTGGCGAGGCCGCGATCCAACTGGAAAGACAAAATAATCGATATGTTCCGGACGAGCTGCAACTCTTCCACAACAGTCACCAATAAGCACACCGACAACAAAAGGAGGATCCGAGTTCTTTCCCTGTTCGACGGTCTGAGCACCGGTAAGCAGCCTCCTCCCCCTCTCCCACTCGCTCTGTTACTCTATTTCCTGAGAATCGGTACAGAAAAGCCTCCTATAACGCGGAACAAAAATTGCGATTTGTATCAAATTTAGTTTAGTTTGATCTGATGTGTACTAATTCCGAGTTTTCTTATAATGCGGCGGTCTCACAACGCGGAGCAAAAATTGCAAAGCCCTCTTACAACGCGGTATGTACTCTGTAATTCTGAATTTCTTATTCAGTGAATTCTCGATATATGTCAACAACACGGGTCTTGCCACCGTCGTATATCGTCCAGGAGACATACACAAGCCGTGTTATGTTTACTTTCCTCGGCGTCCCCTCAAGGGGTATACACCGCGGTAGTGGGGATAATTCCGCGACGTTTGTCATCCAGGCCTTGGTGACATATATAGAGAAATCACTGCACCACGATATTAACTCGTGCAGTTAAGCTGATTCGTGCTAATTCCGAGTTTCTTGTAACGCGGTACAAGTTAACCGCGTCACGAGAGGGTTGGCTGTACTCTATTGTCGCGCGTCTTCTTCAGGGATGCTGGTCCTACACAAGTTGGGCTTGGAGGTGGACACCTATTACGCCAGCGAGATCGATCCTGATGCGCTCATGGTTAGCGCTATGCACTTCGGAAGCCACATCGTCCAACTTGGCGACGTCCGGAATATTAAGAAGAAGAAGATCAAGGAGATGGTGCCCATTGATCTGCTGATCGGAGGATCGCCCTGCAACGATTTGAGCCTTGTCAATCCTGCCCGGCTGGGTCTTCATGGTACGCTGTTACGATAGGGGAGACTTTCTTCTACAAAATGATGGTAGTTACGTTCTTTGTTGTTTGACTCTGGCAGACCCCAGGGGCACCGGGATACTGTTCTTTGAGTATTGGCGACTGTTGAAGCTCGTCAAAAAACTGAACAGTGGTCGTCACTTGTTCTGGTTATACGAGAATGTCGCATCGATGCCGAGCGTGTACAGATTGGAGATCAACAAGTAGGCCTTCGACCCTTCCAACGCTGAACATGGATGAAATGAATTGTTATGCTAGGCAATCCTTCATCCAGAGATCAGCACTACGATGATTAATATTTCTTGATTCCTTGGCAGTGTTTAACGATTTGACAATGACGTTTCAGATACCTGGGCCAAGAGCCCGACGTGATAGACTCGGCAGACTTTTCCCCTCAACATAGGCTCAGGCTGTACTGGCATAATCTGCCGTTTGAACGATACTCGCTGCCTTTCCAAGGCGATACGGACGTGCAGGATATACTGACGCCGCATTGTCAACGGTACGCCCTCGTCAAGAAGATCCGCACCGTCACTACCAAAGTGAATTCCTTAAAACAAGGTACGGCTACTTTGAAATACGTGTCTAGGAGTAGAGTTGCGTATGTTACGTCTCATAAAATTCACGGACAATCCCTAAAACCGGTGTTCGCTGTAGCAGTAGAAACAAGCCGGCACTTGATAACCTGCTCCACATACAAATTTTATGGAGTGTAACATATAGTCCACTTCTAGACACCCATTCGTGTATGAAGGAAGACACTTCAGATACGGTCATAGCAATAATTAAAAAAGTTTCAACGTATTAGTACCAGCTTATCAATATTAATAAAGGAAAAAAGGAAATTCCTATTCGACTCCTGTTCATCGTAATCGATGCAAACAATTTTTATACTGTATGAAAATTCGCAGTCCAGTCATAATAGGTGTCCAATTCATTCCTATTGCTTCCGACTTGCAACACAGTGTGGACAGTCATTATGGCTATAAGTCTAAGTGTCTCCTTTCGAAAAACGGCCTATAATTAACGAGGATTTTTCTGGGTATTAGGAAAAACGGCCCTGAAACCAATCCTGATGAACGACCAAAGCGACTCGTTGTGGATTACCGAACTCGAGGAGATATTCGGGTTCCCCCGTCACTACACGGACGTGAAGAATCTGTCGGCGACGAAGCGGCAAAGATTGATAGGGAAATCTTGGAGCGTGCAAACCCTCACTGCCATGTTTAAATCTCTTTGTCCTTATTTTGTGTGCTCAACTACCCCAAGTGCTCAACTACCTTCCACTTCTGAAAAGAGATGAATGGTTTCACGATTTTCATGTTTAATTTTCTTTTTTCATTTATTTGTAATCTTATTGCAATCAAGACAATTAGTATAGCTCATACTACGTTCTAGATCTTTATCCTCGTTGTTGCCTGCATGACGTGACAGGTATTCCCTCCCTCTCCCTCTCTGTATGTGTAATATATGTTTTACAAATGTGCTCGAATAGTATCGTACAGTTTTTACATTCTCTCGGTCGCGGTTGGAAACAAAAGAGTCTTTGGCAACGGTTGTTCCGAAGATTAATAAAAAATAAACGTTGCTTGGTATGTACAGAGTCGCGGAACATTCGACGGGACTTGTTACGAATTAGCATTCGCTCTTTGATATCTCATACGGAAGTATCCCCTGCGGTATTCCCGACTGGTCGGCAACTGGTTAGTGCCGCCGGTGTACGGAACATTTCTCTGTTGGTTCAACTGCAACAGGGTGACAGGCACCGGTATGCAGCCCACCAAACAATTCACGTACTGCATCACGCGAGCCGGTAGCGGCGTGTTTATAAAGACTTCCTCGCGTTCCGTGTCGACCCCCCTGACAATACCTGGATAAATATGGATCACTATTATTCCCAGATGTTTTTTACAGAGCAGGGAAAAGAAAGTGTCGTGATAAAATGCTCACCGAAACCGTAACACGAGGAAAGTGGCAACCTGTCCAACACTCTCAGGCCAGACACCAAGTCGGTCGGTTGTGATTGAGGGTCCTGCTGATCGATTCCGCATAGTGCAACTACGTTTCCATTGATTACGCTCAACACATGTGTTGGTGGCGCAGATGCTCGAGGTATCGAGATGATTATCGAAGAAAACGGGGTCCTGTAATCGAAATTCGACAACGTTGCCGTTTATTTACTTCGTACACGAGGTAACCATTCGGAGTTTCGCACGCAATTAATTACCAAACTATAACTTGTTTCGTGGGAGGCGTCTTATGGTGGTCGCAAAACTTCTCAAGGTGGATGTGCTTCCGAGATTTCAAGGTGATCTCGGTTCGTTTTTTTGTACAGAACGGTGTGTTTTTATTCAGGTATGCGTGAAGTCTATATCGAGACGAAGTGACTGATCTATAACACTTTCGTCTTCCAAGGTCAGTCAAGGTTATTTAGTGCCGTTCAAAATTTAGCTTAGCTGGACGGAAGCACGTCCACCTAGAGAAAATTCGTGACCACCATAAGATCTGTTCAAATTTTATAATGTATTATTCTATATAATGTATAGAAATAAAGTGATTCTTACACGTATGGCATAGCTTCATTTAGCGACAAGCCGTTGGGGCAAGACCTGCAAGAACAATTTTTTACAACAACAGGTAATCAACATCGTGGATAATTGGTCGGCTTACGTAGGATCTATAGGACCCCGCAGAATCTCGCTGAGGTATGAGATCAGCACGAGTTCTCGCTGCTGATAGGGTTCCATGTTCCAAGTGTCATTCGCCGGAGCGCTTTTCCGTTCAGCGTGGGAACGTATTACGGACAGTTCGTGATTGCAAGCTCGAGTCCAGTTGAAAACGTTCACGCTCCATGATACCCTCGAAAATTTCTACGTAAAACAGATTTTCAATACTATACGAATCCTTCTAGAATGCCCGACAATATCAAAGACAACCTGTGCTATTTACCTGTTTATTTATTACTTCCTTGCTCAAATAATGAGGAAAGTTGTTCTTGACCTTTCCGGACATGATTTGTACTACCAGGGAGGGTTGGATCAGCTTCACGGTGAAAAGCACGATGTCCCAACCGATACCGTGAGTGAACCCCATAGTGTTAACCACGATCGGTAGTCGCGACATCACAGGGCAACTCCACAACCTGTCCACCAACATTTTCATTCCCTCGATGTATTTCGTGATGCATCGACTGACATTGATGTCGCCGATATACAGTTGGAAGATTGGAGTCTTCAAATGCGTGAAATTTGGTCCGAGTAGAGGCTCCTCTATCAAACTGTAGGAAAGGCAACCGGCTGGTGTGCACTCTGCCTGGCCGGGATCAAAGTCCACGAGGACCACCCTCTTGCTGGCAGGTAGTAGGCTGTTTATCAGGCAACGAACCGAGGTAGATTTGCCGACGTTCTTTCCTCCGGCGAACAAAGTGCAGGACCGTGTGTTGGCACGCCAGCTTATCAACATTTTCTCAGCAATCTCTTGTGTGACACGATGATCGACGATCAGCTCTTTGCAGGAGTAACTGTCAGCATACAGATTCGACTGTAGTATCGTTTCCGCTCTCTTTGGATCCATCCAAGACTGGTACGGCGCGTTCTTGATGCTCGGGAACAGTCTGACCGGATAGAAGGCGTTCAAAAATTTGGTCAGCTTGTTCTCTAGATTCGACAGAAGCAGGACCGTCGTGCCAGCTTTCAGGTCGTTCAGGTCGGCGATCAGTTTGTTCTCAATGTCCCGGTTGATGCCCTCGGCGGACAGAGACGTCCAAATATCCGGTTCGACGTCCTGTGATGTCCTGTCGCTAGCTCTGACGCAAACGCTGCTGTACCCTCTCGGGGAGTAGATCTCGATGGGATTGGTGGTCGCGGTGATCAAAGACCCGTAGACCTCGACCGCTCCACATATCACTTTTAAAACGATTTTACCGTTGAAACAAAATTGCGTCCTTCCCGACATCATCGCTACTACCTTATTTTTCAAACAATAAAACTGTACCGGGCACTGACTAGTCTGTACGTCTTTCTCGTTTCTTTTGGACGTTGAATTTTCGATACTCGCGTTTGGTAAATTGCTGTTGGTGTTAGTCGCATCGATTCTAATTTTCTCTAAGCATTGATCCAAAGAGGCAGACGATTCGTTGCGTTCCCACATGTCAGCAACATTATCGTTTTCTGATGCTAATGGTGTCTTTACTTTCCGTGGCTTGCGATTGTTTCTCGAAGGCGTCGCTGTTGTTGTATCATTCCCTTGCTTGTCGGGACTACAGCTCGAACTTCCGTAATTCGCAATGATAATGTTGGCTTTAGCCTTTTTCGAATTGCTACGTCGCGTTTGCGGAGACAGAATGTCACAAGCATCGTCGTCATTTCGTAATCCGTGATTCTGTTTTAGTATTTTCGGTATTCTCCATGAAGACAAAGTTTTGGCCTCGACTATCACCGGCGATCCTAAGTTTCTTTGTTGGTTGGCATTAGCACGATGTCGCTTGCTGTTCTTGTCTGTGGATGTGCTTGCCTCTGCCGAATCTAGGGAAGAATCCGTAGAATCTGAAATTGAAGCAATCCCTCTCTATAACGGTGTCGTTTATTTGTGCGAAGATACTATATCTTATTTTATCTTCGACCTGCAAATAACATTCGTTTTTTACCTCTACGTACAACACCAATCGGGCGTGCTCTAGAGCAGCGGTTCTCAAAGTTTAGATCGCGATGTACCCAGGTTTTTAGAATAAGCCAAAACAACGATTTGTTAATAATTCATATGAATGTGTGAAATATCGTGGGTGTATAGAGTAACGAAAATTGCGATAAATGCAGCTGCTTCTCGGAGACTATCGTCTGACAATGAGTTGAAGGTTGAGTACTCGCCTAAAATCTGTATTTTAAACAGTTTGAGAACCACTGTTCTAGAGAACTTCGAATGTTTCTTACTTGATGCTTTTGTGTTGTTGCTACACGATTTTTTCTTCTTTCGCTTGATATTGCACTCAGACACTAGCTGTTCACTGAGCATAGAATTTATAACTGACAAAGCACCCTGATCATTTTTAGTACTCGAACATGACGAATTCATGATCAGGTCTTGTAGAACAGACTTCTTTTTTAGATGAACAAGCTTGCTTGTCCTCTGAAACTTGAGTAATTTGCTAAAACAAAAATTGTATTTCGAATGTCTAGAACGTGTACGATAAGACTGTGTCAGCGCGTTGTCATCATAATATCCAGATAACAGTGTTAAGATGAATGCACAATGTTTACTCACGCCTTGGTTTCTTCGGGTCTGATTCCGATGATCTTTATTTCTGCGGTTTTTGTTTGTCTCGTTTTCATGTCGGTATTATATAAACACGCAATTATGAAGTGGAAATGATTCAACTCCCCTCAGGGCACATTGTTGCAAACTAACCTCAATCCTGGTGTAAACCAGTAAACGAACGTAAAGCTACGTACACAAAGGCGACACGAATCGTCGCAAGTTTTTGGTTGGTTTATTCTTTACTGTATTATCCATAGAGATGGCGTTGGAGAGCCGGAGCTCTATTTGCCCAAAGCAAACTAGTCGTACAACAATTTATAAAAGATTTTCCTTACATGCTATTGAGCTGGTACTTACATACGATTTAATCTTATTTACTCAAATGTTAGTGTGTAATATTATGTTCCCTTGTCGATTTTGGAATCTAATTTCTAATTTGAACTTTTAGTGTGGTGTCTTATTCTATTTTCCTTATGTCAGTTAGTGTCTATTTCTACATTGCGTATGCGCCCATAGGTCGCTCGTGATTTGCCACAATTGTACGAGTATTTCTTCATTTTTCAATTCGTAATGCGTTACCATAATTGATTTCATGTTATAATACATCTATCATAAAGTGCATTTTCTTTGGTTTATTCTGCGAGGTCATCAGCAT
Source organism: Halictus rubicundus (assembly GCF_050948215.1). NCBI lineage: Eukaryota > Metazoa > Arthropoda > Insecta > Hymenoptera > Halictidae > Halictus > Halictus rubicundus. The sequence continues at coordinate 2,051,086 of NC_135151.1, forward strand.
TGTCTAGCAAGTATGATGAGAGAATTTCTTCTCATTTTCATGACGGTCTCATCGGACATCTTCTCTCGTTTCGCTTCCATGCGCCTTTTGTCTCGTGCACGCGTGTTTCTGGATTTTACGCCTTTTATCTTGAAAACTGAAGATATAGGTACACCTTCTTCCACGTTGGTAGATGAAATTTTCGTCTCAGATGCCATAGCTTCGATGCGAAATTCTAAGTCTCCAGGTATCCAGGAGAATTCGAATTCTGTGGTTTAATTTGTGCCCCTAAAAATCAAGAAATCTTTATTGGGAAGTAATGAAATATTTTTTCATTCAAGCGATCTTCAAACGCGATCTTTGATCAAATACATAAAGACTCCAAATCATATTATACACCCGTAGTAAAAATAAAGTATATGGAATATTCGGTTCTTGATGATACGATAATGGTACGGTAATAGTTCTGGCCTATACGATAGGATGTGACACGGAACGGTAAATGAACGTGAGACAGAAAAATACATTGAGTGATCGGTCTACTTCTATGTATATCTCGTCCGTGTTCTAACCTTAGAATTGGACAATTTCGCCATCTATCAGATTCGGCATAACTAAATGAATTAGAATGGAAGCTTCCTAATTTTGCTACAAGGGGCGCCACTATCACCACCAGCACTGCTCTGTCGATAACGTTTGGCTAACAATTTGAGCATTTGCCGCTACATGCTTTGGCGCTGTACGGACATACTTACGGAGTAAATGATTCTTGCCAGATTTTGCATTGCATCTTATGGGAAAAGCGGCGAAAATCATATGAGCTTGAATAAACAATAATATTTAAATGCTCCCCACAGTGCTTGCCACAATTTTTTAAATTATGGGGACTTAACTTACAGCTGAAAGAATTCTCTTTATGATGGATTGTGACTCATAAATAATTACGATAAGATATGAAAAATTTAAATACAACTGTATTAATGACTGATTACCACACTGAGCATTTATCTATTAAACGAAAGATTTTCGAAAAACTTATATTTCTATGCATTGCCTTTCAATTTTTTAATTTCTGTATGGGTTAAATAAAAGCTGAATGAATGATTTGTACGGTAGGTGATTTATTGCTATTTGAAAATAACTATTATTGTATACTAAAAATTAAAATTTACCGAGAAACGCTGGTGTCTATTTCGAATCGAATACTTATTTAGGATTTACTTGTTTAGAATAATTACTTAGAATCGAATACTTATCTAGTAATTGTTTACTAAAATACCAAATACTCCAAACTCTAGATATTTCTTAATAAACGAATTGTAATTTATGAATTTGTATACTTGTGTTTTACCTTCACCATTTTGAAACTCTGAAACATTTGCCTCCTACATATATATAAAAGCTAAAAGTGCAAGATAAACAGTACGTGAATTTGAAGGAAACGGCGGAAGATACAACAGGCTTTCTGATTCGAAATGGATTTAGCAAAATTTTGTAAATCTCTGCCGAAAGTGGTACGTATTTTATTACATCAATTTCTGTCGGGTTTGTGAGAGGTTATGTTAGCGCTTGAAAACAATGATTTTTCTAAATTAATATACATAAATAATTACTAGGAGCTTCATGCTCATTTGAACGGCTCGTTAAGTCCGAACACATTGAAGACGTTATACAAAATGCAGAACCCGAATTCAGACGGTGGAGAGAACATAGTCATGACTATCGGAAAGTATTCATCATTAGGCGAGTACGTTAATCATGTCTCTTAGCTTTTCATTTCATGATACGGTCGATTATTGCATTAATTAACGTCTCAATCTGAAGACGGTAAGTATGATAATTTTTCGTAGGTGTTTTAAAGTCTTTGATGTAGCGCACTCATTGACGACAACACCGGAAGCCGTGTTTCAGTCAACTCGCGATGTAATTAAAGAATTTCGTGAAGACAATGTGATATATTTAGAACTTAGGAGCACTCCTCGATCTATTAATGGGAAAATGACGAAGCGAGAGTACATAGATGCCATTATAAGAGCTTTTAAGTAGGCACCATTTCAAAAATAGTTTCACTGCAGACAATCATGAGGAATCTATAAGTCTCAATTATCCTATTTATAATTGCAGGTCTTGTAAAAAAGACTTCCCAGATATAACTGTGAAGTTATTAGTATCCATTAATCGTAAACAAGGATACAGAGCAGCAGAGGAGAACATAGAATTAGCTATAAATTATTTTAAGAAACATTCGCGATACGTGGTAGGTCTAGATCTTAGTGGAGATCCAATGGCTGGGGATACATTTTTAGAGCTATTGAAGAAAGCCAGGAATGTTGGCCTTAAAATTGCAGCTCACTGTGCAGAGGTAAAATTTATATGATGATTCGTTCATTGTCAGTAATAATAAAATAGCCAGATTGCGATTAAATATATTCTTGTGTTTACACAGATCTCAAACGAACTAGAAGCAAAAGACATACTTGAATTCAAACCAGATAGACTGGGTCATTGCACCTGCATTCATCCCAACTTGCAAGGATCTGACAAGTTATTCAACATGCTGATTGAATCAAAAATCCCTGTTGGTAAGAACTGTTGGTGAACAAAAACATGTTCTCGAGGTCAAATTTCCGATTTTTCAAGGTCAGTGCTGTTTTCTTTTTAATGGAACCATATATTCTAATTACCTCCATGCTATAGACAAGATCTGTACCTATAATGTTGTGGCCTTGACGTGACCTCGAGAACAGAGGGACGAATGTTTAAACGATTTCTGGATTTAGAAGATTCGTTATACTGAGTTTTTCCATAGAACTGTGCCTAACATCAAACGTACAATGCAAGACAGTACCCTCGTACGAATTCCATCATTTCAAATATTTGCGCGAGGCTGGACATCCTATTTGCCTCGGTGTAAGTAAATCCGTAAATTATTCATACATGCTATTATTTGAGGTTCCGGGCAAACATTCAAATAAAGAATCATCACTCGTCTGTTTTTTTCGTTTCAGACCGACGACAAAGGTGTCTTCGACACGTCGCTGTCGAGGGAATACGAGATCGCCGGTTCAACGTTTGGTCTGGATCGCGAGGATCTCGCGCGATTATGTTTGTCTGCGGTCGAGTACGCGTTCGCGTCGGAAGAAGAAAAGAAAGCAGTGTTGTCTAGGATTGAGAGCTTTTTAATCGTCAATTCAAAAGTTTGAACATTCTCCAACGAAACGAATAAATGAGTCGAGATATATAAAAATAAGAAAAATTTAGTCGGTTACAAAGCATTCGGCCGGGGACACAACGCGTTTAGGTCAGTCGCTCTAATCCCGACACACACACACACACAATTGAGAGCGGTTCCTCTCGCTTTCATTCTCTCTCTATTTCTCTCGGCGAGGTAGCAGGACCATAATCATATAAAAGTAATGTCGATTTTATTCGTTATGATATTCGTGGGCTCGTTTACATAGATTTACAGATAAAATAAATTGCTACTTATGGAGAACTATAATAGCTGAATGTCGGTCGGTGTGTGATTCATGTTGTTGTTGTTGTTGTTGTTGTTGCTGTTGTTGTTGTTGTCGTTTTCTCTTGATAATATCATATAGAATATATACAACATTTATAGAGCCATTACAATATTATGCTTGTAGGCGTGGTGCTGCATCTTTGTTTCGGGTAGACGATGGAATCGATGCTATTATCGGGTCTCTGGCGACCCAGCTAGTACTAACGATTACCTCGCCGGTGTGACAAACTCCCGATTACGTCTCCCGTTTGTTTATTCCGTCGATCTTCGCGTTTCATAATCGACCGAAAATGAAACAGTGCAAACATAGCACCACTCGGAGCTAAACCGAACATGAGGAGAGCGTCTTACTCTCTTTTTCTTCTCTCTCTCTCTCTCTCTCTCTCTCTCTCTCTCTCTCTCTCTTTTTTCTCTTTTTTTCCGATCAACAAAGATCATGTTGTACGACATCTTTCGCCGCTCGTGTCAGAACCGCTTTTCACTATCACTGTGTAACAACGTGACAATAGTACATAGCTGCGATAATACTAATAGTAGAGTGATTAGGAATAGCGGTAAATATAGTCGTAATTAGAATATTTACGATGATAATAATATCGTTCTTAATAACCATAATAAGAAAGTATTTCTACTATATATATTTATATATATAATATTCGTCCTATATAACAGTCTTTTTGGCCTAACCATCGAGCTATAAACAATAAAACAATTTCGTCCCCTCTCTCGTCGCGTGGTCATCGACTCGCGAAGTCGCGAGCACGTCTACCGCGAGTCAAAAAATTAATCTTTTTTAATTTTCCCTCTTTTAAGCACTCTTTGCGCACTCTCTCTTCTCTTTCAATCTCTCTCTCTTTTTTCTCTTTCCCTTTTCTTTAGACCTATACTTCCTCCCTTATAGTCTCGCGCGCATACTAATGTTTTATCCTCGGTTTACTCTAACGACTATGACTAGACTGCGGATCTCTATGCAAAATCAAAATTCTCTGCATTGAAAGACACAGGAACCAAAAAGAAAATCCTTTCCCTGAACAATTCGATGAAGTTGAGAGTATGCTTAGTTTCTGTTAAAAGTTTCTACGGCTCTAAATGCGTTCTTTATATTTTCGTGGTAACTGCATAAAATCCGCAGTCTAACTATGACTAAAAGAAGGATGCACTCGCGCGACGTGTTCTTCGTGCTCGAAGGTCCTCCCCCCGCATATATACTAAGCGCTAATTAAAGTGAAACGCTTCTTATCGTCCTCTAGATGATCTATAGATCGGTGTGTAATATCGACACTGGCCCAAACTCCGACGTCGGTGAACAAGTCCCACCGTCTCGAAGAGAAAAGAAAACAACGAGAACCCTGCCGAAGGGGACGACGGGTGACCGGAAACGCGGGCTGTACCGATCGAACGTAAATGTTTTTCGAATTTTCATGGAACGTCGAGATACGAGAGGAAGGAAATCGAACGAGGATAGAAGAAGAAGAAGCAAAAAAGGATTTTCGCGTTCGATCGAGGACGGTTCGCTTCCGGTCCCGCGACGGAAATCACGCGTCGACTGAACAGACGATCGGGCTGCAACGGAGAAAAAAGTAAAAGAACAAAAATTATTCGTGCGTACAAGAATAAAAATCGCATTATGTAGTTTTCTTGTCTCTCTCTCTCTCTCTCTCTCTCTCTCTCTCTCTCTCTCTCTCTCTCTCTCTTTTCTCTTTATTCCTGTTTCTAAATCTAGTAAGAATAATAATAATTATTACTATGCTATAGCGTATATAATATTGTCGCACTGAGCTCTGTCCCTTTGCGAAACGAGAAAACAAAGAAAAAAAAATTATTCGAATGACTATGTACACTTAACGAACGAGCGATAAGATGGACGATTCTCTCTCTTCCCCCCTCTCTTTCTCGCCCTCACCTCTTTCTCACGCTCTCCTTGTATATACGTGCGTGTATGTATTTATATATCGATATGCATACACTTGTTCATTCTCCCATCCATTCTCACTCTCTCGTTTGCTAATTAATTGCGACGGTTACGATAGGTAATAGGTCGCGGTAAAAACAAATATACACGTACTGATTAAAAATGCTATAAAATATCGGAAGAGGGCCGATTCCTCGGAATCGGACTGACAATGCAGCTCGCGTCACCGAGAAATGGGCCCCGAGGCGTCGAGAGATCGGCGGCAATAAATAAGTTAAGATGTTTTGATTCGGCGATAGAGCGATTAAAAAAAAAAGAAAAAAAACGAAATTAAAGTAGAGAAAAGAAATATGGACAAGTGTTCACGCGTGTGTGTGTGTGTGTTTATTTGCTTGTGTGAGTCTGTAATCGATCCTTCGATCCGGCCGAATGCTTCCGGTCAAGACACTTGCGGAGAGTGTGTCCGGTCTTGGTTGCCTTTTGCTCCTTTCTCTTTGTTTTTTCTCTTTTTATTTTTCCCTTTTTTTGTAAATTTCAATGTCAAATCGAACGAACGAACGAACGCCGAATCCTCGGCGACACTCCCGGAAAGTCCCTTGAGCGAAAGGAATGCAAGGCGTTCGGAAGTATTCTAATTAAAAAAAAAAGAAAAGAAAAGAAAAGAGACACCTTTTTTCATTGCACACGAATCATACATTCATTACTATTCACACGATATAACAAATTGAATTAGCCGTCGAAGCGGGTCAGCCTACCGCGGACGACACGTCTCACAATGGACGATCTCCTTAAAAAATGGGACAAAAATCAATATCGCCCAAGAACTCAATTTATTGGGAATATCACTTAAATAATAATATTAACAATACCTTTTAATCTTCGTAAATACTTGTACCTTCCTTGTCCAGTAACAATTTAACATCATCAAGAAAATGCTAAAAGTTGTTGTTTACAACTCTGTTATGTTGGCCGATAAAATTTAAACAATATAATTTGTAGATCTGTATCAATGATACATATCGTCAAAATTGCATCAAAATCGATCAACGGTGCAATAAGCTACAAACGTTTAAAGATAGCGAGAATTGCAGTTTTATGAGGATTCCTGCATCTTCCAATGCCTCTAGTTTTTTTCCGTATCAATCGATTTTTATGAAAATTTCAGAATATGTATAATTGACAGAGATCTACAAAATGTATTTTTTAAATTTTCAATATAGGACCACATAAGAAAGTTGTGAACAACCTTTAGTATTTTCTTGACGACGTTAAATTATTCCTGGACAACGAAGATACAACTATTTACGAAGATTAAAAGGTACGTTTAATGTTATTATTTAAGTGATTTTCCTAATAAAGTGAGTTCTTGGGCGATATTGATATTTGTTTGTTCCATGTTTTAAGGAAATCGTCCGCTCTGCGTCGTGGGTAAGCTGCTTGTCGTTCATCTGCTTGTTGTTCACGAGACCATGCTCCGCGACGCTTTCGCCGTGTTGTTGCTCGCAGTGCTGCTCGCGGTCCTGCTGTCTGTTTGGGCGAACAATACTCCTTGGTACATCACTCCGTTCAGCTCCATACTGACCACCAGGGAGTTGTCGCCGTTCCTTCCGTCCCCTAGTAAACAAAAGATTCCACCCTTGATAAAAACAATTGGAAAAATTTCGCTGGAAACCAACCGCGAACGCGACAGAAAGTGTAGCACTTTAGAGTCATACAGTTGTTACCTGTATCCACATCTTCCATTAGATGTAAGAATTTTAGCTAGAATTTTATCACTAGAACTACCGAGCCTTTCGAAATGACGGATTTCAGAGTTTTTCTTTTACAATTCGTGAAGTTAGAGAAATGTTTTTAGTATACTTTTTTGTTCAAGTACGCGTTGTCGTAAAAATCTTATAAAATCTAAATAAATTCAATTCTGTTATTAGTACAAAGGAATATACATCCTCGTTTAGGACTCGGTAGTTCCATAGTTATTTATTAAGTAACGTTTGTCTTACTACAGTGATTTCTCTATATATGTCGCCAAGGCCTGGATGATAAATATCGCGGAATTAACCCCACTACAGAGGCCTCGGACACCGAGGAGTGTAAACATAACACGACTCGGGGTATGTCTCGTGGACGATATACAGGGTCATCCGTTTTTAAACGGCCAAACGTCAACCAGCTATAGAGGACCCCAAATGGAACAACTTTCACCCCTAACACTTTTTTTGATTCGAAGTTATTTCATTCAGTCTCCACGGCGTTCCCCATGTCAAAAAAACCAAGATCCAAAGGTCATACAAAAAAGTTGACTTAATAAAAAAGATGCCCCTATTTATTTTAAACCAAACAAAGGAAAAATCATCAAGATACATAATTGCAGTCCTAATATATTTAATCTTAAGTGAACGCAAAAAATGACGGGTTTTTGCAATTATCTAAAAATCAAGACCGAATCAAAAAAAGTGTTAGGGGTGAAAGTTGTTCCATTTGGGGTCCTCTATAGGTGGTTGACGTTTGGCCGTTTAAAAACGGATGACCCTGTATATCGCTGTCAAGACCCGTGTTGTTGACATATATCGAGAATTCACTGTACTGCGTTTGTAACTCAAGAATTTCTGTGATTTTATGGGAATGGTTTAACGTTCTGTGATTTCGAGCAGTCAGATTGTATAATGAGAAGACGAAACTGCCTACCTCGATTGGAAATTTTAATGTGCGTGCCTAGGATAGAGGGTGCGCTCTTTTCAACAGGACTATCGTCGTCCGAGAGCAGCCTCTTCGCAGGTGGTGGTCCAGGTGTGCCAATTACGTCAGGGTCCCTTTTAACTTGTAAACTGCCGCCTGAGGAGGGTGAACTTTGTCTTGCCGGCGACGAGGACACAGGCGACGACCTGAAAAATTATACATCTGTTAACGATATCTCTTCGTACGCCATTTAATCATTGAACTGCGGATCTTTATGCAAAATTTCTCTGCACCGATTACAAGAAAAGGGTGTTACATAAAAATTGGTATCTTCTCTTAACAATATTGATGGGTAGTAAATAATGCACCAGTATATTAATGTTCCTCATAAAGATATTTCATGTTCCTACCAGATGTTTCAAATCAATTAACAGATCATTCAGCGTCAACAAAATTTCTTCGGACACTATACGATTACCTGAGCTCAAAGAAATTTAGGACTTGCAATGGCGAATATATTACTTAACTGAATTGTAACCTTTTCTGAATGTTATCGCAAAATGTTATCGACTACATATAAAACATATCAAAAAGAATTAAAATTAAAATTGTGAAGATTCTACTCTACTAAAGATGTTTATTCAATCGTTTACTGTGAAAGCATCTGTATAACTGTGATAATTGTGAAATAATAAATGTAAACCCGGTCAGTTGATCGGCGATGGCATGTTTAGTGTTAATTATTGCAAATTGAACCCCTCGCACTATAATATCGAGAAAATGAAATGAGTATGTGTGCTATTAAATCCTATTCATTCTATCAATATGTTAGAGAATATACAGGTATATAATACATATCAAATTTTGTTTCTTATTTCTAGAAAATTACGAGTGACAAAGGAATTTTAATCTCTGTAACCATAAAATAGATCGCAGTGCAAAGAGTTAAAGAAGATGGTAGTGGACCACACATACAGTAGAACATGCACACAAACTCTCGCACTTCCCATACCGTACCAGAATTCTTACCTGAGTCCAAGGTCGAGGGCTTCCCTCTGAGGTTCAGGGCTGGACGCCGGAGGTATCGGCGAGTGTGAAGGCTGTGGCGATAGGGGTGGTTGATGTCCGACTCCAGGATACAGGGTGTTATTGTTGTACATGTTCCATAGGGTGAGCCGGGACATTTCCAGAGCGCTGAAAGCACCGTCCCGTGGCGGTGTCGATGGTGGGGGTGACGCGCTACCTTGTCGATGGATCATGGGGGGCGGTGTACCAGCGCCCGCACTCCTCAGCTCCTTGTTCAGCAGCTTCACATACTCCACCATGCGCGCTTCAAACTCGGACGGTGCCATTCCCGGGATAGGTCCTGCTTGGGGATCGATAACAATTAAAGCGTCCATTAGCTGCGCCGGCAATGGATCATTAATCCTTTCCGTGCATTGTGCCCGAAGGCGCTGAATACACGATACTCGTTTCACCATTTTGGTAAGGGTGTGTTCGTGGTGGAACTGCGTTTACGAACAACGTAGAAACAGCTTATCGCTAGACTATGGATCTTAGATAGATAGACAGTGACTCGGATAGATTGTGATAAAAGTGTTTGCATTGGAGCAACAACTTGCAACGAATTAGACGATCAACTCTGATGGACGCTCCTATAGTTTTTATCACAGTACTGACATAAACGCGTCTTTTATTGAGGAACATATTTCCATTGTTTCAAAAACTCTTAGCGCTCGAATGGCGACACAGAGGCGCCACTAAAAATTGCTGTGCCGTTATCCAAAATATAGGTGACATCTCAATCTTCATGCTTAGATAGATATACGCTAATCGACTCCCGAATCTCCCATACAAAACATCGGTCACGGGTGCTTGACAAATGTTTACATCTCCGGGACTATTAAGTAGGGTTAACATTCTGTGCATGGGTTAGGGGCTCGTGTGCGATCGTAAAGGTTGAAATCGAAGTCGTCCGGTCGTGGTTGCCTTGTAAGGTAGGTGTGTTCGCGGGACGATCGATCAAACGGCGGCGCACGTCAATCGGCCGAGAGCCCAGACGCCGTCGTCGCGACGGAAACGGCATCCACCGAGTGCTAAATTAAAACGGGGACGGCCGTTGATTGGCGTCGCACCGTCGTAGGAGCACGGGCGAGGAGGGTAAACCGCGGAACAGAGCGGAGAAGTGTATCCAGAGGGAGGAACGTGTGTCTGCGAACACTACCGTTCGGACGGCTCGACAAATGAGCCATTCGAACCAAGGCCTCGCCACCGTCCATCTCGACGCGACTGGCTTTGACTCTGCTCTGGATGGGCCACAAGAAGAATAGGACTACCGAGTAACCGGCGAAAATTTCTTCTGAGTCATCCGGGCGAGACGCGCGTCTGCGAACTACGCAGCACCTTGGCGGATACGTAAAGATAGGGTGCAAATCGACGTTAGGAGGTTGGATGCGTCAGTTAACTGAGACATCGAGTACTGGAGACGTGGTAAGACATTTTATAAGACATTTTTCAAGTGAGCAAACTGAGTGGCATTCGGGGGTCACGCACCTGGATCGCAAGATGTCTTCTTGTCTTTCTCGTTACGTTTGTATTTTGTCACAGTTTGTAAGCTGTAACGAAGGAGAAGAAACAGGGGAGTGAATGGTCCCTGGACCACCAGCTTGGAAGAAATACAACCGTTCCTTCACGGAGATCCCTGGATCTACACCGAGCACAAATACATTGCGAATTCCACCGCGGCGCTTCATTTTAGCGTCGTGGCATTTCAATGGCAGAACTCATTATTACGCGAGTATACCGTAACTCATGGTTAGAAAGAATTATGCGCGGTCAATCGATTTTCCGGCTGATTCGTGCGGCAGTCAGACATCGACTTCTTGACCTATTGGCTGATCAATAGTTTCCTGACAACCCCTTTGTTCTGTTATTTCCTTAGGGGTTGTCCATCGCGACTTTATATTGATCACGTCGCCGCCGCGCCGTAACAATGTAAACCGTTCCATCAGCAGGCTGATGAACCGAGCCGCGTCAGTGAGCAAGAGCTCTCAGCATCAAAGAAACAATTACTGGTTTAATCTACGGTTCTTGATGTGCGAGAGAACCGCCAACGACTTGAAAAAAAGCCGGAAACGGCGGAATCGAAAGACTCTGAAAAAGAGCACAGGAAGGGAGGAAAAAGATAACCTGCGGACGAGGCAGAGGAGGAGCGGGTTTATTTTAAATCGGTAGTTAGGGTTCCAGGCCTCCCCGGAGATGATGATGCGAGAGCGAAGGAGGAGCGTAATTGATTGTACGATCCTCCGGAGACAGGCGTTAACGGATGACTCTCGCTAACGAGCATTCCTACTTCCCTACCCCTTTCTTCCTCCTTCTCGCCCCTGCGATCTGGGCAACCGCCTTTGCACCCCCTGCTACCACCCTGTTTTACCCTGTTCCACCCTGTTCAGCCACTCTCTGGCGTTTGCTCGGCGTTCGACCGATTTCAATCGGTCTTCTAGCACCGCCCCTAGAATCCCCGTCAAATAGACTTACTCGATTTCCGCCACAATCAACGTTTACATTACGGGGCGTTTGTTTATTTATAACTAGATTGCGGATCTTTATGCGAAATACGAAATGTTTGCTGCAATTGCAAGACACAGGAGCCGAATAAAAATGTCTTTCTTCTTTCAATTATCGTACTAAGGTGAAACTAATGATGTCTTCAACTTTTAAATGTGTCATCATATCTCATAAATCATAAATGCATAAAATCCGCAGTCTATTTATAACGAAGGTATATTGCATTGGATGGAACATATTAAAAATAAAGGTGTACAATGAAACAAACGCGAATATGTTAATTTATTGTTGTACTGACCGGCATTCGGCGGCTGTCCCAGTGATCCTTGAGGGTGCTGAGGATGATGGGGATGGTGTGGCAGAGGCGTGTGCGCTGCGCTTCCGTTCACCAAAGATTGTGGTCCATGGTGTTGTCCACCGGCGGCCACCGCTGTCACCAAAGACAGCGGCGACATTTGCGTGTGCAACGCGAGAGCGCTCGGTGTGTGCGGGTTTCTCTGCACCATGCTGTCGCCGCTTCCTCCGCCACCCCCGTAAGCCCCGTAACTGCTGCGACGACCCTCACGTCGGTTCCCATCGATCGCCGCTTGTAATTCCGCCGGTGTCGAGAGTCGTCTTTTCTCGCACTCGTACGGATACAGGTATTTCATGTACCTGGGACAGAAAAATCATAAAAGTAACTCTTAAACATAATTCAATTTAAGTGAATTCGAGTTGAGAACTCAACGATAAAGCGATACTCAAGATCGAAGTGCATTAAGTGAGAAACAATATGGCTGTTCCGAAGCAGAAGTTTTTCAGAAAAATCGCGTACAGATTACGACAACGTTCGAACAGCGTTGCGAAATCGTCATACAAAATGACAGAGCCTGTACGGGACCCCATTGGCCACACAGAAAGCGGCGACTAATCGGTCGTGTTGATATTTCACGCTTTCTAAAGAAATATTGGCTCAACGAGTCGCCGACACCGAGACTCAGATAAATTCCCGTTTTGTCGCCCGCTCTCGTTTCATCTCATTATTGTCTTCAATAAGACAGCGAGTGCTTTCACTGGGGGCTATTTCCTTCGAGCCGTGTCCTTCCATAAAACTAATTTCTGTCAGCTTCATTAAGGAGATCGAGCGACAATTTACTTACGAATCGTCGCTAGAAATTATTCGTCGAGATCTTTGCGCAGATAATTAAAATTTCCCAAAAATGACGGATACACTGCTGGCCTAACTTCAAACGCAAGCATAGCCGAAGATGATTCATAGTCCAACGATAAAATATAAAGCCGTCTTAATTCGTTGAAACAGTTGCTGCGGATAACAAGATGTCACTTAGCTCCGTTGACTCTAAGTTTGTCTATAAAAGTGGCAATCTGCCCGAACATCTGCAGTCCAATTATCACGGTCACACGACTCTCTGACGAAGATAATTGCTCTAATAGCGCAACTGGTCAGTCGAATTTCTCTAAAAGACTTGTCTAACTTCAAACGAAACAGGAGCAAAAGATCCACGGTCGGCCATCTTGTCTATCATCGATGTTTAACCGTTGTAAAAGGTATAGGAACACTAAATTAAATCTAAAATCTAAAAATTTCAAAATTTAAATTGAAATTTAGAAACTAAATTCTAAATTTTCTTTTTCTTGTAAACTGTAAGCAATAACGAAATCGTTGAAAGTGTAAAGAAAATTGTAGTTGAAGGAATCGATAGATCATTTAAGATAAAAGGGTCCTCCGACGTCCATCTAGTCTATCGTCGCTAGTTAAAGTATAGGACTGTAAACAGTATAAATTGTTTTATAAATTATAAACGACAAAGGAGCGTTGATAACTGCAAACGTAAACAGAATTGTACGTAGTATAAGGGATCGAGTTGTTCGTGACGTAGTAGCGAAAGAAGATGCACCGACGGCCATCTTGTCGTAAATTTGTCGATCGTGGAATCGGACACCGGATCAGAATTCGCGTGAATTTGTCCCGGCGTCGGATTCGTTCGTTTTCGGACGACAAAGTCCGTCGAGAGACGGGAAACTATGCGAGAACAGGCGGCTGTTATTAATTGGTATCGCGTCGAGAATTGTTCGTCGGCCGGGAGGAAGACGTCGCGGTTCGTCTGCCACAAAATTGGCAAGGCAGATCCAAGACGAGCCACTTAATTTAATCCTGCCGGCTTTGATGTCTCGCTACGAGGCCTCTAATTGCACCTGCGCCACGATGCTCGACTAGCCTAACTCCCTTTTCTCTACAGAATCGCTGCGAGACCGGTCTCGTTGGAAATCGATTTTCAGCAAAGATTTTTTCGCGTGATTGCAAGCTGTTCGTTCGTCTAGTTTCGCGGGCCAAATGGAACTTCGCAAAATGAAACGTTAGACGACTTTTCTGTTGTTCGAACGTCTGCAGCGTTTTGGCTTTTATTTATTTCGAGTATCGTTCGTTGTTTCGCTTGCAATTCAATTTTCCGTTTTACTACTTTATGCACGTTCTCTGCTTTTCTAGAAATTTATTTTTACGTTGGTAGTAGGAACAGCGATAGAATAATCAATATATTAGCAATTGACGAACTATACAGTGAATTCTCGATATATGTCGACAACGCGGGTCTTGCCAGCGACATATATTGTCCAGGAGACATACCCGAGCCGTGTTACGTTTACACTCCTCGGCGTCCAAGGCCTCTCGAGCTTTGTGGACCCTCACGGGGAATACCCCGTGGTAGTGGGGATAATTCCGCGACATTTATCATCCAGGTCTTGGCGACATATATCGAGAAATCACTGTATTTTTCGAGTCTTTGAAGCTTCATCGAATGCAAATTCTTTAGATCTATAATACAGATAGGTGGATAAAACGCTGTCTATAGATACTGCACAAAGTATTAAAAACAAAACAAGTTTTGATACTTGACGACTGCAATAAAGAAACGATCCGATGCAAATGTGTCAATGTTAGTAACCTGAATTTCACAGTTTCCCTTTTAGTTCGCTTTGGCTTCGTTATGCGTCTGTATTCGAAGACCGAAATAAATAATTTTATTACGTTTCGCCGATCGAACTGTTTTCCAGTTGATTTATTTCCGGCTGAATGAAGACGAAGCTTCGCTCACGAAGGTATAATTCTTTCTCTACGGCTAATAAGTTCGAGGGAACAGCCGGCTGACTGACAGAAGGATTCTGGACATTAGCGAAATTAGAATCGTAAGCAGAGGGATCCTGGGCCGGAGCCACCGAAACCGCAGCTCGGAATCGATTTTTTTTCGAGAAGGAAGGATCCGGGGCCAGGGGTGCAGCAAAGTAATTCGTAAATATTGTTTATTCTGACGCGCTATCGGGGCCAGACGAAGAAGAGTTTAGTGCGTGCCGTGTTCGCGTTCAACACACCTTCATGGATAGACATATTCTCGCCGAGAAACCGCGGCCTATAATTCGCGCAGGGATCGTTCGGCTTTTACGATTGTCTGCCAGACTGAGGCCGAAACTAGCCCTTCGGCCCTTCGCCCTTCCTCTACCTCGTTCTTCTTCCTCTTCTTCTTCTTCTAACAGGACGCATCGGCCGCATTGTTTCGGCCGAGTTCCTGCGTGTGCACGCGAGTAGTCTCTCCATGTGCAATTTCAAACGGGAGAATGATTAACAGAATTTAAGAATATCAATACACGATTTCAAACTCCTTATTAAAAATAAAAGAGTCCGTCTATTTGGCTCCTGCCTTTTGTAATTGGCACAGAAAATTTTTATTTCTGTGGTTTATCCATGTGACGGTTTATCATAGTCTTGGGGCATAAATGTTCCTCTGGATGATAATCTGGTTCGAGAAGAAGGACTTAGCCTTCCGGAGCAATGATATTAATATTTTCTAATATGCCATAGCTTTGGTTCGTAGGTCCGCAGATTCCAAAAATATAAGGGGTTCTTCCTTCGCACGAGTCTTTCAAGATTCTTTTGTAAAAACTTGAGTTACAGCCGCAATTTGAGGAAGATCATTTATTAAGGGACTTTTCGCATAAATAAAGACTAAGCTTTAACCCCTTGCACTACTATTTATTTTGTGATTATAATGATTAGAAATTCCTCATCGTTCAGAATTTCATAGAAAAGAAAAAATAGTTTATATTATTTATTGTACGCCTATGTTTCTTCCTATGTATCAACTACAACAAAATAGAATTTTATTTCGGTTTAAAGGAAATTAATAACATACAGATTTATTAAACTCTGTTCAAAATCTTCATCATGAGTCTGACTCGATATTGTAGGGCAAAAAAGTAATCGAACGTTCACAATGTCCTCAAACACGGTTAACGTGCAAGATTCTCCGTCTATTTTCAGCATGGAACGAAGCATCGCGAACTAATTCGTTTGTGTACAATGAAACGAGGATTTGGCGCATCATTTGCAAGAAACAGGAATTGAATGAAAAATCTGTTTCGTCTGGACGCGTTATTCCCGTTTCCTACGTCTGTCTCTGTTCCGCAGCAGATAACCGGTTGTTGGAATGATGGATGCGCCGGCGTCGCGACGCGTTCAGACGCGACGTTCTCTCGCGCGTCACGCACCGAGAGTCGCGCGGTTATTTTCACGTGTAATCCGCGTTTGTCCCCTCGCTTCTCTAGGTTCATTTAATTTTCATTTAATTTTCATTCGCCCGACGAGACGAAACAAATTTACCTACGGCACGCACGAAATGTTCTTCGATAAGAGGGTTGCAAAGTTTGATCGCTTCCACTCAAATTTGATCACTTTGATTCCCACGATGAGTGATACGTAACTGATGCTTCGTCCATATTTAAGAATTCTATTGGAAGACATTTTGGAAGTGGTGATTGTTGTCGTGTTGGCTTCATTAGCGAAATGAGTTAGGTAAATTTAATAGATGCAACAAGATAAATGCGTTCAGACGTATATTCCCAACATTCTCTTAAATGCATCTCATAAAATATGAAAGAAGATGTAATGACTAGACTTCGGATCTTTATGCAAGATAAAAATTGTCTGCATCCATTGCAAGAGAAAGGAGGCAAACATCAAATGTGTTTCTTTGTTTAATAATTTGATCAGGTTGAAAATAATATTTTGAAATACAGTGAATTCTCGATATATGTCAACAACACGGCATATATCGACAGCATACAGCGACATATATCGTCCAGGAGACATACCCCGATCCGTGGCCCCTCACGGGGTATACTCCGCGGTAGTGGGGATAATTCCGCGACGTTTATCATCCAGGCCTTGGCGACATATATACAGAAATAAATGTACTTTCAATCTTACCAATGTTTCATAATCTACAGTTTTTTTGCCATAAATGCATAAACTTCCGCAGTCGAGCAATCAAAGTTACATATCTTATAGACTTGATTTCGTTCAGACCAAATACAAAATGGCGATCGTTACACCCGCGAGATGTTACATTGAAAGTTTGTCGTTGATAGTGTCCTTTAAGACACAGATTAATTGGCCGCTTCTGCAGGAGTCTGGCGACGCTTCCCCCCGGCTATTGTGTAGCCAAATGTACATAAAGTCGACAGTTGCAGTTCGACGAGGGCACAAGACTCTCTGTGCGGACGAGATCGTCCGTGGACGTCGATTAAACGCCTTCGCGAAAGAAAACAGCTGTTTCGTGCACGTGCCTCGTCAAGCTTGCTAACGTTTGTTTTTCCCCGCGATTGGCCGAGATGTACTCGCGCGAAACGGTCCCTTCGCCGAGACAAATCTCTCTCTCTCTCTCTCTCTCTCTCTCTCTCTCTCTCTCTCTCTGTGTGTCTCTTTCTCTTTCTCTCTGTGGCCCTCAATTAATTTCATCCTGCTCCGTAGACGCGTCGCGAATCGCTCCACGGAAATAGCCACGACTAGACTAATCGGCCGTCAAATTCGTATGATCTGTCCTGCTCCGGTCCGGACAGGCCTGTTCCTCTCAAGCTTGTCGATAAGCTCGCCGTGTGTCTGTGCGATTTACACGGATAAAAAGCACGCATTTTTCAACTGTCGCGTCACGTCATTCTTTCATATTTTAAGTTTGTGATATTTTAAGTACTGTAAGTTTGCAGTGGAAACTGATTTTTAAACGAGATTACCGATCGGTAGTATCGTGTTCAAATACTTTCACGTTCGGTAACTTGTCTGCGGATTTGACGAATTTGTGACACGATTGTGACGGCGAAATTTAAGATTGTAGGAAGATTTAAAGGATTCAAGAACGACCATTAGACAATGTGTATTAGATGATACAAGTCAAGAAAATCATTCAATTTTCGTTATTCATTTCTTGTCTTCGATACTTGTACCAACTAGTACTTCAGATACGAAGTACAGAACAAATGCTGAAGCTATAAAATATAGAAAAGACATAATGGAGAACGTAGAACAAAATGAAAGAAGTGGAAGAACGTATAAAAATTGGCTTGGGTCGTTCGCGAGCGTCCGGAAAAAGCATCAAACAGCTCGTGCAGCCTGCACCCGGAAGCATTTGCTAATTTTAACCGTGCGATTTTGATTCCAAGAAATTGTCTCGTATTTTTCGGGGTACTTCCGGCGTGCGGGAATACGTCGGCCGTGTTTCGCCGAACCCCCATAGGCTTCCCATAGCCACTGGACACTTTGTTTTGACACCCGGTTCGATCGGTTTCGGACACGCGGGTGGACGAGGCGCGGAAAGGCGTCGGCGGCTTCCTCTGTCAGGTGACGAATGGGGTTAAAACGGCACGAGCCGGCCTTTCCACGGTTCTCCGAGTGTTCGCAGGCCAGCGGGAGCGAGGGAATGAGGGAGAGACAGATAGAGAGAGAGAGAGAGAGAGAGAGAGAGAGAGAGAGAGAGCGAGGGGGTGAGAGAGAGAGAGAGAGAGAGAGAGAAAGAGAGGGAGAGAGAGAGTAAGCACGGTCACGGAACGCTAATATTGTGTGCCGGGCTCCCTTTTGTGCCGCGGCCGCTCCGTATATTTTTGTTCCACGGAGAACACGCCGCCGCACCCGATACAAGCCGCCATCTTAAGCACACAAACAATCCTGGTTGAGCAGCATGCTCGCTCCTGGTAATGATGATAGCGTTCTCCAAACAACGGCTGTCCGGAAGACGTCCGGCCCGCTTTGATGTCCCCTGCCAGCTCGATTGTTGCGTTTTGATCGCATCCTGAACTCCCGAGGCCGACGCCGCGCCGCAAGTTTCAACGTTAAAAATCAACGAAGATTTATGAAACTCGATCCACAGATTCTTCCAAGTTTGTATCAAAGTTTAATATTCTTTAAACTTTGCCGCAAAGACCTGTTGCCATAAGTTGGTCAGAATTTTGCGGCAGAGCTTCAGACGCTATCTTAACAGGCTGTGCGAGCCCGAATTCGCAAATAGTTTAGACATAATGTGTCATGGTTTGAGGTTCGCTATGGTGACTAATAAGACGACTATACAGCGAATATCAATTCGCAGTTCGAGTCGGAAATAATAAGCCAGATTGATCAAAAACGTATCACCAGACTGCGTATTTTTATGTAAAGTAAAAATTGTCTGCGTTGATTGTAAAAGACAAGTGAAAATGCATCCTTCGAACATTTCATAGAGTTGAAAATAATATACTGATATCCTTGAATTTTTGTTACGCTTCGCTATTTTTAATTTCTACTCAATTTTTCCATAAAAATCTGCAAACTACATGTTACTAAAGGTACAAATAGGTTATGTTATCCAGCAAGATTTATAATAGTATTCTTTTCTGCTGCCGGAAGACTACCTTTTCTCCAGTTTTTTTTCTTCGATTTCTGCACAGAACTTATTCTGTCGTTCCTGTAATTCGGCATAGTGATCGGTGTTGCCAAGGAGCTAGCCTCCTGAAGAAGTATCACTTTCGTTTCCTCTACAGTAAATTGTAAGTAATAAGAAGTAATGAAAGTAAAGGATGGAAGAAGGGTGAGGAGAAATGGAAGGAAGGGCAGCTCCATCGGAAGTCGTGGAAGCACGAAGGGCTTGGTGTTCTCCTTATTAGTCATCGGTCGCAGATTTCATGCTCAGATGAGCTTTCATTGTATGCGAATCAGCGGCGTTTCGGGCAGAGCCCAGGCACGGGCCTATTCGGAACGGTGGCCCGGATGAGAAAGTTCACGATCTACTTACTGGGTGCGCAGAGTGAACGCGGCGGAAGTGATGCTCGATGGCAGGTGGAGGCCTTTGATGATTTCCTGCCAGAGCTTCTTGTTAATTACGTCGACCAGCCCGCCTCGGGCGATCACCAGGTTGTACAGCTCGTACAGATCCAGCACCGATTTCGCCATGATCGGCAGCCGATTGATCGGTGTCCCTGCAAACAGAAAAATACCTTTCCCTTAGCCAAATTGGTACTATACTTCAACAACCAAGCTTTGCAATTTTTCTTGTAGAGTAAATTCATAGAATTTATATTTATAATACAGGTACTGTCTGTCGCCGGCAGACGGACAAATAGCCAACACCTTCCCGCTACTACCTGATCCGTCATTGATCCTTACATGTACCATCCTCAACTGACTTCCGATATCTCAGCGTCTAAGGCAGGACTGGCTAGATAGTCTCACCGACGAGTACTCTAGCGGGCCTAGGACGAAACGCTCCCTTTCCTTTTTCTTCTCTCTCGTAGCTTCAGCCGCCGCCAAAGGTACAATTATCCTCTACCCTTCCACGATCGGAAGAACCAGATGTCAGATAATGCCTCAAAGACATTCGTAATAGCTTATGTAAATAACTAACATTTTCTACGATATTCAACGATATTGCGCGTTATAATTTCACTACATATTTGTACGGGCCAAGTATAAATTAATTTGTGACCACCCAAGAACATAAAAATTTACAATAACTTTGCTATTTGCCAGCAGAAATATTAAAGAAGTTATAAAAAGAAATTGAACTAAAACTCTTGTTGCGTAGAATAATGATGAAAAGAGTTGTCAAAAGTGTATATACAAAACACTTTAATCCACCGCCTGAAACTGTCCTCGAAAATTCATTTAAAATTCACGAACGAAATGGCAGCCAGCTCGCTTTATCACTTTCAAAATCAGCACGAACGCTGTCCACCATGCTATTGTCCTCCCGAGCCATGTAATCAGGTACCAAGGGGTAGTTTAGGGAACCGTCATGATTGGTCCTGGTTTTAGGGGTGGTAGAGTGGACTGCGATCGCTGTCAAGATAATTCGGCGGTGTAGGATCAAGGTGCGACCGTGAATTGCAGAAAATTATAAATCGCGATCGCCTTATCGCCGGCGTCTCGAAATTGCCGCCAACGCGTCCCGACCAGTATATAGGTAGTGTTTGAGGAAATAAAACCAGAATAAAAAAAGAGGAGCCAGGAACGGTTAAAGAGGCCGGTTCCCGAAGACTCGGGCTTCGGTCTCCTTATCCGTCACGTGATCGGTTCGGCCGCGTTTTCGACGATGCTTTACGCGGGCCTCGCCGCTGAAATTTTACGAGGTTTGTCCAAGGCTTCCAGCGAGGGGCGTTAACAAGAGCAATAACGAATTCGTAACGATCACGCGAGCGCCGCGGCTTTTACGATTCTCCTTGCCCCGTATTGTACGCGCCCGTACAACAAATAGAACAAAGGAAGCGAGCGCCGTTCTCGTTGCGGAGGGGTTGGAGTTCGAGCTCCTAGGGGTGGGATCGATCCAGCCGATGATTTCACTAGTCGACGAAAATTAAATCCTCCTGGAACCGTCATACACAGTCTATTTCTACTGGTTTTCTTTATTTCTTCACCCCCTCCACCCCCACACCGCGTTTATCGAGAAATCCAACCCTTATTCCGGAAACGATTTGTCGGCAACCCCTAAGAACCGTAAAACGTGGTCGTTTGTGTTCGACGAATTTTACAGTGGGGAAAAGTCTTTAAAAAAATCTGAAAAAATTAGAGTAATATCTTCAAACCATTCGAATTGAGATTAAAACAATAATAATTCGCTAACTGCTCCGCTGCGAACGACCCAGGTTTACGAAGTGGAGGGTTAACCCTTTGCACTCGAAGCTATTTTAACTCCAAAACGAATCTATATAGTCTATATATTTTCTTTTTCATGTTATACATACGAAAATGGTGCAATTTACTCGTACAATACTGAAATGTTTAGCAATTTATTAAATACATACAAATTGAATAATGTCAAAAATATTTGAATAATGATAATATTTTTTAATAATGATACAGCAATTCTTAGTGAAGCCTTACAATCGCCATTCGAGTGCTAAGTGTTAACAATCGATTCTACAAAGGTCTGGTTCTCAACTTGTGTGCAACATATGGGACCCGTTGGTGACAAATAGACTGCGGATTTTTATGCGAAATAAAACTCTAAGCGGTCGAAACCAAATAGACAAGCTGAGAATAATAGCCTGGCATTCTTAAATGATTTCAACCTTTCTTCTGTTTTAAATTGTACTACTCATTGTCGCTATAAATGCATAAAATTCGCAGTCTAATGATTAGACTAAAATAAAAATTGTCAGTATCAATTGAAAGATACGTGTGTATATTTTTTGGATAATTTGAATTAGCTGGAAACAATCCAACGGTACTGCAGAATTCTCCTAGTTATTTTTACTATAAATGTATATAATCTCCGCAGTCTATTAATGATGAATGAATTTATGTAATATTTCGGGAAGGAAAATTACAATTAAAAGCAACGGTATGCTTCCGAATGAAATCGATTCAAACAATGCAAAAGGGTAAAAAAAATCTTCACGACTCTTATTGACAATTTCGATTATACATCCATACTTTTAGCCGCGCTGTTGCCAAGGGACGCTGCAGCGGAAAAATCTGACGCAGAAGGGTCACGCCCAAGAAAATCCCGAATAACGAGAACCATAAGGGGTTGCGCGAAGGTCACGGGATGACAGGAAATCTCGGCTTTACGATCGCGAGGAGAAACGTGTGCGGGGGTGTCCGGCAACCGATTCCAATAACTCCTTTGGATTTCATCGGCGTGGCGACCGGACATATGTAGCTCGGCACGGCGTCGTCGAATTTTACGAGGCCGTTCGGGATTCGCGTTAACGGGGTGTTAACAGGAGTAGCGGACGCAACAACAACGCGCGGGGCTATCTCGCGGTTCTGCTGCGTGTGCGTAAACGTCCGCTTTACGAGCATTCGCGTTACCGTAATTTCACACGTTGTCCTCGTAAAGACGGGCCCGAGGTCGAAAATAATCGGACGTGCATCTGGAATTTTCATACGGCCCCGTGAAACGAGATTCAGAGCCTCGAAGCGGTCGCCGGTTTTAGTGTAACCTCGCGTGAGAAACACGGACCGGCTCGATAACGCCATTGTTAGCCCTTCCTTCGCGCGCCAGAGTGATCTCGACTGTTTGAAACTGTTAATTCCCGTTTGGGAGAATCCCGCCGGTATTGTTTCTCTTAAGAAGAATATTAAGAAGATCATGGGGAAGGTTGAAGATTTGAGACCCGAGAATAATAATCAACAGGCTCCGGGTCCATATGCAAAACTGTTCTACCCCAATGTCGACACACAGGAGCTACATAGAAATTAATTTTCTCTTAACAGTTTTACCGAGAATTCTTCTCTAAAACTTTTCCATTCGGAACTCCACGTTCGATCCCAAAAATTCACAGAATCTGGCGCAACGAAATTATACAACGCGTCCCAATGAGTCGCATTGTGTTTGTCGCGCAACGAATTTGAAAAACGCCGAATTGAAAGAATGTATATAACTTGGCGATTAGAACGCGGAGAAATTACTAGACCTGACAATCCGAACATTTCACAGTATGCACAAGTGACCGGTCCGGTTATAGACCTTCGATGTTACACGTATGAAGAGCTCGGACGCCGAATTCAAGTGACGTTGTAGAAGGACTATGGTCTGGCGATTCCGTTTGGGAAACGAGGGAGTAATGTCCGATGTTCCCGCATATCCTGCACCCTAAACGGGCGTTTTCGTTAAGCACATAATTCCCGGTGGATTTAAAGTCACGCGAAAATCCAACGGCAACGAGCGAGCGCAACAACATTGCGGCGCGGTGCGGCGCGGCGTGGCAGCGTGCGGTTGCGTTGCCGGCTCGAAGCCGGTAAATTTTACGAGTTTGTCCAGAGGTTCGAGTTAACGGGGCGTTAACAAGGGCAATACTCGTGACTATCGCGCGTGCGAGCTCTCCTTTGCCGCTGTTTACGAGCTCGCGAACGATTCCTCGCGTACCGAACGTTGCTGCTTCCCCGGCTGCTCTAACAGCAGCGTACGATCGGCAACAACGGCCACGACCACGACAACAGCAACAACAACAGCAGAGGAGGAGTAACGACGAGAAGAAGCGGCGGAAACGGCAGCAGTATCTGCAATAATAATAGCGAGAGCGGGTAACTAGGCGAACGAGGCTCAACGCCGGAGATCATGCTGCTGGGGAGCTATTGGCTAGCGATGGCCTCGAAACGCTTTCTATCCATCCCTATCGCCATTTTCAAGTAATACTGCACTCTATACTCGTCTATATTCATGTTCGTTTGGTGCAGTTTTGCTAATTTTTATGCCAAACTTAATTTTAATGGTCCGTGGTCAATTAGGGTAGAATTAACGACGAAGGGTTATAGCATTTTGAAGACACAGCACCTTGTATCAAATTTGTAACGTTAAAATTGACGACACCGTTGGTGTAGACAATTCTTTAAGAAAATCATCCCCTAAGCGAACGTTTTCTGTTGCTGAAAATGCAAAATTCTAAATTCTGGTACAACATGATTCGTCGAGTGAAAACATAAACCTGATATATTCTTGCTGAACGATGTCCGATGCAAGAAGAAGTGAAAAAAGCCTTGGCTAAGCCAGTCAAAGAGGATTCTAAGCCGGACGGTAACACTTTTATGGAGGAAGAGCGTGTTCCGAGACATTGTAGCAAGAGAATTGCACGTAACGTCGGGGCTAGGCGACTGGCCATCACTACCGGTGGCATCGTATCGCAGGATCGTTTATCCGCCATCGAGAAGGACGAAGGGGACTGCCGCCATTCCTGCCTCTCTCGAGAGTGGAGGCAATAAAACGTTGCAGGCCGAGGTAGGGGAACCAGCAATTTCGGGCTATCGAGCGTGGCCCCTCCGGCTTTATTATTGGCCCTGCAATTATTGTTGATATACGCGCAACCCGGCAACCCAGGCATAATGCTCCTATATAGGGCGCGGCGATAAAAGCTGCGCTCGCAAAATGGCGGACGATTCTTCCCTACCTCCCATCCTCGCTGTGCCTGGAGAGCCCCCTTCGCTGTCGAATCGACCGAACAGCGTTTTATGCGTCCCCCCCCCTCCCTCCCAACCCTCTGTGTTCCTCGTTTATGAAACCTTTCGAGAGCACAGAAGACAGCTCGCTATTTTATTGAGAGTAAACGCTACTTGCCCGATCAGCCCGCTACCAATGGATTATCCTCAGCCCGTGCCAGAGCCGTACCTGGACATCGTTCTTCGAGGCAATTCACAAGAGACGCTCGAGATTCACTTTTAAATAATCGCGATTTTTGGTACTTGGTTAATAAGGTTAGCTCTCCTTAGGGCTAGCCTTTTAGCTACTGTGTGCCACTATAGTGACAATTTCGAGACAACTCGATAAAGATGCTCACGATTCGCTTGGAAGCTTCGGTCTTTCATCTTTCGTAAGCCACAAAATGGACGAACAACTCTTTTATTAAGAACTGCAGCAAATACTCGTTACTCTGGCCAAGTACCAATTAATGTATGACAATTAGACTGCGGATCTTTGTGCGAAGTAAAAATTGTCGGCATTAATTGCAAAACGTGGGAACTATATTGATATTCTTAAATTCTTTCAAACACGACCTAATTTTGGAACAAATGCATAAAATCGGTAATAATTAACAGTCTCATCAGTCGTACGCTCAGAAGCTGAAACACAGAAGCTCGAAAACTACGGAAGCTCTCAAGTCGAAGAAACTTGGCGACCGAGCAATTAGCTGCGTCCCGAATCGCGAAAAACGGGATTCCGTTGAACAGTCATCTCGGATCTGGTGGCAGGCTCTCTAAAAACTATCGTGAACGAGTAAAATGATTCTTAATGGAGATGGTGTGACCGATTGTTCGGTGTCCGAGCAGAGATCCGCGGGTAGAAGGCAGACACGGAGAAAAAGATGCAAAAGATAAGGAGAAAGAAATGTCGAGGGGGGAAAGAAATGGGGGGGGGGAGAGGAGGGAGCGAAGAGAGGCATTTCAGGATGCAATTACGACTTTTCTTGGTAGGGCGTCCAATCAGCAGTTATTTTTATAATGGCCGCCGCCGCCACCGCCGCCGCCGCCGCGGTGTATTGGAGCCGTGGAGAAGGCTCGATGGTGGCCATTGCTCGCCTCGAACGGCCAAAGTAGCCATTCGACTGGCGTGCAGGCGTTATGTACTATCGTTGTACATAATTTCAGTGGTGCCGATACTCGAAACGAATCGACGGTTCCGCTCAACCCTATTAACCTCGCCACGGCCCCCGAACACGTTGTCCTACGACATTTTGCCGGAAGTACCGGTGTCCAGGTGGCCGTCGAACGGTACCGGCCACAGAAATTCCGATTTGGATCAGAAAGTCATTTCGAATAATTGTATATCAGTATAATGAAAGCTGGTTGCTTCATTGATGTCTCCAATTTGGTTCTCGATTAATTCCAAACAAATTTTTCCACTGGCAAATTAAGCACACCTATCGCGAATCCTATTACGATTGCGGGATGTGTAAATCTTGACCTTGTAACTCTTTGTCGATTAGAATTCTTTGAAATGTTCGACATGCTTTTCTTAAGAGGCTCAATCATGTAGCAAAGTCTCACATTATGTACACCGGACGTAATTACATATGTGGTTTCTCTTAGGCAACTTTTCGAATTAGACAGTTAAGCCTGATGTGGCCAACATGGTTTCCGTTATTTCGTATTACAAGAACACAGTTCGAAACCTCCGCAGTACAATTGCTGTTCACGTCTGCAACGATTAGAACAGTTATTTGCCGTTTTCAATATCCTAGAGAAAGAAGATTATTTTGTTTTGCACGAGTGAAAGCGATGTCCGTAGCTGGGAAATAGAATTTGATTTTAGCTTAAGAGCCAAGGGTAGTCACGTGACTTTTGCAGAGTCATCAGGTCGGTAACTGCTGTATAATTTCCATTCGCAGCCTTCAGCCACTGATTTAAGATCCGTCTTGGTCTTGATCCGACGGGTCTTAAGTCTGTGACTAAACTTGTCACATTTTTTGCTCTGTATTATCGATATCATAAATTCTGACGCCAGAAACGTGCTTCAAGTTTTTGCCTTTATCTCGCAGAGAATCAAGACAAAATATAGCTCATTTTGTAGCTGGAGATATTTTCTAGCACGCGCTACTCTCGATTTTATCCAGAAAACTCATCCAATGGCATAAACATGCTTGGATTCTACTTCTAACGGTTGTATTACCAAATATCTGCACAATCTCTACAGCTCATGACCAGCGCGCGCTAGATCGAACCTTCCTCTTTCGAACGAGCCCATTTCCAGCGAAAAATATTCTCATATCAGGACGAAAAGTTGTGGCACGTAAAACCATTTTTCGGCTATTTTTGTCGGTAACGTGGTCATTCTACCTTATCGCGAATCTACTGAGTTTGCGAGTCTGCTTAATAAAATATCGAGAGACGCACGAGCACATTCCTTCGGCTTGTTCGATAGATCGTCCAGGGTCGTCACGCGAGAGATTCTGGGAAAAGTCGTTTCGCGGTTGTCCGAAAGGCTTTTAAAGCCAGGCCACGTCGGCTCTCGGAGAGTTCCTGCGTCGCGTCCGGTTAATAAAGGCCTCCGACATAGTCGATCGTTATTAGATCGGGCACTCCCCCGGCCCGCCGATCCTGCCCGCCCAATATACTTTCGCAATAACCCATAAAATGCAACATTTTGTTTCGTATACCAATTACCCCCTCTCACGGACGTTGCGAGCATCGGAGACCGCTCGTTTTCGACTGCGATCGTCCCCTACCAGCCTAATTCACGATGGACGAAGTGCCTCGCCATTATACCTCCGGCCCTATTATTTCACCTCCTGTTTGCTTTTTCTGGTTAAGCTGGGAAAATTAGGGCTGACCAAGTAATCATCGAGTGTTTCTCTATCTGGAAACATCGATAGGCAGAGCTGGCATAATTCATGATGGACGAAGAAACTGCCTCGGCATTGTAGCCCTATTATTTCATCCCTTGTTTGCTTCTAGTTACGTTGGAAAAATGATAGTTGACGAAGCGATCACCGATCGTTGCTTCATGTAGAAAAAATTGAAAGCAAAAGTCTAAGTGGACCTAGACCTCTACTTGTTAGGACACCCTGGGTTTTCGCAAGGGTTCTTCGAGTTCTTAAACGTGGTACGTTTAACCCTAGCACTGTCGTCCATCTTCCGCTTTCCTCTTCAAGGTTCAAGGAATTTTAATGCGCCGCGCCGTTTCCACTTCGAATCGATGTCGAAGGTTGAAGGACCCCGTAACACCTTGGGGCGCAAGGGTCGCCTCTTCGACGGCCATCTTCTGCGTTCCCGGGAGAATTCAATTAAGTTAATAAGCAATCTTGCTGGAATTCCATGAGCGAATTCGGCGATTTTTCAATCAACCGGACAGAAAACCGCGGTTCACGCCTCGGCAGAAAGAGGATTTTGTAAACAGGATTATAACACAGCTATTCCTTTCATTTTTCACGTACAAGCAGCGACGAGATCAGTCTCTAACGCCGTGTAATTAAATTTCAGCTAACTTTTATCGATGTTAAAATACAGCGAGGCAAAGTACGTTAACACTAAACCTACCACGGTCAAAATTATCGGTTTTCTATTTCGCAATTATTGAAGTTGGAAAAACGTTTTCAATCGTTTCTTTATTTAAGAATCGACTTCTTTATTTAAGCACATATTATAATGGAAATCGATCAAAGTTTTAAAAAATTCAATCTTCTCCCTTCTATAAGACGTTTCACTTTTCTATGTTTTGTGCTTGGTAGGTTTGGTGTTGACCGAATAAAAACATATTGTACGCGGTTGAACTTGTGTTTTTGCTGACTGTAATCCTTATTTTAATGGAAGCACACCATTCTATCTAAAAAGAAGTGTTCTCTACCTTGCAATTTCAAATATGATCTTCAGATCAAAATCTCAAGAGCAAGTCTAT
This sequence comes from Halictus rubicundus, assembly GCF_050948215.1. Taxonomy (NCBI): domain Eukaryota; kingdom Metazoa; phylum Arthropoda; class Insecta; order Hymenoptera; family Halictidae; genus Halictus; species Halictus rubicundus. Next base: position 2,079,863 of record NC_135151.1, read on the forward strand.
AGTTGCTCAGAGATTTTCTCCTAGCGTTAAGAACAGCGGGGATATTTCAGTTCCAAGTGGCGGATGACTCACCCAGCACAAGAACCGGCGCAATTTCGTAGATTTTCATCAAGATCGAGAACTCGATGCGTTTTTACGGATCCGAAGAAGCCGAGGAGCGTCGAAGATCGCGAAACGCTGCGCTGCACCGGAAGAAAAACGAAGAAGGTGCTGCAGCAAAGATGGCGAAGTGAAAGACAGAGAGAAAGAGAGAGAGAGAGAGAGAGAGAGAGAGAGAGAGAGAGAGAGAGAGAGAGGGACTCCCCCCCACGCGGGTTAACTTTGTTAGCGCTGGGTATTATCAGACGAGCGAAAGACCGAGATTGGCATTGCGAGGAACAGCCGGGAGGGGGTGGAGTTTCATATGAAATACACGCGACATTTACTGCCTCCACCGGCTGGGGCCCCTGCAAAGACGCAAACGCATTATAAATAGGTCTCTCGGAGAGAGCCCCCTCTTTCTGCGTACCCCTTTCGCACAGCCCGACCATTCTCTCTCTTCGCCGTTGGTTGGCAGCCCTTCGAAGATCGGAAAGAAACGAAAAGAAGAGAAGGGAAGAGAGAGAGAGAGAGAGAGAGAGAGAGAGAGAGAGAGAGAGAGAGAGAGAGAGAGAGGGAGAAGAAAGGGAGGTCGCACGAAGGCGGCAACCGCTGCGCCGCGAACAGTGCTACAATCTGCTTTATAATCTTGTTAGGATTTCGCGGAAATATTGGCGTAATTTACGATCCGTCTTAGCGGAGTTAACTGTCAAGGGAGTCGCGAGATGGAACGAGGGGTTGCACTGTCTCTCAGTCACTTGTGTCCCCTTTTCGCTTCGAGTCCCTCTTTATTGCCGCCTTCTTCGCCGCCTCTTTCGCGACCGTGTTTAAAATTTCACCGAAAATCGCGAACGATCCTTTCTTCCCCCTCACAATTTATTTATTTCAAGACCTTCCACTGAAAATTGCTTCCTTTCCACCCCCTCCCCCACAAGGTTGCACAATGGTACTCAACAAAAATATAGCTCCAGATCTGTCAGTAACCCTTGAAAGGGAACAACTTCTCTAAAATCGAACGAATGTTTGCCTTGAGAAGCTAGAATTGACAATTGACAATTTGTTCAGTGAACATGGAGAAGGGTTGCAGTATGATGATGATGATTGACTACGGATTTTTAGTAACCCAAACCCAAAACTGATTCAGTCAGAATTTTATGTAGTTTTCGCTACAAATGTAATCTAGCATGTTTGCGAAAATTAATTCATGTACTTAAGGGTTGCTGGAAACCACCTGTCTCGTGTTTGTACTAGGCTCACGCAAATCCGTACTGTACATGGAACGATAGGTCTACATGGTCTTCATCGCAAGTTCCATGTTCACAATTATACTGCGGATTTGATACATTTATGGTAGAAACGAGTGGTTGTAATTGATAATTAATAATATAATAATTAACTAAACATTAATAATGGAGGCCGATTAAAACAGTCTCAGAGCTTCGATGTGTCGGTCCTAGATTATGTTTGGCCCCTGTTCATTGTACGAGAGACAAACAAATTTTATTTCGCATAAAAATCCGCAGTCTATCCATGAGTGATTAAAAGGTGATAAAATCTTTAAAAAATCGCAATTGAGCCAGAGCAGTTGTTTCCCGCAACTGTCTCGGCTATACCGATGAAGAACGACGATTCCAACGCCAATAACAATTACGGGATCTGTCCTGTGGTCCACTGGAGCAAAAGGGAAACTGGCTGTCGTAAAGATCTCGTGGCCCGCTAACGAATGAATCATAGGACCGTCGTGCTCCGGGACAGGTTAAGGTCCCCCGGTCATCCATTTCCCTTACATTATCTCGGGCCAGTATTTGTCGCCTCGAGCCCGCGCCTCGCGACACTAAAGCAAGGGTTAACGATCCGCGTGCTAGAGAGGCGGCGGGGTTCGAGCGACTCTTTTTGGAGCAACCGAGACTCGCAGACCTGGCAAATCAAACCGGCTCGTAAAATCTATCAAGAGGCTCGTAATGGAGGCACCAGTTTTATAGGCCGCGATATTATTCGGGGAGTTTATTGTCGCACAGGCGGCGAACGTATATAGGTCGCGAACTCCTGAGAGGCCCAGCGGCCCACCCAGCTTGCAAACGGGCTTCCGAGAGGCTCGAACGAACACGCATGACGTTGGAAAATTGACCACGGTAGTCCTTTGCGCCGCCATTTATTTGATGGCGATAGCGTTCTGCCCGCACCGTTTCGTTTTACTTGGTTTTATAGAGCTGGCGTGGAAATTGCCGGTTAACCCTTTGATCTGCGATTTATTCGATGGCAGTGAGGACTAATAAAACATCTAATTTTTTTTGTGGATTTATAGACCAACTGAGGTTTATAGTTTATAAAGCAATCGAATTCGAGCTTAACTAGCACTAGCAGATTCGACATATTAATCCGTGTAACTTTGCCACATTAAATGAAAATATTAAATATTTCACCTTTTATTTCTTAAGTTAGACTTTAACCAAATTCTGGGACAATATGAAATCGTACGCGATTGTAATTTCTTTCGACCAGATTTTAAGCGACTTCCAGGTTGAATGTTCACGCGAACCTCGCGTTGAAATATTAGCGCGTTTCGGCGATTATTCATTTGCGAACCACGCCCCAGGCTGCTGATCGTGTTTTGTCTATCCTCCGAAGCTGGTGATCTCCTGATCTTCACGTGGCACCCCGGAAACATCATCCTCGCGGTGACGCGCGAGCGGACGCGGAACATGGGGCCTCTGCCTTGGATATTAATTCTTGTGGGCGTCTCTGCCGACGAAACAAATGTCAAGAACGCGAGAGAGTTATGTAACGCGACAAACCTCCCGAGATTCGCAGGGCTTCTTCGGTATTCGAGTCGAGCTCCGGACGAATTGCTGTTTAATCTCGAGCTGACGCTGAGCTATGACCGGCAACCCCTAACCGGGGCTGTTCGATCGAGAACATGCGAGCCGTCAAGACAGGTCTCAAATACTTCCACTTTTAGCAAAGCCAAATTAAAAGTCGATTCCCAATAAATTTAATAAACTGATATTAATGCAACGATGTTCCCGAATTCTTCTGATATTTCATTTTTCACCAAAATTGTTAAAGAGAGAAGCTCCTAAATTTCTCGTAACCATTTCACAATGGATTTTGTATATGTACAATATTATGTACGTCTGGTCTAACTTATTATTTATATTATATTTATTATTTAAATTTATATTATACTAATTACTCCAGATTATATACTCTTCGATTGATATACTCCAGAAAATAGAAACGAAAGAAAATTGAAGAAGTCGTACACGTTCATTTTTAAAACTGTTTTAAGTAAAAATTGCTCTCGTTGTAGCTCAATTATTTGCCAGTAGGTTATCCATAGGAGGCTAAACGACTATAACACAATGAAATGAGATGGTTTCCAGGAGAGGCAGATGGAAATAACGATGTCGGTAGCTCCGCAGGGTGGATCAACAGATGAATTCGATTAGATAAACAGTTGTTCCGGGGCCGGTGTTCACGGCACGCGATACAGGGTCGTTTTGTTTTCCGGGATTAGGCTGAGGGACCCAACCGAGATCGAGGATGCCACCCACGAGCTGTAAGCCACTCCCAGAGACGACCCAGGGGGTGGCTGGATACAATTATTTGATCGGCGAGCAACAAGTGGCAGCTCGGGGAGGATCCTCTCTCTATTCCAGTCGAGGAGATTTCGACGCGTCGATAGAGGGGCTGCTGCGCCACCTGATCTCCCGCTCCCTTTCGGCTCCCTGTGGGTCGATAATCCTTTGCTAGACCTATTCGGCCAAGATACAGTCTCTTTGTATCGATATCGTCGCTTAACGAGCTCCTCCACCCCTTAATGCCTACTTCGCTCGACAAATCTCCGAAATAATCCATGGCTTTCGGTGTAGGGCTCGTAGCCTCGAATTCAATCAACGATACACGGCAATTTATTGTCATTAGACTACGGATTTTGAGCATTTGTCACAAAAATTAGCAGGTGAAACATTAAACGGTAGAATAGGAAGGGATCTTTATACAAACTAAAAATTTTCTACACCATTTGCAAGACATGGCAGCCAGATACACTTTTCATGAGACACTTACACTTTCTTGAGTAATCTTGAAAAGTATCGTTATTCGTCAATTATCTTAATTTTCCTCCAAAATTGCACCAACCCATTTTTATCACAAAACTAATTCGTATTATGAAAGGGGGACATTTTTATTTAATTCCAGTATTCTATAATCGACGCAGAAAGTTTTCTTTCACATAAAAATCCCCAAGCTGTTATACTTCATTGACTTCTGTTTAACACTTGGACATGGGGGATTTTCTTGTTCAAGTTTAAGGATTGAGAGGATTTGATAAGAATAAAGTGTCTAGAAAATCGTTCGGTATATTTCCATAGCTGTCTCTTTCCTCGGCGGTTACATCGAGTCAAAGCCGATTGGGACAGAGTACCGGTTAACGTGCCATTTTACGTCACATCAAAGCTTCGCCACGTTGTTGGCAACTGGCTGACAGTCCTCCCATCCGTGTATCCCTCTTGCCCGTGATCGCTAACCGGGTCTACCAGTCGTCGAAGAGCAAACAGACGAGACTGCGCTAAAGACTGCGCAGTTTTTCTTCGTCGTTTTGCTCGTTCGGTTCGTCGTTCGCGAACGGAACCGATATTTTCATTCCGACATTATCGAGCATCGTTTCGACCCAGTTGAACGCTTCCAACACCTTCCCGTCTGCTTTTATTGGTCGTCGATTGTACATAGCCGTTTCATTTTATTTCTAGGAAGCTTCTCCCGATTTCCGCAAATTAATCTGTTCCTGTCAGACCGATACAATGGTGGGATGTGAATATCATGGGAATATTAGACACAAATTGTATACAAGCTTCAGATATTCCTTCTTCGAAAATGGTAACCTGAGGCGAGATCAAATTATTGATATCGTTCGTGGCTAGAGTGTGTGGATTTAATGCGTTCACCGAGACAAACGATTTAGTGCAATTTCAGGAATTTCAGGAATTTAAGAATGCTGGTGTGTACTACTTGACGTACTATTTTAAACTTGTTATTTAAACTGCGGACTTTTATGAACAGAAAAAATTGTCTTCAATTATTGCAAGACATTTTATTTGTTTTCTTAATCATTTGAATCCGTTGAAAATAGTTGTACATCGGTATCGTTATACTCTTTTGATGTTTCCACTGTTTTGTGATTCTCCTATACATTGAAAGTAGATAATTATTTCTCAAAAGTATATAAAATCCGCAGTAGAATGATTATTTCCACTAACACGGTCAAATGACCGGTTTTATATTTCATAATTGTTGAAATTATAAAAATTCATTTATGGAAAATAGTGGAATAAATTTCCTTGTCCAAGCGTTTATTATAATTACAATTATGGACAATCTCGATAAATTTAGGGTGGCCATTTTTATAAGGCAATATTTACCAGATACTGTTAATGCTTTGTAGGTTTCGTGCTGAAGAAAGCAAGACATTTTTTAACGACTGTGTCCTGCAGTTGACGCGGAAAATATTCATTTTGCAACGGGATCCGCAGCTTGTCCATGACTAATGAAACAATATGCAATAACATCTATGAAAACTGTGTCGAATTGATACGAGGGAAGAACCGACAATTCGTGTCCGTATTGCACGAACCTCTGCAGTTTAATAATAAAATTGAATGGAATATACGGGATGTGGCAATACTCGTGGAGCAATTGCAAAGAAGGAAATTATCTGCGAAAAGCTAGGAAATCTTGGACGGCATAGTATTGCAGAAGGAAGGTTCGAAGGCGACGTTTAACGAGCTTTCATCCGAAAGAGACGAGAGCACGGTGACGTTGTTCGGGCTAAGGTAATTACCGCGCGACGAGCTGGCTCGCCGCGATTAACGTCGTTAAAGCTTGCAGCCGTATCGGCGCGTTTACGATCCCTGACGAATCCGCGTCGCAATAAGCGCGGCGAGAAAGAGCCACACGCGTCCCGACGCGTCGCGTCGCGCCGCGGCCATGGAACCTTGCGAATATTTGGGTCGTGACGCGACGACGGCCGTCGCAACCCTTATTCTGGCAGAATGACAAGCGCGGATCGAAAGTTATTTCTGCGGGCCTCGACACGCCGCTTGATTTATGCCTGGCATCGGACAATAACGCGACCCGGCCGCCGTATCGCGGCCTGCATTGGCATTTTATAACCCTGCAAATAGCCGGCGTCGTCTCCGAGGCTTCTCAGAACCGTTCGATTCTCGAGAACGCCCGGCTTCTACCGAGATCATGCACGCAAACCCGCTTTCAAAATTACTGCGATACTCTGCTTTCAGATTATTATTGTCGCCGCTCTTCTCCGCTTCGATCGCCTAGGGATCCTCTACGTTAGGTCTAGGGTTCGCGAAAAAGTTCTATGGAAGCGGAACGATTGCGAAGAGAGAATGCGGATGAGGAAGAGAGTTTGCTAGGATCTGTCGAACAAATTTCAAAGTTGCTAGTATAAGTTATAATAATATTATATTAATATTATTAATGATTATAATATTATAATATTATGTTATCTAATCGGTTGAGTTCTCTCGATAATAAAAAATATGTTAGCGAGAGACGATTGTGCTTAGGAACAGTAACAAAGGGTTGCTAGGATGCTGTGGAAATTTTCGAAGTTGCTCTCATCCTAGTTTCAATTATAATATCAATCGCAGTTGAACAGTCCCGACAACGCGAAATATTACTGAAACGATTGTGCTTCGGAACAGCAGAGACGTTACATAGCTTGCACTTTCTTCATTCAAGAAACAATGGCAGGTCATCCACTCGAGCATTCCGCGAAACGAGTAGCAGCGAAGTGGACAGCGTCATTGCCAGTGGAGCAGATCGCGGTAAAAGCTGGCACGTGTTCGGCCTGTGTCTTCGGTCCAACGAGTCAGACTTACACTGGCAAACGCTTCGCTGAAAAATCGGTGATCTTATGATTCGCAAGACACAACAATCTTGTCGTTCCTCTACTAAACTACACAAACGTCAGCAAAGAAAAGGAACACATTATGTGCCAGAGAGACATGGGTAGACGATAGTCTAATGATTAGACTGCGGATTTTATGCGCTTACGACGAAAATAGGTAAGATGGAATATAGAAATGTAAAGGGATTACAATAATTCAAGAATGTGTCTGAATCATTACAATGGCAATTTTATTTGACTCCTGTTTTTGCAGAAAGATCCACAGTCCAGTAATGATCAAATCCTAATAAAGTTTCGTTTGCGTAAACACACGACGACCAAAATTAACCTTCAAAGTTATCCGAAAAATTAACGAACGCTAAGCAAATCGTTGGCCCCCGCGATCTCTGTTCAAACAGGTAAAATAAAATTCAAAAATTCCTTTTCGAGACCGCTCCAGCATCTGAGCACCGCTTGTCCCCTAATAAATTCGAACACAATAGACTCGACGGTGCACGGCGAATGATAAAGCAAATCGAAAAAACACAGTGGCGACAACCAGAAAAATAACAGACTGGAAGTTATAGCGTTCGCCAGGCGAGTCCAGGGTGGTTCAAGCGAGAAAGAGGTGAGGGGGGTAGGGAGGCTCGAGGGGGTTTGGTGGTGGGGTAGACGATATATCAAGAACCCCCAGAGCGATCGGCGCTGTTGTGAAATATTAATAAGCAAATTAGTTCAGACTTAGTGGCCCGCCAATACTAAACCGGCAGGATGGAAATGGCCGTTGGCCGTCTACAACGCTCGTATTTCACTTCCCACGCCTGGGCAGCGGCGTCGAGGCCGCAGAACGCGGAACCCGTTCTCCGATTTCTTCTTCGAGCGCCCCCTCGCCCCTTTCTGCCCACTGTCTTTCCCTTTGGCACAGGGAGATTCGATTGGTGGCCCTCGGAGCCGCTCCGCGCCACTTCGTAATGGCTCCGAGTCGATTTTCTCAAAAGAAAAAAAAAAAAAAAAGAAAAAAGGATACATCATCGAAGGGGTGACAAAATTTGGGGTTTGGCTCGATTGAGACTGCGATGGCCCTTAGCGGCCCAGTGGCACTCGGTTTAGAAATGGCTCCGATAGCACGTTCTAAAGATTCCTGTACTCCTTCGTCAGCCTTGTGTTTGTATCAATAATGAATGACAAAAAAAAATTGCGAAGAAGCTCCGCCCCTTTGCCGACCAGGGCCACTGCTAGCGGTCGCTACTAGCAGAAATGGGCCCGAGGGAAATCCTTATACACCTATGCATGATTCCCCTCACCAGTCTTGTGTTCGCTTTGATATAATTAATCGCGAGGATCTACGGCAGTTCATGAAGAAGAGAGCAAAGGGGAGATACCGTGGCCCCGTGTGGCCTCCGATTGGCCCCGCATGGTTCACCGTCGTCTTTTTACGGACCGTAGGTGACGAATAGCAAGAAAAATTCGAGCGGAGCATCGATCAATCGTCGTCGCGATAATTCTTGTCACGGGACGTCGAAAGCGGACGCTCGCTCGCGTAGGGAGAGGAGCCGAAAGCGGTGAAGGGAAGTCGAAACGAAGGCAGCAGCACCAGCAGGAGCAGAGCAGCAGAGCATCAGACTGTCGGGGCAAGAATTCGACAATTACGTCACGGGAACGTAACGGATGATCGGCGAGAACGGCCGGCGCGGCGTCGAGACGTCTAGAATGTGCGAACGTCATCCTGCTAAATGCTTTCCGCTCGGCTCTCGGAGAAGCTCGCTCGGCTCGCGTGCGCGAGCTATCTATAGCACTGGAACGTGCCGGAGAGCCGTGCTCTGCTGGCATCATCTCTCTCTCTCTCTCTCTCTCTCTCTCTCTCTCTCTCTCTCTCTCTCTCTTTCTTTCTCTTTCTCATGGTAGCTCCGGGATGCTGGAAGCCACCCGGTCACTTGTCCGACGCTGGAAAATGTAGGTCAAATTCGAGCACGAGCCAGCAACTAATTGGACAGGTGTACTAACCCGCCACTTCCCGTGACCACCGAAACTTCAACCGTGAAACTATTCCGGAGGGTTGTACTTCGTTGTACGCTTATACTTCTTATTGTCGGCCCGGCGACTTGCTCTCGCAGAGCTGTGATCGATTTCTTGATCAGTAATTGCAAGCGGAGGGATGTATTATGCTGTTCAAAGGACCATTCTACGATCAAGGTTGTTTTGTTGTTTGTTAGAACGTTATTAACGAAAGAACTTCCGTGAGTGAGGGAAACCTTCTTTGATATTTTATTTACACGTGTTGGCGGATGTTATGATTTGCTGTGTACAAATAATATTCCATCTCCCATTCCAGAGAATCACGGTTCTCGTGTGAAGAGTGGCGCAAGTGTTGAAGACGATTTCATATATGTATATTCGAAAATAGCAAGCAAGCTGTCACCAACAACTACTCCCCTATCTTGAAGTGGCTCTACCTCAACAAGGTCTCTCAACAGAGTCACCACGACTCGTGAGGGAAGGAGGGGGGAGGGGGGGGGGGACAAAGAGCATAATCGCGGAATCCCGAACCAGCGGAGTCCTCCAATTTTCGGGGAACCGTTCCAAGAAGATCGGCTCTCTCTCGAGAGAAGGTCCCGGTTGCGAAACGAAGCGGTCCCGGTTGCTAGGACAGTAGTCCTCGGCGTAGGAGATCAATTGGCTGGAAGGGGAATCGGTCCGGATTCCGTGGTAATTTTTCCCCCGTGAAATGACACACGATTTACATGGGATCCGGTGGTGGCGGTTGCGTGGCCGGAGTCAGCTACCGGTCTGCGGAATGTCGGCGGTTCGGTCAGATCTCATCGGATTCGCATTATAATAATTAATGTCGAGAGGATTTTCGTGTTTCTGCACGAAAACGCGATGATCGCGGACCGGGGGCCCCCTCGAGGTTGGCCACGCTCGCTCCGAGGCATCAATCATCAGAGAGGGGGGTCAGAGGCACGTCGTTATATTCTGGGATTCCGAATAATTGCTAATGATTACTCACCCCTTTTTCCGTTCGTGGCTCGAGAGAGAGAGAGAGAGAGAGAGAGGGAGAGACGAGCCGGGGCTCCTCGGCCACCGCTAATCAATCCTTATCACGAAACTTCTCGGAAACGCGGGGACCGATCGACAAACCGTTTCTCCGATTCGCAAAACCGGAGGCCTATCGATGCGGCCACAAGAGTCTCTCTCGCAACCGTGCGAAACGATTAACACTGAAATTGCCGAAAAACATTTGCCACACAGTACACACGCGCACACACATACCAGCGGGTTTTCAATTTCCGAATTCCGAGGATGAAACCTGGCACCGAACGAGACCCTGCCGATTATGCACTCTCGCTCGCATTACTCGGTGCGTGACGCGGTAGATAACCCCTGAAAACAGAGACACGAGTCTACTGTCTCGACTGGTACCGCTGGACGCACCCCTAACCGGAGTTAGGCGATCGGAAAGCTACAGGGTCGAGTAACGAAAGTGGGGATTGCGCGAGGTGTGATGTAAGATCGGTACCAACGAGATTCTATTCTTTATTTTGCATTTGTTATAGGCATACACTTCCAGTGCACAAAACGTGCAGAAAAACATTTATAGTAGCAAGTCTGTAACTAAACTTGTCACGAATTCTGACGCCACAAACGTGCTTCAAGCTTTTGGCTTTGTTTCGCAGAGAATCAAGACAAAATATAGCTCAATTTGCAGCTGGAGATATTTTCAAGCGCGCGCTACTCTCGATTTCATCCAGAAAACTCATCCACTGGCATAAAAATGTTTGGATTCCACGGCATGCACATCGTCGATTTTTGGCCTGCTTCCGACGTTTATATTACCAAATATCTGCATAATCTCGTCAGCACGTAACCAGCGCGCGTTAGATTGAACCTTCCTGTTTCGAATGAGCTCTTTCCCAGGGAAAAATATTCTCATATAAGGACGAAATGTTGAGGCACGTAAAACCATTTTTCGCCTGTTTTTGTCGGTAACTTGGTCACCCTACCTTATCGCGAATCTACGGAGTTTTGGCTCTTAAGAGTCGAGAATTTCTCGATAAATTGTTCGACAGCAATTTGATCCATAATCACGAAGAGAAATACGGAAAGGGGTGTCCGAAGATCGCAGATGAAACTAAAGAAGACTGCTCTTGAAGAGGACGCCAAGGAACAGGTCAAGAGCTTTCTAGGGGATGCAGGATAGCTTTCGTTTGGGAGGGGGATGAACGCAATCCTCTGGCCGCTACCAGAAGACAGAGGACGCCACTGCACGGGCAGGATCCTGTAATCCGGGCATAATCCCGATTTAAGATCCTCTAAAACCAGCGGGTGGCCTAAGCAGCCTGATCGGGGGTTGCTGCGGTGGCGCAGCGAGGTCGCTTCGTATCCGTTCGTTCCTCTCCTCTCCGCCTCTTCTTCTCTCTTCATATCTCTCTCTCTCTCTCTCTCTCTCTCTCTCTCTCTCTCTCCCTCCCTCTCACTTCGGTTTCCGAGAAAACATTTAGAGGTGGTTTACGAGCGATCCGTCAAAGAGGAAATCCATCACTCGCAGGAACGGCGAGAGTCCGCCCATCGAGCCAAGGCAGAGAGAACCGAGAGAGAGAGAGCGAGCCCTAGGACTTTATTTCGTTTTATGGAGGTAACCGTGGATGGGTGTTTATGGACAAGCTGAATTGACTCGGTCTGTCGTCGTCGAGCGTCCACGCTGGCTCGTACATTTGCTCGACAAGGTCGTAAACGCGATAAAATGACATTGGAGCGGCTCGCAGAGGTACAAATAAAGGTAGAAACCCGAGGTGTCCGACACGATGGAGGGAGAACTCGGCTGCTGCGCTGGAGAACTCGGATCTTTTCCCCCGGTGTTTTCACGAATGATTCCGATGGCTGAGAAGCTCCCGTTATCAATGCCTTCGGGGGATTAGGCCCGGTGCCCCCGTAGATCCAATTATTCAGCTTTGATGTCTCTAATCAAAGATCGAAAGCTCCGTCGAACAACCTGCCTAATCACTTTAATGGATCAGTGGTTTTCTGACGCTCTAATCTTCGTTTGTTCTGATGGACACAAGCTGGATTCTTCTGGGTCTTCTTCCGGGACTTTAGTGCTGCGATGCACAGCGAGCAAAAATGCCAATCTAGACGGACAAAAGTCAAAAAACGAAACATGGAGTACGCCGTTAATGTTTGTCGTCCAAATGTTAATACAAATGTCTGTAGGAGCTGGAATTGTCATTGTTACTTGCCGAATAGATTGTTTTTAAAAGTGTTAGAATTCAGAGTAGCATCAAAACGAAGAATATTATTTTTACCTCTTATTTAACGTTTACAACCTTCATAGTTAAGTTATTTTATTTTTTGTAGAATAAGTCGACGCTGAGAACGTACAGTGGGTAAAAAAGTATCGACACACTTTTTAACATTGGACCATACGACTTGAATTTTTTTTTAGAAGTTAGAACAATTAGTTTACTACGTGAAATTTCAAAATGTTGTTTACAAATTTTTCATATGTGTCTATATTGAAAATTTAAAAAATACGTTTTGTAGATCTGTGTGAATTATACATATTCTGAAAATTTCGTGACTGGCAAAAGTTAATCGATATTTAGTCATCTATAAACCCCCAGAGAAAAAAATTATAAAACATTTATTTTTAATGAAAAATTATGGTCACCTTAATTTTTTAATTGCCAGTATGTATTTTTTATTACATATTGTTGCAGCTGACGTCAAAACGAATCCAATAACATATTTTACTATGGCTTTAAGTCTTAAAATAATGCTGAAATAATTTTGTCCGCTTAGATTGGCATTTTTGCCGACTATGCGACGCCATATTGTGTCGCGACAATCTCTTCAATAACCGGCACGATTATGTTTATCTTTGAAGATCTGTGGTTATTCTCAGGATAGAGCTTCGTCCAACAGTCTAAATTAATTTTTTTCCAGCTGAATTAAACCAAATCCTTTTTGTTTTATTGCGGAGGAAACTAGGACGCTGGAGCTACGGCGCCATCTTGTGACCTTAGCTCTGAAAGTGACACTCTATCTGAATATTAACATGACCGTATTCACGTCTTTTTGGACACTGTAAATTCATTATGCTTAAACAGAACCAGATTAATTGCTCCATTTTTTGGGTCCAGAAATGATTGACGGCAGTTACGGTACGTTTTGCTTCTGCAATCGAGATTTTGGGTTTTGTCCAGCCACCAAGCACTGTTTCGAAACATAGCGCGGCGGCAAAGGCGATCGTAAAGCGTCCTGGAATGGATCTGCTCGAATAAAAGTAAAATAGCGTGGAGTACAAGAGGAGCTCTGGGTTTGGGCGCGTCGTCTCTCTCCTCCCGACTTTTATAGCCGTCCCTTTGGACCGGGCGAAGATCGATTCTCGGTAGAGGTGCAATCCGTATGAATTTTAATATTTATTACGTAATAAAGTCTCCCAGCGAGAGAGACCGTTCCCGTCCGTTTCATTCTTTAATTCCCGCACGGTGTTCTATCTTCGACTATCATTCACGCGTGCCCGATTTCCATCTGAAAAGACCGCGGCGTGTCACTCTCTGATCCATTTTCACATCGCTCACAAATTCACGCTCGTCGCATCTTTTTATCCGAGCTGTGGTAAGTTGACGAAAATTGAAAAATTCATTTCTGTCGGAATACTGTGTAAACACTTCGTTAGCGTGCAATTGACTTTCTCTTTCTGCGGCCAACAGTAATTCTCAATTGACACTTTCCGTGTCAACTCGGTAGTCCAAAACCTCCAAAAGTTCCGAAGAATCGGAGTAACTTATTTAACGAAAGAAAAATCGAAATATTATTCAGACATTTTTCCGATCCCAATGGGTAGAGCAAATAAATTCGCGCAAAAGTTCGTTTTTCAATCTGGACACATAATTCTGTCTAGCATCTCTGGAAGACGCTGCGAAAGCTCGTTTGAAATGTTAGTCACTGGACAGCGAACTAAAAATTCTTTGCATCTTGCGTTTCCTCGACAGCTGTAATCCTAATCCGCGTAAAATCGACAGGCTGCTAATCACATTCGAAACAGCAATCTCGAGTACTTTCCCGCGAAATTCCCTGCATCTCTGGTTGGAAACTAGCGTCCTGCATGCCGTGACGCGGCGCAGTTATCGCGCGACGTACGAACGTGCTCCCGGCACAAAATACCGAATAATAAAGAAAGAGATGTCGGGAAAATGAAATGGGGAGCACAAAGAGAAAAAGAAGAAAAAGAGAGAGAGAGAGAGCCAGGGGGGAAAAAGGTGGAGAAGATCGTGCCCCGGCAAATCACGTCGCCTCCGTTGCATAATGAACGGGGGTGGAAAGGTGAGGTTGCCGCGGATGTTCGCGTGTGCAGCCTTTGGAACGTATGAAGACGCGACGTCGCGGATCCAGAACCGATGTGCACGTGGAGGAACGGCGGAGTCCTTAAATAACGCGGAACGGTTACGACCGAGGATCACGGGAACACCGTAAACCGATTTCGGAACAAGCTCGACAACCAAGAGGCGAAACTACCGAAACGAGACCGGTCTCACGTGAGCCAAGGTTACGCCGAATAGAATCATAATTGCCAGTTGGAGCCTGGTCGTTACTATTTTAGAGAATATTGAAATCGGCGCTCTACTTCTCTGAAAAGAAATTTCTTTCTCTCGAGCATCCCCCCAAATCCCACAAAATCAATATATAATCGTTCTACTAAAACTACGTACAGGGCTAAAGTTTCTTAGTGAAATTACTACTTGAATTATTTTTAGATCCTACGAATCCCAATGAGCTCCAGTTCAAGCTGTATCATTAACAATGGGTTTGCTGAACCCTTATGTCAAACACCAAAATTTTCTACGATATTCAATGAGGTTGCACTTTACAATCTCCAACGCGCAAGATTATGCCTCAAATAGACACAAAGACTGCGGATTTTTGTGCATTTTTAACAAAAATGGGTTGGTGCAATTTAAAATAATAGAAAGCTTAAAAGAATTTCGAAATAAACATTGTCAACATTACAGCAGAGAGAACAACATATTGGCATTCTTATATTTTTTTAGTCTTTTCACCGAGTGAAATTGTACCAGCTCCTTTTATTGCCATAAATGCATAAAATCCACGGTCTGTTGTCAAAGAGAGGTTCCAAATGGCTATTTGTGCAGTCGACGCAGACAATTATTTTTGCATAAAGATCCGTAGTGATCAGCCGTGAACATAAAAATCTGCAATAATTTTATTATTTCCCAACGAATATATAAAAGAAGTTTTCCGAAGGAATTGAAAGCGGAAGTCCGGTCATATAAGGGTTAATGAATTGTAATACAAATTGATCTTCGGGTTGAATGAGAGAGACCAGTGCCACTCGGGAACGAAAAATCCTGTTGGCGTTTCCAGCATGTTTGCACTTTTCGAGAGACACGCGAGCGTGACAGCGGCCGTGAACGGTGAGGATCCGGGCCACCGGATACCTCGGGGATCGTAACGTTACAGAAGTTGCCCCTTAATTGAACACTTAAATGCGTAAACGCAGGTCTCGAACGTCGATCGCCGATTCTCTCGTTCCGCGGTTCTTTTTCGAGGCTCGTTCGCCGAGCCACCGAGCACAAATAGCCCGATAATCAGGGGAACGGGGCCCCGTACAAAGTAAAGTTAAAGTATCGCCGTTGAAAAGAGGATCGCGGGAACACGGGGTCCGCTCTCGGGGAGAGGCCGTGTAACGCGTTGTGTACGCAGACGGCACGCACGTCGTGCCTGTTTCACAAGTGTGCACGGCGAAAAGTGTTCGTGCACCGAACACGTGTTCCCGGCGTCGCTAATGCGTCGAAACGCACTTTTCTTCGAGCAGGCTCGTAACGCGGCCGATCACGCCTGGTGCAACGCACTTTTCAACCGTTCACCGCTTTCAGACACCGCTAAAATAAGCGGCGGTAATAGAAAATTCACTTCGCCTATTATTCGCACAACTCATTACTAGACTGGAGTGTAACTGACAATTGTTGTATATTGCTGTGAAAAATTCTACATTTGTCTAAATCAAGTGCTGCTAATAAAATGCCGGAAAAATTCGCGAAATTGTGGGCTTGTCCGGGAATGGTGTGTCTAACAGTTCGCCACGTGTAATTAATTTTTAAATATTCGTCAGAGTCAGTATGACGTATCGATGTCGTCCCTGAAGGGTTAAGATTGTTAATAGATACGTCCCTGTAATTTTTATTTGCTCTCGGTGCTCGTTCCATCTCTGCACCGCTCAGGGTGAAAATAAAAAGGTAGGAAAACGAATGTGATTGCATATCGTTGCCGATCGCGGTCGATTTGTCGCGATTAAACCCGATTGTTTTCCGGGGCGCGTCTCGACGATGGAAAAGGATCGGAAGAGCAGATCACCACTCTTGCCGACGACGTCTATCGAAGAGGAACGTTCTTTTATTTATCGCGCGTATTGCTAGCACCTCTCCGGGGCCGACCGTTATAAATCTCAAGCCATTTAATATGCAAATCCACGGGCACCTCTCTCCGACGTCTCAGCCCGAGGTCTCCCCTATCCTCTCGCGGTGGTTTTTTTTCATCGCGAACGAGTTTCAATCGCCGATGTAATTCATACTACGCGCCCGGACGACCATGCCATGCCGCCTTCTCTCGCGCGCGAGAGCAATGCCATTCTCTGTCGAATACGTTATTATCTTACTCCTCTGGGGCCCCTCCCCTTCCTCTACCTGGTCGTTCCTTATTCACTATGGTCCTCGGGGCCGGCAGTTACGCGCCAACACTCCCACGAGCTATCTAAGAGAAGAACGTATCCGCTCAATTTCATCGGGCGCCGATAAGAGCCTTTCGCGCCTGATAAAGTGTCCATACTGTTCTTTCATTTGCTCCTCCAGCACCGTCGAGATTTCACTCACTCCGAAACCCTTCGTTTTATTATATTCCCCGATTTTTCACAATTAATCCTTCCGTACGAAGAATATTGTTAATTTTTGACAGACGGTTCTGTCGTTTCCTTTCTCGCAGTTTTCTTCCTTCGACCCATTCGTAGTTATCGATCTTTTCAAGCAAGATCAAGTTCTGGTAGCATCTTCGATTTGCCTGACCTTTTTTGAGCAATTGGAAGAATTACCTTACCCAACGACGCGCACAGAAGATTTTGAAAAAATTGCAATTGCTAGGAATTATAAGAGCGAATGAAAATGGCACTTTCCGAAACTTTTTTATTTGAGCCTGGATTGAAAATTTAAAGTATGCGTTTTGTAGATCTATGTTGGTTATACATATACTGAACATTTTTTTAGCTTTTAACTATTTGTAGCTCGTGTGGATATTAATCGATTTCGATGAAATTTTCAGCATGTGTATAACTAACATAGATCTACGAAACGCATATTTTAAATTTTCATTACAGGCTCAAATGAAAAAGTTGTAAAGAGTGCCATTTTTATTTTCTCGCGTAAATCTTACCAATTGCAAAAATCTCTCTAGCACATCATTTGACACAGAACAGTGTCCTTTTGTCAGTGTAGTTTAGATCCAAATAAATTTTCAACCCCTAGAAGTCTGATGTTCTCGACAGCTGAAGACGACGAAGACTGAAAAGCTTAGGTTCACTTAGCCAGTTGTTTAGCAATTTTTAAGGTATCATACTTGATCTAGACTTGTCGATAAACGCAAAAAAATTCGGTCTCTCAACTCTACGACAAAGCAAGAATGAAGGAGACGTGTTTCATGCGGTTTTAATCAGCTGAAACGAATACATTGATACTTTGAAATACGTTTAATCTGTCCACTGTTTTACATTACACTCACTCATTTTTGTCATAAGCGCATAAAATCATAGTCATGACAATTCGGACCATGGCTCGGGACATATAATTCTCCTGAACATAGTTTCATAATTTTTTAAAAAGAGATTTTGAAGTTCATTTTAATATAGTCATAGAGGATCGTACTAACACAGTCGCCTAGCAAGCAATGTACTCA
Organism: Halictus rubicundus; assembly: GCF_050948215.1. Classification (NCBI taxonomy): domain Eukaryota; kingdom Metazoa; phylum Arthropoda; class Insecta; order Hymenoptera; family Halictidae; genus Halictus; species Halictus rubicundus. Next base: position 2,097,807 of record NC_135151.1, read on the forward strand.
AAAACGTCTAATTGAACGAATGGTCGAATCAAATTAGCAGCTTCTCAGAGATGTTTGATCATAGCAGATCTTGATAGGCATCGATTTTGATTCGGTAGAAGGAATATTAATCTGGTCCGCGATTTCTGGCAAAATTCGCCATCGTGCGGCGGCGGGGAACGAACCGGTTCCCGAGTTAACGGCCGAGTTATCGCCGTCGATTACGATCCGTTTACGCGAATTTGTGCGTTCCGGTTGCCGGGTCGGCCCTTTTGATACGTGGCCGGCAGCGGGACACTTTGTACACTTTGTACACTTTGTAGCCGGGATACGACCACCTACTATCTTCCGCCGCGCCGAATTCAGAGGCCGAGGCCAGATAACCACGACGATCATCGGCGTTCCGCGAGCATGCGAGCCGATAAACTGGCCTGCCGAACAGTGGCTCTCATCGGCGATTAACTTTACGACCGTTAATTAAGATAATCCAGTCGTTCGCTGCCGGGGGAGCCGACTCCTTCGTGGATCCTCGAGAATCTTGGATCCCGAAGAGTAACTGAATCAAGCTTCTATACTTGTTGGGTCATTCTTTCAAATTGGAGAAACCATCCGTTAAACCTTCATCAGAATTCGAGGAACGTTTATTTGTAGCGGGGTTGCAAGCTTTGGGCATTTTCTGATCATGTTTCGTTGCGTCTGGAGCTTTGGAAGTCGAGCTAGGGTAAGGGATCCAATTACTGTGCTCATATCAATTATACTCATGTTTAAAATGTAATGAATATTAAAAAAGAGATATATAACGGTAATTGGGTCCCTTACCCTTCAGCGATCAAAGTAATCAACGTTCTTTCCCGATGAAAATAAGAATTTTATTTTGTATTTACAGTGAATTTCCGCTATAAGTCCCTACAGGCTTCGTGTTTAAAGGTCCCTGGAACTACCCACACCACCGTGGGGTATATTACCCCATTGGGGTAATTGCTGTCCTGAGCATCTTTAACACGAAAACTTACCAAGCATTAACAGTATCTGGTAAATGTTGCCTAATAAAAATGGCAACCCTAAATTTATTGAGATTGTCTGTAATTTTCAATATAATAAATGTTTGGACAAGAAACTTTATTCCACTATTGTCCATAAATGAATTTTTATAGTTTATGAAACCGGTCATTTTGACCGTGGTAGGCTTAGTGTTACGAGCATTCTACTCGTTGTATAGAAAAGTTTCAGAACGAATTCAAAAATTGGCAGCATATTGCAATTGTCGAGCAGCTTATAAGACTGTAACTGCTCGAGAGGAGCTTCGACTAATACGGCTTGATGTGATGAATGATCTTTTCTATCCATGGACGTGGCCGAGGTGTTATGAATCGCGTTAGCATCGAATCATTGTTCGCGTCGGCACAATAAAGGACCCCGCGGGGGGCGACTCTCACCAGCTCCCACTCTCTCTCTCTTTATAGGGGGAGAGAGCGATAGATCGCGAGAGGGAGAGGGAGAGAGAGAGAGAGAGAGAGAGAGCTTATACCCTTTATTCTCTCGCGTCTTCTTCACCCTCCTTCTTCCCGAGCGATTTTAATCGACCTCGTAAAGACCGGATCAATCGAGGGTGATTGGGAATTTCTACCGGCCTTCGGCCCCGGTTGCAGCGTATCGTTCTTAAATTACTGTAATCGATCCTGATGCGTTTCTTCCACTCAATTAAACATCCGTAGTCTTCAAATAATTTATTTGTTGCTAATCGACTCTGCGACCACAAAAATTAGGTGAAATGAGAACCTGGCTTCAAATCATTACTTGAAACTGAGTCACTCTGAAATGTTCGTTAATTAATTCGAACATTAATTTTAGTTTCCGAGACCGTCCGATGTTAATCATCGAGAATAAGGTCTCCCTGAAACTCGTTTCGCTTCCTTGTCAGAGAATTAATTAAAGTTCCATATCGTTTGATTGACAGGCAAGCTCGACCATTCGGTCGCAGTGTCCCTTGGCTCTCGAACCCGAGGACAAGATGATCGATTCTAAAATAAAGCGGAAAATCCGGGGAAATCTCGTGGATCCAGTCCTCGGTGATCACGGCGACAGTGCGGATACAATAATAGCACCGTCTCAGGCTCGAATTTAGAGGACAGAGGGAAAAAGAAAAGGGAGCAGAAGGAGGGAGCCGGGCGCATCGCTAGCAAGCTTGATTGATGGACCCGGTCACGGTGTTTATAATTAGAGGCCGACGTTTCCGGTTCTTCGGCTAGCGATCTTGCGGATCGCTTTGTAATCGAAACTAACATTGTACAGAGTGCCCCTGGACGCTTCATCCTCTAACGCTGACTTCCTCGCCGTGGTTCTAACCGGTCCGAAACACGTTAGCGCGTTGACTGTCGTCATATGTGGATAGCACGATTTTTCGTCTATCTTTAACCCCTTTCCCTGCAATATCCACTTATAAATATGTGTGTTATTAATTTCCTTTAAACCGAAATAAAATTCTCATTTGGCGTTGTTAATGTACAACCATTGAAAAACATACAGCCCTACAATAGATATAAATTTTCTCCTTTTTTTTAATGAAATTACGAATTACAAAAAAGTTCTAGTCACTGAAACCGTAAAATAAATCGTAGTGCAAGGGGATAGGAATTAATTTCGTTCATAATGCAATTGGAACGGACTTCATTTGAGATTTGCACGATCTAAAGGAGTTCTAGAAGTTACACTTTTACTAACGTTACACTTTTTTGTTTTACACGTTACACTTTACGTTGATTTGCAGTCAACGTGTTTAGAAACACACCTGTTGGCCCCGGAAATTAGTAGTCGATTACTTTACCGCGAACAAAACGTAATTATACCGAAAGAGACTTATTTCTGGTCTCTAGTGCCGTTGATGAGCAGTAAAACAATAAAACCATAAAAGGACGGGTCACCACCACCCTAACGGGGCTTTCCGCCGCGCTACTTGTCCAGGGAAATGCCGTAATCTTCAACCCTCCCTTGCGCCCCAATTTCTACAAGCTATGTAGGGGGGGGGGGGCTAGTCCATTGAATTGTTGTTGCCCAAAGAGAGCTCAATTTCAATTGCACAATTGCGAATCCCGCTTCGTCAACAATTTGGTACGTAAGTAGCTATTCGCTAGTTAGTCCGATTCTGACGGTACGTGATGAAGTCCACGGAATCTTGTCTGATGTTAACACATTCGCGACCGCTGACGTGAATTCACGTCATTTCAAATTCTATTCCTGATTGCCGTTGACGTGAATTCATGTCCTGCAAATTTGTTTCTGAATGCGGCAACATTAGGCGCATTAATGGGATTGGATTTAAATTTAAATTATTAATTAATTTAACAAATTAATTAATCCTTGCTTTAGCGATACAAGTTGGCGGCAACCAGCTTCAGAATTTCATTATTTTCGCCAGTACTCAGTATTAGAAACGGAAAAAATTTGCCGGTCGCAAATTCGCTGAAGCGCCTTGTCAATCGCGACGTAACAACACTACCAAATGTTATCGTTTTATCAGTGGATATCCTTGTTCGTTGTTGGAAAGTGGAGTGCGACGGACTTTGAGACACGTGTAATCGAATGGCGGCCGGTAATTCCAACGATCGAGGACTGCGAAAATTACGGAGCGTTTATTCAGACTGCCCAGCACACGTGCGACCCGCATCTATGTAGCTTCCTGCACACGTGGATTCCTGGGTCGACTCTCGTCTAGCCGAGCTCCTCGTAAACGTCCACGTGGTTAAAGGGTCCGACAACACGTTGCATCTGTCCAAGCTGGCTGACTGAGCCCGAATTAGAATGCTGCGCCAACAACGGGACACCCGTGGACAATTCTCGGTTATCTCGGGAAAAGCTGGAGACCAAACTTGCTCAACCCTCAACGACACTGGTAAAGATCTGCTGAACTCGTATAAAATGCAGTTTCTAGTAACCCTAACTTAATACGAAATTATTAGCGTTTGCGACTCGCGCAACACATTGTTTCTTTGTGAGAACAATTCACAGAGATTCTATTAGAGGTACCCATAAGTAGTCAATTATTTGTAACGAATTTGTTTTGCCTTTAGTTCTGTACCGATCGTTGAAGAGGAAACACGTATTCTTTTACAATTTTCGGTAAAGCAGCCTGTGTTCAAAATATTTTAAAAAGTATAATTTTTTTACAACCCTGTAATAAAATGGCAACGTCCGTACCTTCCGAGGATCATATTCGTCATTGCATACTTTTTCATGTTCATGCGGGATTTAATGCAACGGTAACAACAAAGAAAATTTGCGATGTTTATGGAGATGTATTGAAGGTCAACAAGTGTCAACGTTGGTTCAGAAGGTTTGCTGCTGGTGATTATGATCTCTCTGACAGGCCTCGAAGTGGACCAGTTGAATTTGATAACGACACCCTAAAATCTCTAGTAGAAGTTGATCCAAAATTAAGTATACAAGAATTATCGAGAAGCCTTGGGTCCACGATGGTCAACTATACAAAGGCACTACACGAAATGGGAAAGGCATATAGGCAAGGAATATGTGTACCGCATCAATTATCTGAGACCAACAAGAATATTCGTCGATCAATTTGCATTTCATTGCTATCCAGATTTCGTAGAGATCCATTTCTTAGCAGAATCGTTACCGGGGATGAAAAATGGATTTTTTATGATAACATAAAGCGTTCCGAGCAATGGCTTTCTGCAAATCAAATCGCAATATCAACCCTGAAACCTAGCTTATCACTTAGAAAGATGTGCATTTGGTGGAACTGTCGTGGAATAATTCACTTTGAATTGTTGAAACGTGAAGAAATAGCTACTGCTGAGTTGTATTGTCAGCAATTACAACGGCTGTATTCAGATCTATTGAAAAAGAGGGCATCTTTAGTCCACAGAAAAGGTGTAATACTGCAAAGTGACAATGCCCGGCCCCATACAGCGAAACTCACTTAGGAAAAAATCAAAGAATTGCAATGGGAAGTTTTACCGCACCCCCCGTATATTGCTCCCTCTGACTATCATCTTCTCAGATCTCTGGAGCATTATTTAAGAAATAAAACATTCACTTCTGTAGAAGGTGTAAGGAGGCACCTTGAGTCATATTTTGCTTCACAAATCCTGGATTTCTATAAGAAGGGGATTGAAAATTTGCAGGAAAGATGGCAAACTGTCCTTGATAATGATGGAGATTACATAATAAATTAAGAAATAAAAACTTAAATTTACTACAAAGTTTGTTTTAGATTTCAAAATAATTGATTACTTATGGGTCCCCCTAATATTATTCTGAGAAGCCCGAGAACGCGTGTTTGCATGCAGTTGCCAATCCAGGAAGATTTTCATAGTTGACTCATCGCTCGGATAAAGCGATATAAAGAGTCAATAGATGTTCTATTGCGATATTGATCGATAAACGAAGAAGATCGATGGTGGACGTTATGGAAGGAGAAGGTTGACTGGCACGAGAACGATTCGGCGAGAGTTCGTTGCGCCGAGGAAAGATGGTGACGCGATTCGCAGCAAGCTGCGAGTATGTTCACCGTATTCTAAATACCTTGGCACGGTTTCCGAAGTTCGCGACGATGCGAATACACCCGCGCGACAATGCCGCGGACCTCGACAGGTGCGTGGGCGCTAAATATACCGGGTGCACATTGTTCCCGTGACTAGTTTGTCGTTTGAGGCTGTTCTGCTCTTCTGTACCATCGTACACTTATCCCCCGATTTACTCGGACGGAAAATATATCTTTCCTAGTGGTATTTATTGCATTTATTTACTGTACTATATTGTGTATATTTGTTGAGCAGTGTCCGAGTCTGTAAAAGGTTGTAGGACCAACGAGAAAAATTATGTGACTTAAAGAAAAACTATGGAAAAAGGTTGTATGCACATTAGAACAAATGTGGAGATTAAGAATAAATTGTAGAGCCTATGAGAAAAATTGTATGGACTCTAGAACAATTGTGGAACGTAGGAAAAAATTATAGGGCCCCTGAAAAAGGTTATATGGACACTAGAAAAATTGTGGGGACTAAGAATAAATTCTTGGGCTTATAAAAAAAATTGTGGAACGTAGGAAAAAATTATAGAGCCCTTGAAAAAGATTGTATAGACATTAGAAAAATTGTGGAATATAGGGAAAAATTGTGAGCCCTATAAAAATGTTCTATGTAACTTAAAAATATGTTGAAACGTATATTAGAACAGTAAAAAAATTGTCATTAAGGCATTAGCAGGTTTTATTCCACTTAGCATTTTTGTCAAGGATGAATACTAGGAATGCGTTAAATTTGAAGTCGACCAATTAATCATCTGCTATCTTCAGCCTCATTTGTTATCTACTTCGAAGACCTCTACTTCAACACTAGAAACCTTCGCTCACCTTGTCACGCTTGCGTAATATTTGCTACAGGTTCGTTGAATATTATTTTCGATAAAAACGTTCGACGATAAACTTCGTTGTCTTCGTTATAAGAATAGGATGTTATAGACTACGTGTGTTAGTTCCAAACGTTACAGTAATGACATCATTCGCAGCTCATACTTAGCACTTACGTTGCCAGTGTCATAATAAAAGTACACGTGACGTGATTTCTCTGTTTTCAAAAACTTATGTCAATTGTAGTGGCACGCACTTCGGAGAACACGCTCATAATTATAATTAATATCCACACCTAACATCTGCGTTTACGATCGTAAACCATAGCGAATATAAATATTCACTAAGGACTAATCTAAACGAGTTACAAAAACAACTCATAAAACGAAAACATTCAGTGCTATTACTTAACCGTTACTTTCGCTATTGCGTTAACAGTTCTTATCAATTTTGATTATATTCTCTGTTTTCTCTCAACACTTCCATCGTTATCAATAAAAAATGCTTCACTAAGGAGGGTTGCAAACGAAATTAGCATTCACGCTAGCCAGAGACTGCGAGCAAGGACTGGCTCAGTCGGCTCTCAAATTGACAAGTTCAACGTGAAATAGATTTACGCACAACAGCAACGAATAGACTGCAGAGTTTCTGTATTCGTGACGAAAATATGCAACTTGACAAAACAGTAGAAAAATAGATATCAATAGGATATCATATCGATAGACTACTCTCAACCTACTGAACTCACTAAGGGGAAGAAGAAATTCTAGACTATGACAAAATAGTAGAAAAATATTAAAAAATTTAGACGCATCGATAGATTACTTTCAACGTATTGAAATTGCTCGGGGAAAGAAGAAATTCCCAAGCTTATTCATTTGTAACAAAAATAAGTAGACTTTTCTAGACTATGACAAAACAGTAGAGAAATATGAAAAAATTGATACGCATCGATATACTACTCGCGGTATATTAAAATTGTTAAAGGAAGGAAGAAATTCCTAAGCGACTATTGTATTTCGTAAGAAATGCAGAAAATGTTTGTATTGCATAAAACAGTGAATAATAACGACGCCAGGCGTCATAACTGAATGAACTTCGGTATTCGTGGTAGTTATGCGAGGGAGCGGAATATTCCTTTGCGGAGCACAGCATCAGGAGCGTAGGTGGTCCTGCGGGTTAAATCCGTAGATTCGTTTCAGAGATTTGGAGGCGTCCCGCGTCGGACGTCTGCGGGATTATGACAAAATTGCAGGCCCGTTTGGAACGCGCGAGTGCGTGCCAAGTGATCGTAATACGTCTTCGCCACGACGACGACACGATGGAGACAAATGGCGGGGAGAGAGCGGGTTCCACTCCTCGCACACTTCTAACCTCGCCTCACCACACTTCTCTTCTCTTCTCTTCTCTTCTCTTCTCTTCTCTTTTCTTCTCCTTCCTTCCCTTCTCTCCTCCTCCCCCGTGTTCTCGCCGGATTCTTTCGCGGATCGAACAATCTGTCCTTGGACGTCGATCCGAACGATCAATATTTGCGGAATCAATTGCCGCGAACGATTCGCGGATCGGACGATAATAATCTGCGACGCGGAGATCGGACTTGGAGCGGAGCGCATTAATCACCTTTTACAAGCGTTTTCTTTTTGTACTATGAATTCTTATATGTTCTTAACATAATGACAATTTCGGAGAGGCTGGATACGATTGTGCGTTGCAGAAAAGCTGAAATATTTGTTGTTGTTACACGAACAGTTTTATACAAGTTTCAAAGGTCAAAAAAGATTGGATAATGACAATTTTTGGGGAGATTGGACGCCATTATGCTTTGAGAAAACCTGATGTTTTTGCTGTTCTAGGGAACAGTTTTTATGCAATTATTCGAGCAGAAAAAGTTGATTGGCGTTCGAGAAGAATGTTCTAATAGCCTGCCGAAAATATGTGTGCTGTGTAAATGATTTTAATCTGCAGTTAAATTTTTTTGGAGCCTTTGTTGATGTACCAACTACACAGCGTGTAGTTAACACAGTTGTTCCACTAGCCATTAGCAACTGTTATATTCTGATCAGACGTGTTCGAGTTCAATCGAAAGAACAAGACTGCCAAGTGCCCAGAAGAGGTTAAGGAAACGTATGTTTTCCCATCGGGAACTCTTTCACGAATAACTAAACTGTTCAAAGAAGTGTAAAAGCTTCGTTACTAGACAGCGGATCTTTATATTCTCTTAATATGTTTAATAACAGCGCTTTAAAATTTCTTTAACGATGAAAAACACGTTAAAGACACGTTTTAAATTACACTCACCCACTTTTGTCATAAATTCCATAAAATCCGCTGTCTATTTTTTACTGACAATTTCAAAAGCTCGTCGGAAAACAAGGATTAAGTTTGTTGCAAATATCATCAGGCAACAGTTGTAATTTCTTAGAATTAGTAGGGACACTAACAAGGTCGGTTCCAGAAAAGAACCACCGATAACACGAAGGCAACTTACCCCGTTTCTGCATGTAGCTGAAGAGGTCATCCAGAAACTCTTTCCTTTTGGGGTCGTCATTGATCTCGTACAGCTGAAACGGAAAATTAGCTATGAATAGGATACTTCGATGGTCTCCGGACATGTTTTACATTTCCAAAAATCTAAGCAAAATTTCCGACATCGTGTAAACGGAAACGGAAACGGAAAGAACAGGATCGCGAGAAAATTGATTTCCTAAACCAGACTGTTCGGCGTTCTTTGAAAGAGCGCGCTAAGCGACGAATAAAATGTTACACCGTAGGCCAGGGCTAATAAAAACAGGAGTGAAACAAGTGTGCTCATAGCGACAGGCAGATTAGTTAGCCCCGATTATTAATGATTCCGTTTAACCCGCCTCATAACCCGAAACCCCCGTCCGACCGGACCAAAGCCAAACTCCCTTCGGGCTAGCGGGCCTCTCGGTATTATCATATTTGTTATGTACGATCCGCCATATCTAATACGGGGCCTTCTAATTGCTTTTATAAAACGAGCCGAGCCCCATCCCCCCTCTTCTCTATGGTCCCCCCCCCCCTTCTCTATTTAAGCTTGTACACCCTAATCCGTTTATATCTGCAAGCACGTGTCGATGATAAAGATTTGTCCAGTTTCTTTCGATCGTATAACAGACACTCGACATTTGCAAACGTTCGCAGTATTTTTTAAGCACTCATAATCAATTATTACGGTCTTCAGAAGCGCCAAATCGCGAGAGTTGAAGTCGGCTCGTAAAATCGTCTTCTAGAACCCGAGGATTATTTTCAGTAGCGCTCCTGTAAACCATTGTTCGTAGGCAATCGCTATTCTCGGTGACTTGGTCACGGATTCTTACAGCTGCCCGCGCTTTTTTATCCGCGTTCAGCTGCGACCGAACTACTCGCTCGGTTCAAAGATAAGCTGCGTGCACTACACGCTTGGGCGATCATTTCTACGGGAACACGGCACACCTACGCTTCGACGATCTCCGGAGTAGCAACAACCGTTATCCGCGGCTGCTACCGGCCATTAGATGCATTAGGATCGTGTAAGATTCTCGACTTCTGGCTCGAGGGACTGTGGGACCACCTGGAATTCTCTTAATTTACGCAATTTTCTCTTAATTTGAGCAATTGTCTAGGATAAGTTGCCGGAGCTAACTTTTGATGACAGCAAAATTCATTTTAGAATAATGTTCTTAATTCGGAGACTGTGAATCGTGTCCTGTTGATCCTTTAACTTTGAGCACATTCGTGAAACACCTTAACCTTGTACAAGGTAAAACAGTAGGTCTTTTGGTAGCAATTTTCGAAATTTTCTGAAATCGTTTTAACTAGCAGATCTACGCTATCGATGCTCTACCGATATATAAAAAAACCTGTTCTTCTACCTTTATGGTCTGCCGACTCTTCAATGGCGAGGTTGTAACCGTATCCCTCAAAACCATTTGTAGCTCCACCAATAAAACCACTACTCAACAAACTAGAATTACATAGAATAAATTTGTATTTCATTTTTAACGCTCGTTAACTAAATTCCATAATTCCTAGTCGCTAGGTTGCATCTTTCAAGACCTTTGGTAGTTTCGCAAAAACCACTGTCTGAACTAATTAGAACTACACAGAATAAATTTGTCTGTAATTTTTGAAGCTTGTCAGCTAAATTCCGAGTAGGCAACTTACGTTAACATCCAGTTAATCCTTCAAACTCGCGCTCATTCGCAGAACGCTTCCACCGCGAGGTAACACGAGTTATATGTTACTTACAACCGTAGTTACTTGCTCGTACGTTAATGTATAATTAGGATTTCGAGTTTAAGGGTCCGTGACGGTTTAAAAGGTTGCTCTCACTTGTTAATTTCCTGGTAATCCTTTAAGTTCACGCGTTCGTTATCCCCGTTCGGAGAGGCTCGTTTCTCTCTCTTTCTCTCTCGGTCCGCAGAACTGCGTCGACGATAAATTTCATTGAACGAAACGGCGCTGCCTCGTAACGCGGCCTCACGCGGGGTGAATAATAATTAATTTGCCGGACGGGACCGTCGTTCATTCTGCCTAGTTCTCCACCGGCAGATCCTGCCAAGATGTCGGCAGACAGAGACCAAAGGGAGGCTTTGGCTGTGAAATGCGACGCCCGTATCAATGGCGAATCTGCTGTTCTCCTTCAACCTTAAAATCCCTGTGCAAACAATCGAGCGCTATCCGATGCTTCCAAGCGTTTTTTGGAATTTATGGCACCGAGGCGCTGCGATCCGAAAGACGTCTGACTTGTCATTGCTTCGAAAAACGCTGCTGTCTCCTTATTCGAATTTATTGCTGGATACCGAGACTATGGACGTGTCTCGATTAGACTGGGGATCTTTATGAGAAATACAAATTTAGTTTTGAGTGAATTTTGAGTCTATAATATCAGCTATTCTCATATAATATCGAGACGGAATACTGACCAATCGACCGCAGATCTTTCTGCAAAATAACAAATTTTTTGGGTCTAATATTTTGTGCTGTGACGATTTTAATAAATCGAAGATATTGTAATAGTAAGCTTTCAATTGTTCTATCGTAAATGCCTACCGTAAATGCATAAAATCTCGCAGTGATTGAAAAAGGCAGAATAGCAAGATGAAAAAGACAAAATTGTGTATTCATAGACACGCAGGCAATAAAAATGTCCTTACTCTTTTAAGGAATTAGAAATGCCAAAGAGGTCCCATATGGTCATAGTAAACGCAAACAAAACAGCGCAAAGCGTTATAGCAGAAGGATCATTCACCGACGCTTTTATAAAAATGTGCATTTTATAAAAATGTTCGAAACACCGAAGAGAAGTACACAGTTGCAAAAGCATCGGCTAAAAAATAGTTTACGGCTTCGGCAACCTTCGTTACCTTTTTTACATATTTACGATCTATCCGGATCGATTAAAAGTCGATACGCAGGATCGATTAGAATTCATAAACAGCGAAAGAAACGGCGATAAAACCGACGCATGATCTACGATCTTTCCACATCCGTAATTGAGATCGTATTCGCCGAGCGCGTACCTCTGCATACGTACTATGTTATTCGTTTCTTCCGACGGCTAATAATAATAGAAAAGTCATTACCGGTGTAATCGCGTGTCATCGTCGGTCTTATTATCGACCGGGTGGTGTGTTCTTGCTTATGCATTATAGCGTGAGCGAGCTGGTCTGTGGCGACACACTTTGCCATTCACGCGAAGAAGGTGCGTACAGGTGCTTCCGGTTTCTATCGACTATTATCCGGAGTTTCCCAGGGTCGCTGACAGGTGTCTTGTAGTAGACACCGCCTACGATACCAGCAGAATATCCATCGTTGTGAGACAGGATCGGTTCGCCTGATGTTTATGAGATTTTCTTGTTTGGGGGCAGGCGGAAATCGTTAATATCGCTGCGTGTCGATATATGCATACCGTCACGTGCAATAAAACTTGTTTTCGCTAAATCATTTTTCCGTCACCATTTTATTAAAGATTTTTGCATAACGATCTTACGAACGATTTTTCCACAACGATCTTATAAATGATTTTTTCACAAAGAACCTTCGAACCGTTTAAACAATTTTATAAAAATCGCAGCTAATGTTCGCGTTGCTTTTTTTTTTAGATATAATTTTAATTATTTTACAGCTTGACTCTGCATCGCAGGAGGGCACGATCACTGTGATAAACTTGAATTTCGCGCCAATTAAGTTGCTTTGATTTTATGGAATTCATCGACAGTCAGCGTGTCAAACGATCGAATACGAAAGCTCGACGCTCTATAAAATCGCGCGGTTCATGTACAACTAAGCTGAAACCGAAGGGCGTAGCTGGTAAATCGACTGCTCTTCAAAATGTCTGCTTCGAATTTACGGAGTGTTTCCGCGGTTAGCGTGTTGAACGATCAAACGAGAAAACTTGGAGCTCTATAAAATGCAACACTCGATACATACATGACTGAGCTAAAATTGAAGAGAAGCTAATGGGGCGACAGTTCACCAAAATGGCGGAAATCGGCGCATTCCTCTCCGTTCTCATAGCAACGTCGAAACGAACGAACGAGGGAACGAACGAACGAATGAACGAACGAATAAACGAACGGTTGGACGAACGGCATTTCTCAAGGGCCATTTTGTACCAGTTTCTCGTGTTTTTTCTTTGGCTGCGCGAGCGATGAGCTCGTTAGGGGCAGCCGGAGGGAGAGGACGGGGTAAAAGGTCGGAGCAAGAGGGACGATCCACGAGGTGCCTCCTGATAGACCGAGAGGAAAACAAGTCCGAGGGTTCAACCAGCGTATATTGATTGATCTACAGTTAAGCGGACTGACGGCAGCCACGTGAAGATCGTCCGGGAACAGTTCTCTCTCTCTCTCTCTCTTTCTCTCTCTCTATCTCTCTATCTCTCTATCTCCGCTCTCTCCTATCCTTCACCTACCGTAAAATAAAGAGAGGCGAACGGAATTTGCTCTCGATGATGCATGCTCCGCGGCCCCGCCCTCTCCTTCTCATCGACTGACGGCCAGGTGAATAATAATTCCTGATACAGCCGGGCACGTTGATCGGGTTACTCTCTCAGGGGAGGGACGCAACCCGCTTCGGGATGATCGATGTACCCGCGCGATGCCTAGCGCCGCGTCGTCGGGTACATAACCAAGGATCATCGGGCACACGGACTTTCTCTGACGCCGCGCGCGATTTTGCGCTTTTTTTTTCCCCAACCGAACACCGCCACACACACAGACGATTAACTGCCATTAGCGACGCATCGTCGCGTCGGTTTTTTGCCGCACGGGGATGCACCTATACGCGCATCTTACCTGTGATCGCCGCGATCATCGTCCCGGGACCTGTTGATCGGTCGTTAGCGGACGGATATCGTCGAGCCGAATGATGCCTCAGAGCTCTCTCGGGCTCGATTATTGTCGGGTTCCGTTACCGAGGGACTACTCGCGTTCGAATATTATTTATCGGAACGGTTTTATGATCCGACTGGTATCGACTATGGTCCCGATCTATTAACGAATTTGTAGAGGGCAAGGGACACTCGCGACAAACGTGAGTAAAAAGTACCCCCGCAAATCGGGGGAAAGTATTGTATATCTTGCACAGAGTTGTGCAGAATTACAATTGAATTGCTCCGGGAATTATAATTACAAAGCAATTCAATTACATTGTAATTCGGTCATATTGTAATTTATAGTTCAGATCTTCATTCGATTAAATTGCAATGTAACTTGTAATTGCAAATGGAGCAGAATTACAAAATACTTTGTAATTAATTTACATAAAATAGCGTTACGTATTATGAACGAGGACGAGGAATAGAAAATACTCCGCATAGACACCAAACAAGTGTATGAAAGAAAAATATAAAAATATATTGTACTTCTTCAAAGTACTGTGCTATAATTTGTAGAGCTGTATTTTAATTACGGAAAGGTTTGAATTATGTAATTTAGTTACGACGTAGTTGAATTACTATATAATTGAAATATTGTACAATGTAAATCAATTGTGTAATTGCAAAAGTGTGCAGGTCTCTCAAATCGCAGGGTTGCAGAAAAATTATAGTGCAGCAAAATTGCATAATTGTAAAATCGTGGAATTGCAGGAAAATTGTAGAACCAGTATTTAGTATTATGCATTTTCTTGCAAATCCACACTATCGCACTGTCCATATTTAATTATCGGACCGCGCGTGGGAATAGATAAAATTGTAACGAAAGCATATTGTTGCACGTAATTGTCGTAATTATATACAAATGTAGCTATTTTAGTTTATGTAACGCGCACTAGGTAGTCCCGATAGTTGGGTCTAATTCTATGCTAAGAACGGTCTAAGCACTGCCATGATAGATATACCTACTTCAAAAAGATTATTCTAATCTTTAAAATTTATTGAGACTATAATATCCTTGGTTCTTTTTACGTTGAATTTTTTGCAGACAGCTGGATATTCTCGTTAAATTTTTATTAATAACGTTACGATCATAAAACTCGTACAAGGTCGGACGAATAAATTGCATTTTGACGCTATGAGCAGCATAAAATAGAGCATGCTTTAGGAAGCTTAGAAAAAGGTAGACTACTCTTGCAGCTTTAATGCAACCGTGATCGCGAAAACTGATCAATTTTTCCTCCAAACGAATCGAAACTGTAAACCTGATAAACCTTCGTTGAAAGTGAGCTTGAATGAGAATTTGTTGACGAGTTTTCCCGCTTCATGCTACGGCCAGACTGAATCGAACAGCTTTTTGTCGCGTTTTTCAAGATACATGCAACATCAGCTAAAATTTGCTGGTCGTTCCTCCAGTGTGACCAAAGCTCTACGCATTTTCTGTCCGCGCAGCAACGAAGCAACAGCGAGAAGGGTGTCCACAGAAACCCTCGACGCGTCAATCAAACGAAACGAAGAAACAGAGAGAATAAAATCCCAGCAAACTTATTACTTTACAAACGACTGTCTACAATTGCGCTGTCGCATAAACATCTACAGGTTGCTGGGAGCCGACGCGAACCGTTTGACGGACCTTAAAGCTGTCAGGGAAACGTTCTCAGCCAAAGTCGCAGCCGTGGACAGGCCATTCCGTGGAACTGAGATCTGAGGTGTGTTCTCCCGATGAACTTTACGACCGCGGGGACTGAGATCCGGAAGAGAGGTCGCCGTAAAATTCGCGGAAGAGGGGACAGGGCCGCGCGTTGTTACCTTTACGAGGAGTAATTATCGATGCGCGGCTTTTCCTGCCGGCTTCGAGATCGAGACGATAAGCGACCAGTCTTCCGGCTGATAAGAGGCCGTGATAACGCGTCGCGAGCGCGCGCGCGCAATGAGGAGCATAAGTTTTTGCACGGTGTCTTTGGCAGATTGCGATCGCGGTTGCGGTGACGAACGCGCGAAACTGTTGGGAAGATTTTGATCTGGAGCCCTTCAGAGAGAGAGAGAGAGAGAGAGAGAGAGAGAGAGAGAGAGAGAGAGAGAGAGAGAGAGAGAGAGAGAGAGAGAGAGAGAGAGAGAGAGAGCGGGGGGAATGGGAGAGACAGAGGGGGTTGAAGAGAGATATAGAGGTCTAGGAGAGAGAAAGAGAGAGAATGGCGCGAGAGCCAGCTCGACGAAAGGAAATTCGAAGAGGCAAGCCATTATTGCTCTAACTACTTAATTGCACGCCGTCTGCTCTCGTTTTCGCACGGTGCATAGGTTCCACCCGTATGAAGGCGCCCCCGCGAGACCGCGGGGTCAACTTCCGGTCGTAAAAGCTTTTATAAGGGTGCGTCCGCACTGTAGAACGGAAACGGGTGCAGCCGGGAATTGTGCGTCGTCGAGGTCAAGATGAACCTCCAGTGAACGCACTTTTCTCTGAACTTCACGCTTCGAGTCGAAATTTGCTCTCGAATAAAACAATTCCGGCTCGCGGACATTCTAAACCCCCTCATAGAAAACTAGAATGTGCCGTCAATGACTAATAGAGCGTTACAATGATTTCCCTATATATGTCGCCAAGACGTGGATGATAAATGTCGCAGAATTATCCTCACTACCGCGGGGTATATCCCGGGAGGGACCTCTGGCGATGAGGACTGTAAACACAACACGGCTCGAGTATGTCTTCCGGACGATCCACGACGCTGGCGAGACCCGTGTTGTTGACATATATCGAGAATTCACTGTATTACCTAGTGTAATTATTACGTTTTAAAATTCCTCGCTGCAATCTTTCACTTGTTTCGTATGAAAATTGTCCTCTGACCTTCAAACAGAGTTCATCAATTTGATAAATTACTTCAGTATAAATCGGAAGAAATGTCCGTGATCTCATACAGAGTGTCCCAAGAATGTAGTATTTCCTTGGAAGGGATAATTCCTGAGATGATTTGAAGTAGCTTTTTCCTTTGAGAAAATGTTCGCAGCGGCTTCATTACGGAGTTATTAACGAAAAATACAGACCAATCAGAGCGCAGCTATAGCAGAGGGATTCCGGCACGGCGACAGTTCCCGACGGCGATTGGTTCGTGATTTTGTTAATAACTCTTTAACAAAGCCGCGGACTACATTTTCGCAAGGGAAACAATTACTTCAAATGGTATCAGAAATCAGCCCTTGCAAGGAAATATAACATTTTTGGGATACCCTGTATAGGTTAAGGGACCCAATTACTGTGCCTATATCAATTATACTTATTCTTAAAGCATAATGAATATTAAAAAAGATATATATATATATATATAAAAATAACACACATATTAACTGACTTCAATCAAAAAAATTTAATATCTCTTTTTTAAAATACATTATGCTTTAAAAATATCTATAATTAATATAGGCACAGTAATTGGGCCCCTTATCCTACTATCTACACCATGTACCGAAAATTGAATGAATTTAAAGTACGTTAAGCATTCAATAAACTATGAGTACTGTCGCAAAAATAAATAGTTCTCCCGAACAGAGATGGCTTTTAAATAATAAAGAAACTGTCTAATAAATAATAAAGTAACTGTCAAGAAAATGTTGTGTTTGAAATAACGCTGAGGAATGCGGGCTGATTTGGCACGAGAAACGTGCAAGTGTTAAATGGGCCGATCTTAAGATACGTCCAGGACAAAGTAAAAAAATCGTCGGGAAGAAAAATGTCGGGGGAGAAGGGAGCAGCCTGGATTTTATTGGACCGTAATTTACGGGGAACGCGCATCGGCGAAATTCGAGGCATCTTCCCCGAAAGAACACGGCAAGTGGGGATATCAAGATCTTCGCGTTATACGAGCGGCCGTAACACCGCTACCATTACTCGCTTCCAGGGCATTAAAGATAGCGCTGGCAATTATAATCATTACGACGCGAACGGCGCATACGCGGCGCGTTACGCTTCTATGAAATCTCCATAACGCTGGGAACGCAGAATCTTCGTACACACCCTCCCTGCACATTCCCATTTCCCTTTCGAACCACGAACGGCCCGTGTAAAATCCCTTTTTCAACACGGTTTTACCCTAAACGCGCACGGAAACAATGCGGAGCTGGCTGGACGGACAATTCACTGACTGCAGGAGCAATTCACTGTGAACGACAATGGACATGCCAACCCCATTCGTTATGCATTAATTTCTCTTTAAATTTTTTCTCTTCAGCTTTCAGTGCCTATCCAACATTTTCAGTTGTTTAATTCATTCAATAGATTAGTTTGATTTTCTGTAATTTTTTAGATTGCAAACGAATAAAATTTGAAAGCATTTTCCCCATTGGGAAGAGTTAATTTCAACGATTTTGGCAACTGAAAATTCTCATATAAAAATAAATTAAATTGTGAATCATATAATTTCGTGACTACGCTTTGACAATAATAGTAATAAAGCGTTTCAATACAAGCATAAATTTAATAAAGTTTTACTTTTACTGTAACGGGGGTTCTAGGTCTATATTTTTTTATTTTAATCCTACTTCACGTTCAACGACAACTACCAATATTATTAACCCTTTGCACTCGACTGCCTGCTCTGAGGCATCACTAAACATTAACCATAATATAATTAAAAACAATTTCTAGATTTATGAACGTAGAGTTTTTTTAACTTTTAAGAAGATTACTTGTACCGAGTTGTTAAATCTTGATCCAGAATTACTGGGTTCGTGTTGAAAACGCGGCCTTCGATTCGTGGGTGATCCAGCGCCCAGTTCGCGGAAATTCGACGAAAGCACGATGCCAGTGAAATATCGGGGAAACCAGGATTGTTTGTACTGCCGGCAGAGAAGCAATAAGCGTGACGCGGCCCAGCAGCCTCGTATACATCCAAAGGAAACGAGAGGATTCGTTTATATCGAGCCGGTTTTGTCTCCGGCTACGAGGTTCGAGCGCGAACGATGGCTCCTCGCGCGGATAATGGCAGTCGTTCCTGAAGAATCGACTTTTGCAGCACGATAATTGCGGCCCGGGGAACATTGAACAGTTCGCGGAAGATTCCCCGGTCTCGGAGACGGGAGATCGACAGTTGTTCCTCGATAAATATCGCCCTTTGCGCGGTTCGCTTCGGTCTGGAGTGCAGCGATGCACCACCCGACGATCCCCGCTTCTCCTTTCTGTTCGGATCAAAACTGCAACAGCTGAACTGCTCTGTTCACAATTCTAGTCACGGTAGATTCAAGCTCTTTCTTCAATGATTCCAATTAGTTGAATATAATAGATCAATACTCTTTTAAATGTGGCCCAGATATCAAAGGTCTGAAAATTATTTTCGATTTTATTAAGCGATATGCAATTAAAATTTAATTTCATTAAAATGGTGCAACCAAGCTGAAGCTATATAAACTACTTGGTGGTGGTGGTTGAACGTACTTGGTTTAAAGCATTAAATAAATAATAATAATAATAATAATAATACTCTTTTAAATTCTTTTCATCTTCTTACTGTTTTAAAAGTCACCTGCACATTTCTATCATAAATGTCTAGTGTACCCAAAATATCGCTTGATTACGTTTCAATTATTCTTTAAGATTTCATTTGCAGTAGCTCTTAATTTTTTACCACTTTGCTATAATATTTAGGATCTAATCCAATGAATTGTCCCTTATTATTTTTCCGTTGATAAAATTGCTATTATTTTTTTTATATTAGAACACCTTCAAGTATGAAACGAAATCTCTCAACACACCAAAATTAATGAATTCAATTGAGCCGTTCACAGGCCAAATCGATTAACTCCACTTCTTGAAATATTTTAGATTTAAGTGTCAAAGCACTTGGTTCAGTCATAAAAAATTTTTATTTATAAAAAATTTCTCAAATAATACAGATTAACGCCTTTAAACAACAACATTTTTTGGGTCGCCGAATAATAAATAATTGATTTCAGAAGCCACCTTGATTAACTCCGTACTCTAATGAAAACCGTTGCAATAATGAAATTCTGCGTTCTCGAGCAACAGTGGTGAATTATTATTAAACAGTTATTTCGATTTAAGTTTCAGTTGTTTTTATAAAAATAAATTATACCGTTATATATCAAGATGGATGAGACGAATAATAATTGTTTGGATCTGTAAAATGCTGAATCTGATGGTTCTTCAATACTCTATTTGTAATCAGGAAGCTCGGCTCATGAAAAAGGTTATGTATTTCTACTGACTCGTCATCTGGTTGCAGAGAATAAAAAATAAAAATCTTTTAGAAAACGTGAAATAATGAACTTTTTCTGCAAGAAAAAATATAATTTGAAGACTGATTTTGATGTTATTACTTTTTCTTACACAGTCATCCAAAAGTTGTGATATTAATAACGATTACACCTAGGCTATTCTATCTTATTCACTCTACATATCTTTATACAATTTTTATTTTAAAAGTAGTTTTTGAGAAGCGTGTATATTATTTCATCACGTTTCACCACTTTCTGTTTTATGGGGTTAATCGATTTGACAGGTGAGGGGTTCAACTAATGACGACAGAGAAGATTGCCGTTGAAGAGACTCGAACATGAACGAGGAAGGATGAGAATGGACATTGGAGAAAGTGACAGACGGCATACCCGCGAGTTCCCATTATCAGGTCGAAATCAATCGGCTTTATTCCCGAGATGCATCGAGCCCCGGAAAAAGAAGAAGCTCCCCATTCGCTAGACTCCGGTCATCCTCTAATCCGAATGAGGTTCTCCTCGCGTTCATCTGGCTTCCTTTGACCTGAACGAGGGCGACGGACTCTGGAGGAATCGTTGACGTTTTCCAAGCGATCCAAACCTGGCCAGGCAGGCACAGCCAGTACACCGAAAGCTTCTTCTTCCTTGACAACATTCTTTCCTCATCCCCTCGCGGCGATTGCTCGACGATTACGCGAGCAAGCTTCCTCCCATCGCCTTCGAAGAATAACATCGATGGACCTTCTCCGCCCGATTGTCGTTCCGTTCTTTCAAGCCGAGATTGGACTCTCCGCAACTTGGTCAACTGATCTAATTGAATCCGACGCCGGAAAATCGGCGCGAAATTGCAGTGGCGTAGGCGTTGCTCCGGGAAGAGGACTTCGGGCCAGCGGAGTCGTTCATTTCTCAGTTTCTTTAGTTTCATTCATTTCTTTTCGTTAAAACCTCAACCATGTAAGTTTCTTTGATCATTCGATCTTTTGGAATCCAAAAGATTGTGCAGAATTACAATCGAATTACTCCGGGAATTATAATTACAAAGTAATCGAATTACATTGTATTTCGGTCATATTATAATTTATAATTCAGATCTTCATTCGATTAAATTGCAATGTAATTGCAAATGGAGTACAATTATAAAATACTTTGTAATTAAATTACAGAAAATAGCGTTACCTATTACGAATGAGGACGAGGAATAGAAAATACGACGCATGAACAGCAATCAAGTATATGAAAGAAAAACATAAAAATATATTGCACTTCTTCAAAGCACTGGGCTATAATTTGGAGACACATCTGATTAAAATAAATCTAATACAAGTTTTTGAATTAATTGAAAGGTTTAAATTATGTAATTCAGTTACGACGTAGTTGAATTACTATATAATTGAAATACAATGTAATTCAATTGTGTTATTGAATTAGCACAACTCTGTTTTGGATGGATATCTCGGAGATAAAATAACAGTAAGAAAGTACACGAAGAACATGAAAATATGAAGTCTAGTAAGAGCACGTAGAGTACCAATAGTGGAAACCGATCAATCATCTGACATCTATCGCTAGACCTTTATGATATAAGTTCGGTATACAAAATTTGTCTAGCTTATTCATTTTCTGTGGGGTGAGGACTAACGCTGTAGATGGGCGTGGCTCTTTTGCCCGCAACTCTTTTATCAAATGATACCAGTGCCCCATGGAGCAATTTTCACAACAATTTACATCTCTGTATATCTACTTCTCTGCGGAGTGCACTAAATGAGCGTGGCCTGTTACTCTCGACCTTTTCCCAAAGTCAGTGCAGTGCTCCCTAGGGCAATTTCTACACATACCTGTTCTAGACACTGTGCCGAATGCATATATTTATATACAGGGGGTCCCAGTTTTTTCCGGCCAAACTTTGCCAGGGTGTTCTACACGCAAAAGTAAGAAAAAAATGTTACATGAACATATGCTCTTAAATGTTTTATTAAGGAGTTATAACTAATAAAAGTTTATAACTATTATAATTAACTAACAAAAGTTTATGAAGCACAAATTAACACTTGTGAGCAGTTAGTACAGAGGATTATACACGCATTTGCTGCGATTAGAGAAAATGAAGAAGAAATTAGTAATACGATAGGGTGAATTTTTGTTGGATGCCAATCCTGTATTCGTAATAACGGACGTCATTTTGAAATATTAACTCGTTAATAAAACGTTAATATAAAATGTCGATATCAACTACTTCAGCAAGTAAACATAAGAGTTTATGTAAACACAAATAGAGATATTCATAATACGTTCGTAGGCTGTATCGACGAAATGCCATTTCATTATCATTTTGTATTATAATTATACCTCTTTAATCAAACATTTAAGAGCATATGTTTACATAACATTTTTTTCTTACTTTTGCGTGTAGAACACGCTGGCAAAGTTTGGCCGGAGAAAATCGGGACACCCTGTATATGCAATGAAATCGCAGATGATAGTATAAAATTGAGATATTAGGAAAGATCGCAATCTGTATCGTCGCGATCCCGGTCAGAAAATTTGAAATAAAGACGGGGGCCCGGTGGTCAGCGACGAAGGAGGTCGAGAGCTTTTTTTACGAGGCGAAGGGTATAAAATATAAGGAACGAGAAGGAGGTTGACGTTCGATGACGCCAGTTGTCGGCGTCACAAAGAGCCCGGGCATAAAGAGCGAAGCTCCGTGGCTCTCTCTTGCTCCGCGAGACTCTCCCAATACAGTCGGATTTTATGCCCGTAGCTGGAAATATTAAATCGCACCTAAGCACGTTTTATGTCGACCGCCTAATAATCTCTCCTCTGACCCTCTCATCTCTCTTTCTCTCTCTCTCTCTCTCTCTCTCTCTCTCTGGCTTTTATCCCTTTAACCCCTCCCACTCCTTCAAAGAGAGAGAGAGAGAGAGAGAGAGAGAGAGAGAGAGAGAGAGAGAGAGAGAAAGATCGTCTTTTCGTCACTCGGTCTCGCTGGGACCATGCAAGGACCCCTAACAGAACTTTCGACCGTTCCCTTTCATCCTGGTTCGGCCGAAGTATGATCGTTGGTGGCCGATTCCGTTCCCCGTTCCGCAGTTTATAAAACCTTCCTTCTCCTGTCTCTCTCCCTCCTTCGTTGCATTTTTTCTCTCTTTCTCTCTCTCTCTCTCTCTCTCTCTCTCTCTCTCTCTCCCTCTATTTCTTTCTCTGTTTCAGGGACTGAGAAAAACGTTGGCGCTTTCTTAATCTGTAACCCTTCGCAGGGCGCGTGGACCCTCGACGTCTCTCGACGACCTGCAATTTACACCCTATAATTATATCGACTCGTGTGACGAGAACGATGTTGCGAGGTATACAAGGCGATGCAGTGATTATTGCTACCTTCGTTCTCGCGCATTGTCCCCGGCTAATAGCTGTGTTTACGATTTTTATGCGGTGTATGTGTGTGTGTGTGTTTGCGTGTGTGCCGGAACTGACAACAAATTGGAGTGCTGTGTTAACGCGTCAACGGTTTCGTAAGACCGCGAGGTGAAAGATTAATCGAGTTTTTTTTTCGTCTGCAGATTATACAAAGCGAATCAAAGAGGCGGAATCGACATTCAACAGATATTCGATTAATTAATCACTTTTCTTGCAACATAGTCGGTCGTAGGAATAAAGTCAGGGTCGTTTTAAACAAACAAGACACCGTGGTCGGGGCCTGTAAAAAGGAGCAGCATCTTTAAATCGGTGGATAGACTCGAACAGAAATTGTAGAATCTCAGACCATGATTGTGGACACCAAGAAAAAATTAAAGGGCCATGGAAAAAATGGCAGGACTCAAAAAATGGCAGGAGAAAAAAAGGACTCTTTTCTCAGGAGCTGAAGAAAAGAAAACGGTTCAAAGATCGAGGAAAAAATGGTATGAATCAAGAATAAGATTGAAGGGTTAAGAAAGAGTTGTATTTCTCACGAAAAAGACTCTAAGATTGAAGGAGAAAAAAATTGTAGCCCTCAAGAGAGGAGAATAAGAGGGACCATGAAAAAATGGCAGAACTCAAAAAAGAGCAATAAATAAGAGCAGAAAAAAATTGTAGGGCCGAAGAAAGAATTGCAGGGCCAAAAAAAAATTCCAGAACCAGCAAAAGCAGCGTTAGAGCTGAGAGCATTGCATCGAGACAGTCTAACAGTACACTGTGATGATGCCAGAAGAAAAATGAGGTCAGAAATAAAATTGCTCGAGGTCTCGCGATCTATTCACACCGCACTGCAGCCGAGAATAAGATTGCAGATTACGAGGCATCGTCGTAACGATCAAAATCGCAGCCTCCTAGGTGCGAAGATACCACCGCAGCGTCGTCCTCGAAATAGTGATACTCGAAGGAAAGTACGAACAATGTAACGCTCAATAATCGATCTTCCATTGATCGCCTAATCGCAAATCTGGCCTTCGCTTGTCAAAGGCGACATCTTGTCGCCTGGATAGACCGCATCTCGCTGATATTACGGCGGCAATAGTCGTGCTTCGACAAGAAAAGAAACTCTAGAGGATAGAGAAAAACAGAAATGATTGATAACAGTGTTCAGAGATGGAAAACGCGCGAGGCGTATGCTCGCGCGCGCGCGCGCGTGCGTGAAGAGTAAAAAAACCGCGAAGCAACGCCAAGCCACGCCACGCTCGTGCCGCTCGGCGTGGCGCGTTAACGCGGAGAGAGTTATGTGACAAGCGACAGCCGTGCTTCTCCTCGCGTGTCCGCGCGCGTTTCCTCGCCGCTCGTTCCATCCTGCGTGATCGCCGCCTCGGAAACAGACGGAGAGATCGTTCCGCTTATTAAATCGTCCCTGGAGCGCCGCTTTTTGCCGCGATTCACAGAGCCTTATCTAAGGTTGCGTCACTGTTGAACGCTTCGAACCCGGCGCAAACAGCCCTATCGATCCGCAAATATCGATACCAGGGCCGCGTTTAATATATCCATCGACCAGCGGGCTGATATTAATTGCCCGCTTAGTCACCGAATCCCGACATCGATTTTTATCGGTGACCTCGATTCGCGATTCCATAGACTCTGGGCAGAGTTCCGATTCTTTAGATAAGTTTTATTCGTTTGATCGTTGCGATCCTACCTTCACTTCCTTTTTTTTTTTTTGGCAAGTGTCATTTGAAATAATGGAAATACAATCTTTGTTTGGATACCTGCACCGTGTGTCATAGTCTTAAAGTCAGATTAATTCAACGAGAATCGCAGCGACAATGCAGGCCACAGGCGTTGCTTTCTATACTACGGATCGTTCGAATGGGTTCGAAAAGGTTCCCGTTTTAATTGAATTTGAGCCACGAAGGAAGCTCTGCGGTCCGTCGAGTTCAGAGACCGGCAGCGTACGCGTGTTAAACAAAGCGTTAATCTCTCGGCTGTGGGTGCCGCTCTATCGTGGCCGTGTATCGGCCAATCAACTTCTACCACAAAGCAGAAGAATCCTCTTTTGTCAATGGCCTAATCCCCGCAATTTTTGCGACATTCCACCGCTCGCCTCGACGATTTCATCCCCTAAACACGTTTCTTCCACCTTAAAAGTCATCCTCAACTTGAAATCTTAATGTCAAACACACCAGGAAAGCTCAGACTTTGAAAGTTCAACGAGTACCACAATTTTCTTGAGAAATTCAATTGAAAATCTTGGTGCGAGGCCCGGGAGACTGGAGATTTTGCAACTCCCTCGGATACGATTTTATTAACAAATGGACTCGCCTGATGTTCGCACCAGGATATTCATCTGTTTGTTACAAAGTGGTAGCCCCATATGATTATATTCAAGATCGAGATCCAGAGATGTTTCTGATCGCTGTAGACGGTCGGGGACGGTCTTCTCGAGACGATAACGAGATCTGCCCACTCCGGAGATTTACGATCGCGGAATTTAATTCGGTAGCTCGTCCAATTTGATCGTGATACCACGATAAAGGAGGCTTCTTGTCGCGATCGCTTCTTGCTACCATGCAGGGAGATTGGGAGCACCTGGCACCGGCGCAGTAGCGTAATTCGAGGTAGAAAAGAAAATTATTTAATCCTCTCCTCAGACGCTTCAAAATTTCAATGTATTGATTGTTATCATGGCGACGATTTCCTTTAACTAACAGGTGTATTACCTGGTTTGCATCGGGTCTGAAATCGTTCGAAAATAGGTTCTAAACGAGAATGTACATCAACAATTTCTATTTGGATATAGTAATTATTCAGACTGGGGATTTTATGCATTTACGGCAAAAAAACGGTGTAATTTCAAACAATAAAAAGATTACAAGAATTTAGGAGTAATATATTCCTTACAGCTCCATAATGGTTCCTGTGTCTTGCAATTGATTCAACCGATTCTTATTTCACAGAAAGATCCACAGTCCAGTAATCACATTCATAAATGGCAGACAAATAAAGGCGTTCGAGGTGATGGTGGGTGATTTGAGAAAACTGTAATCCGAGTGCCAGAGAGTTAATCTTCCAGTTCGAATTTTGCCAGCTAAAGTAAACCGATTTCGAGGTATATTTTTAACGGTGTTCGACTAGTTCGACGGTGACCGTGTCGAAGAGAACCGAGTGTGCGCACGGGCCCCGACGAGCGCAGAGTTGCAACCGACGAGTCCAAGAATTCGGCTACGCCACTGCGCCGGGGGTAGAATAGCCGATCGCGAGCATTCGGCTTGGCGCGGAGGTGAAATTGCGCGTTGAAGATCGATTAACTCGGCGACGTTCGACGTAAAATACGGCTTCCAAGTGGCGTACTCGTGGCCCGGGCTCTCTCTGCTCGTCCTCTTTGCTCGCGCGCGAAGTTTCGCGTGTCGGAACGCAACGAAACCGAGGTGAGGAAAAGAGAATGAGGGGGCGAGTCAGAGCGAAAAAGGAGAAACGGAGCGAGAAACCAGAAAGGAAGAGAGAGAGAGAGAGAGAGAGAGAGAGAGAGAGAGAGAGAGAGAGAGAGAGAAGAAAGAAGGAAGGGTGCCCACCTCGGTGCGGATCAAACGGAGCTGAGCTTCGATTATAATAAATCAAGACGTAAATAATGAAGGAACGGATGGGCCTGAAAGCGATGGCCCAGGAGGCAGATAAAGGGGGAGAGGACGGTGAAACACGGCTGCAATCGAATTCCCGATCCTCTCTCGCCTCGCGAACCGCACCGAGACCGAGAAAGACGGAGAGAACTATGCAACAGCGATTAATGCTTCTACCCCGAGGGATCGAGAGATCTCTCCGCGTCAACCGCGGAACGAGTTTGATTTTATATCGTAATTTATTTCAATGGACCGTGTAATGGGATTAATATCTACGACAGAGCCACGATCCGACGATTAAAACCGATCCATAGACGAGGCGATGTTGCGCGATCCGCGATTTCCACAGATACCATCGATCAGCACACGGTGTGAGGTGCGTATCGAACGCTAATAACGCAATGATTCGTATCATAATAGCGTATCCCCGAGCAGATACGGTTGCGTGCTATTGCCTCAGTTCAATTCCATCATCTTTTTTAACTTATTTCCTTTTCTTCCTTTCCGTGTCCTTTCTTCTTCTCTTTGCTGATTCGGTTGTGTCTAAATAACGCATTATTATTGCATAGAATGATTGCACAGTCACGTTGAACGTTTAGAATGTCTACGGAAGTCTTCGAAAAATTCGAAATTCTTGAATTCTCGATATAATGTCAACAACACGAGTTATGGTTACATTCCTCGACGTCCGTAGTGGGGATAATTCCGCGACGTGTATCATCCAGGCCTTGGCGACGTATATAAAAGCGATCTGCGTTATTAATGACGATGGATAGTTACTTGACAACGAAGCTCTCGGCTAACATTATAATCCAGTGAATTTCTGCATTCATAAATTTTAGTGGTTGCAATTTTATGATAATCATTTTCAAGTAATTCAAATTACAACAGTACAAACACGATACCGTTTCGATTGAATTGACTCGATTAATCGACGATTCTGTAGATCTCTTCATTATCGTTATTCCCGTTTCAAACGCGCAAACAGTTCTGTCGAAAATGATCTACCTACAACACGATTCATTGTGCGAAGCAGTCAAGCTTCGACCTAGCACAGTAACTAAGTAACGCAATTTTGTTTAGCCAATTTGGAAATCAATTTCCAGTACAATCTATTAAGAATCAAGGGTAGTCACGTGACTTTTGCAGGGTCAGCAGGTCGGTAACTGCTGTATAATTTCCGTTCACAGCCTTTAATCACTGACTTAAGATCCGTCTTGCTCTTGATCCGACGGGTCTTAAGTCTGTGACTAAACTCGTCACATTTTTTGCTCTGTATTATCGATATTATGAATTCTGACGCCAGAAACGTGCTTCTGACAAACGTGAATCAAGACAAAATATAGCTCCATTTATAGTTGGAGATATTTGGCATAAAAATGCTTGGATTCCACGGTATGCACATCGTCAATTTTGGGCCTACTTCTTAAGCTTATATCACCAAATATCTGCACAACATCGTCAGCTGATGGTCAGCGCGAGCTAGATTAAACCTTCCACTTTCGAATGAGCTCTTTCCCAGCGAAAAATATTCTCATATAAGGACGAAAAGTTGAGGCACAGAAACCCATTTTTCGCCTATTTTTGTCGGTAACCTGGTCACTCTACCTTATCGCGAATCTACGGAGTTTTGAATTTTCCTAGGATCTACGAGGTGTGAAAATGTTGCAACGATCATGGTCACGATAAAATTTGTCTTTTCCATTCGTGTTGCATCAAGCATCAAGCATCAAGCATCAAGCATCAAGCATCAAGCATCAAGCATCAAGCTGTGTCCCTCTGATCGATTCGAACAATCGAAATGCTACAGTACAATTTTTCCTCGTTCTCAGTTCACCTAGAGCGCCGACAAAGAGTACACAGACAAACCTGTTCAAGAGTACTTGGACAAACCTGTCTAAGAATCCTAGGCCACCATGGTTATGGGGAAGCCGCCAGCGGCATGGTTTTTCCTCGCGGTGTCGCGCGAAGCGTTCGAGGGCAGAAAAGGGAGTTGACTTCCTCCGTTTGCCCGAGCGAAGGAACTCGTAGTCCCACGCAAAGACAGTCGAAGCATTGTCTACGGTGTCGGGCAGAGAATTACCTGGACTCTGGCAGCAGCCATGGGAAGATTATGCGTCTGGCTTGAATTACGTATTAGGCGAGTAAGAAAGAGAAAGAGAGAGAGAGAGAGAGAGAGAGAGAGAGAGAGAGAGAGGGAGATATGATAAACTACATAGAACGAAACGGCGAAGGAAGGAAGAAAGAAAGAGAGACGGATCTCCGTAGACCGGGAAGAAGAGGACCACTCAGAGGGGTCGGAGGGAGGCTCTCTTATTAACGAGGAAGCGAAACAACTCGCACCGGCATGCTAATCGAACGAGCACACAGAACGCACGGTCGTTCGTGGCCCCGGCGTGCCATCGTATCAACGGCCATCTTTGTTCACCAGGTGCCTTCGCGATTCTCCGCCGATGGGAATTTATCGAACCGTGAAAGAATCCCCACCGTATCTCGATGAGAACGCTCGAAAAGAAATACGCATGGGACCACTCGCGTCTCTTATAAAGCACACAGGACAAGTCGGGGGAGATCTAATGAGCGGACGTTTAACGATCGAATTAGAGAGTTCTGGCCTAGAGCGTGTCCTGTCGCCTCTCTACCCCGACCAGAACAGTTCCGTGTCCACGGAATCGCTCATGTCCCGCGATACCTCGTGGCCACCTCGAAATCGGTCGTTCACCTTGCTCTCATCGATCCTTCGATCGTCCGAGCAATCTTCTTTACCTCCCGGCTTGCGATCATTCTCTCTCTCTCTCTCTCTCTCTCTCTCTCTCTCTCTCTCTCTCTCTCTTCTATCTCTCTTATGGGAGCTCGTTCTTTGCAATATGGGAGCAGAGAATAGACTAGAGATTGGTTAGAGGTCGTCAGAGGTCGCTGTCTAGGAGTGAACGTCCTGGAGTACTTAGCAACGAACTGAATGGTACTCGTGACTAAATCTGAGCAAATATTTACCCACGATCCTCTTTTTAAGCATTTTCAATAGAACGCGCGTACACTTCTCTGAAATCTGCTTCAATTCCTTCATTAGGGGAGTAGTCCTACATCCTCTGGTCTACAGTCCCCTTTTTAAAATACAACAAACTGTTGCCTAAATGCTCTACTATTTAATCAGTACACACGAGCATACGCGTTGCTCTAAGAAAATCGGATACCAATGATTTCAGAGTTAGCTATGTTAAGGGACGAGGGAAAAATGCCTAATGACTGGAACATGATCTTCTTCAAAGTGAAGTCCTCGCGTTCTCGCGTCATTTTTTAAACATATTTTGTTGCTTTATTGACAGTAAAGTGTTGTGTCACTTTCATCGCTAATATTCGCGATACCCCCTCGTTTGTTAGGCAAGCGGTCCGACTGGCAGTTTTGGAGCGAGTCGGCGCGGCGAGGAGGATCTCGAGATCCACGGAAGAGGCGAGCTGGTATAAGGGGAACCATGATCGCGGTGGCCTCGGAAGAGGGGGCAGGGGCTTTGGTTGTAGACGACGGCCGGCGTCGGCAAGAGGAGGCAGTTAGCGCGTGTTTACACGACAGCGCTATGTAGCCGGCGACCTCACAGAACAGTCTCTCCCCGATCCGAGCGAAGCGAACGTTTCTATTTGTCCGAACACCTCCTTTCCGTCTCTTTTCGTCTCTTTCTCGTCTACCCAGCCTCCTGCGAGTGACCGCAGGTCGACCCTCGAACTCGTAACGACCCTGAAGAGCGAGTTAAGGGCTGTCCGGTTCACCCTCGAGTGCTCTGTCGACTTGAACTTTGCCTCGAACGCGAATCGATCGGAACATAGATATCTCGAACAATTTTTCTATTTTTTAACTGAAATATTGAGTGAAAAGGTATCGCCAGAGTATTCGCTTGAAGGTTAAAAACGCGAGTGGGGTTCACGGAAGGGTTAAAAGTAGGTGATCTCTGGTATTCTTTTTTCTAGGAAAGCAGGAAGCCGTTCTTTTCGAAACTTTCCGGGTATTTTGTGCCATATTCGAGGAACATGTGTTAATTTTTTTCCTGAAAAATCTTCACTGGAAAGGGAGCTGTATTTATTGACGTAAGGGTCGAAGATACGATGAAGGGTCGCTGAAGGGTTGAAATAAGGCGATCTTTCAAATTTTTTTCGAAGAAAGCTGGAAGCGGTCCTTTTTGGAAACTTTCTGCATATTTTCCGTCATCTTCAACGAACATGTACTATCTTTTTTTATTGAAAAATATTCAGTAGAGATTAAGATATTTATCCCTATCCTCTCTACTAACCTTAAACAAGTATTTTGAAGGAAAAAGGAATGTTTCAGTAGAAAAGAAACACAAGTACACCTAAATTGTCCTGTATCTCCAATAGAACATCGAGTCGCAGTTGCACCAACCCCGAAGATCACGTGCAACTTGACGACGCGACGTTGTAATTTCAGATCGTTGTGGGCGAATCGGAAGATCATCCTCTCATGAGAATCTTACGAATCCTTATTAATTCTTCGCCGGACACAGAGGAGGCCGAGAAACGAGCCAGCAGCAGAAAGAAGACAAGAGAGGGAAGAGGCTCGATAAAGTTTAAACGACGCCCTATAAACGTTCTTCGTTACGGTAATCGTTTAATCATCCAGCGATACGGAGCGCGTACGGCCGCAAGAGGGAAAGAGAGAAAGAGAGCCGGGCGACGTCCACGTACAGCTGTAAAACTCGTCTAGAATCCCATAAAGAGGCTCGGTAGGCCTCCTAATTTCGATGGATACGGTCGACAAACGTCCGGCCGGATATCTTTTACAAGAGCCGCGGCCGGCTCACGAAAGTGCCAACCGGTGGCTTTTACGAGGAGCGGAGCGACGGCGGCCACCACTAAAAATTATTAATAAAAACGTTCGCATCGGCGTCGCCCCTGTAAACATCGCTTTTTAGATGTCGTATCCGAATCGTAAAAGGGCGCTGCCCGGGCCTCACGAATCCACGGTTTTTCAGGGCTCCGAGGACTCTGTTCGGGACCAGATCGAATCGGCCACGGAGGACTCGTTTTACGATCGAGACTCTCTGTCCCACGCAGGACAATGTCGGACACCCGCCTCGATCCACCCCCAACGTCTCGAATTTCCCGCAAAATCCACGAAATTCATTTTTTAACACTAAACCTACCACGGCCGGTAAAATTGACCTTTCCAAACTTGTGCGTACAATTTCGTGCATACA
The DNA here is from genome assembly GCF_050948215.1 of Halictus rubicundus. Taxonomy (NCBI): domain Eukaryota; kingdom Metazoa; phylum Arthropoda; class Insecta; order Hymenoptera; family Halictidae; genus Halictus; species Halictus rubicundus. The sequence goes on from NC_135151.1 coordinate 2,129,979, forward strand.
CACACATCGACACATGATCACACGCTATTTATCTTTGTGACTTTTCTTAAAGTACGTATACAATGAATTTTTCGGTATTTATTTTTCATTTTACTTTTTTTCCAAGAAATATATGTAGCCTTTCCTACCTACTCGCGGCCGGTCAATTTGACCGCACGAGATAATATGGTGTTTTAAATAGCTCTTCTAAACCTAAACAATCAGTATAAAAGAAAGGCTATTCTCAATGTGACATGGCCAACTCAAAATAAATGAATCGCCTTATTGAATGAAATACATACATATACAATTTTGTAAATCGAGCAGAGAACATCGCAATATTTTTTATATAATTGAAATTATATAAAAGAAATTTGTATCGTCATTTACGAAAGTTGTTTATTTACTAATTCATTCAGCAACAAATTCACTATTATCTATGTTTAATTATATTAACAATAACTTTCTTCAAGGACCGGTCATTTTCACCGCGCACGGTAGAAATAGCTATACAAGAAGTGTCAGTAGGTTTAGTGTTAAAGTTCACTCTATACGTTGCAATCCTCCTTAACTTTAAACTGGACGAGTTGTAATTTTAACACTAGATTTATGGGACCCGTCAAAATGACGGATTCTAATATTTTTAAATTGCGAATATTGAGATTGTAAAAATGCATCCACGAGCAATTATTTAACAAATTGATTTTTTTGGGGTATATATTATTAAAAAAAGGCTACAAACGTTGATCGATACATTCATGTTATTTTTATGAAGTAATGTAAAATAGTCATTTTTAGTGCTGCGTAAACCTAGTGTTAATCAGACCCGATTGTAATTTTTACAAATTATCACTTCCATTGGAAAAGCAACAACCGCACGAATTCCATGAAACCAAAGTAATTTATCTAATAAAACAACTGTTGAGAAGTCCCCCCCCCCTCCCTCCCTAATTCAATTTGAATTGAAACAATTTCATTTAGTGGAAGTTACCAAATCCCTAAATTGAAAACCGACTCTTCAGCGTGTGATTTTCTTCTTCGAATATTATTTTGCTCCTTCCACTGTCCTCGAGAGATGTTAAAATTTCATGAATTTGTTATCTATCATATATACTGAGGATTGAATCTTGAAAATTTCTGAATTGAAATACGGAGCTTGTATCATTGACTATGTTGCTACGAAGAGCCGAAGATTCGAGTCGCCACGGATAAAGACGTGGTACAAGCGATTATTATTTCTGTCACGAGGCGGGGATCTCTGACGATCTCCTTTTCAAGCAGAATTCGTTACGAGAGAATGTCCGAATCGTTAGGAGTCCGGCGTACCAGTTTGGTAGCCGGTCCGGAGGATCGACAATGACCTTTTGATCTGAATACGGTTTCCTTTCATCCCGAGTTCGCGTCTCCTTTCGTTCCTGCGTCTCTGTACACCCATTAGTCTATATTTTCGAGGGACAAGTGGCGCGTAATGTATTCCGGGCCCCATTTGTCACTCGTTCTCGCGTCCTCGGTACGTCAAAAGGATTTTCGAGACGCATTGTCGCGCCTCCATTGAAAAGGACGACGAGCAGTCGATTCTTTCCGGTTGGATCGTGCGCGCGATGAATATCGTCCGAGCAGCGTGGAAGGAAAATTAATATCGTCGTTTTGCCTCGAAAAACCAAAGCGCCTGTTCTACATAATAGTTTGTGCCGCACGTTCTTCCTCGTGGTTTCGCGGCGGAAAAAGGATCTTCGAAAATTAATCGGCCGCTCGAGGTGAAGAATCTCTCCTCGGGGTCTGGAACGAAATCCGGGGCCGGGACAAAAAACCGCCGAATATTTCAATAACCCGATGGCGGCAGGGGGACGGCGCGCGGAGATTCATCGGAAATCGTATCTGTCAGCCAAAAGTCTTCTATGTATCCTTTTCGGCCGCTACGCGTCGTTACGCGCGGCGATATTTTACCAGCCATAAAAAGACGATTAATCAGGTGTCGCCCCCTCCTACCCCCCTTCTCTTCCTCCTTTCGTTTCCTTTTGGCCACGCACATTCTAGCCCCCGATTCTTTTTATATTATATCGTCATACCTGCCGCTCATTTGTTAGAAATAAAAGTCTGTCCTTCGGGAACGCGGACCGCCTCGATCCCTACCTGCCGATCCAAAACGGAGTTCAACACCTGCACGAAACGAGCCCACCACCGTTCTAGCATCGAAAAAGCTTGTGCACACACGGGGAGATCTCTCCTTCTTTCTCTTTCTCTTTCTCTTTCTCTCTCTCTCTCTCTCTCTCTCTCTCTCTCGCTCTTTCCTTCCCTGTCTTTCGTTTGTCGACGGCCGTTTTCTTCCTGCCCCGCGCGCGCGCTCGTCCCTTCTTTTCTCGAGTTATGACGTGTTTAACATATAAATGAAAATCAGGCCTATAAAAGTTTAACGCCCGCGATTATCTCGCGGTTGCTCGAGTTCCCTCTTGCTTCTCCAACCCCGAGCCGAGACGATCGTTTACGGGCTGCTCCCCCGGACCGAGAATTCTATTTCGGCGTCGTTTCGTTTTGTTTCGTGACGGAGTTTTATCGGGACGAACACGATCGCGAGATCTTTCCACGATCTCGAGGAGAACAGTCGATGAAATATCTTTTATCGGAATAGACCGATCGATCGCGATCGCGAATGTGGTCCGCAAGAAGACTTGGCTGGGCCTGTGCGAACCTAGGATCAGGGACCCAATTACTGTGGGGGTCTCAATTACTGTGCCTATATTAATTATACTTATTTTTAAAACATAAAGAATATTAAACAAGAGATATTAAATTCTTTTCATTAAAATCAGTTAATATATGTGTTATATAATATCTCTTTTTTAATATTGGTACCCCCACAGTAATTGGGTCCCTTACCCTAGCTCGAACTCCTCGCATCTGTTACGAATAGATTACGTTTTTCATGTATTGTATTTCCGATGAAAATGGGTAGACTATATGTAAAAACAGTGTGAATATGCAAGGAGTTTTAACAATGCTGTTGTATTGTTTACAGCACATTAAAATGAAAAAAAAAGAAAAGTATCCACGTAGTTCTTATGCAGTTTTTAAAATGTTTATTTTGAATAAAAATCCGCAGTCTACTTAATTCTTTGATTAAAATCCTTTTTTAGTGTCGAGAGTGTTCATATCTTTTGCGTTGCTGTTTCTCGATGAGCAAGCTAGCGGTATTGGCCACTGACGAGTTAACTCGTCGTCCAAGCTGAGGACAGATTAAACGGTCGGAGGAACGTTATCGTGGCCCAGTAATCCCAGAAACTTCGAGCCGATGGGTCCGGAAATGCATTCCTTCCGGATAACGGCACAGCGAAGAAGGTCCCCGAGATTATCTCCCAAGAAATTCAGGCCTGCCCCTAATAGACTATTGCTAATCTACACGATCTGTGGCATTGTAAAAGCTTGTCGCGCGATTAGGGACATACTCCATAGTATATTCTAGTCTAGTCTAGTATATTCTAAGTTCTCAAGACAGGACATTGCAACAGAATATTTATTAGTTGTTTTTATCGATATCGTTATCAACAATAACGCGGGCACTTCTTTATTTTTATATATTCATCGTTGACGTATTCTAATCCAGACGATAAACAACCCGTCTCAACTTATTGCATCGGTATCTGCCAGCCTTCAAATGTACAACGAATACATTATTATTTTTAACACTGTTTTCACGTATATCTATTTCGATTTCTCTTTTTATATATCACCCTCCTTTCTTAGTAAAATCTTAATTTTAGTGAAAACTTAAATTTCTTTGCAATCTCAATAAATTTTTTTTTAATTTTAAAGGGTCTCTTGCGATCTTAAATTTTAAACTATACAGAGAAAATTGTTCGTCCGCGACGATGACGGATATTAATGAACGAAAGTGAACAATCTTAATGAACAAAGGGTTCCAAGCGCAATGGAACACTATCGACTGCATCGGAAGCTACGTTTACCACGACGATCATCGACATCGAAACAGAGGCGAATGAAGACACTCGTGTATGATTTTTGAGAGGGTTAAAGAGCATAAGAAAATTCCTGGAACTTGGGGAACGTCTCCGGCAAGAATGCAAGAGAGTTCTCGAGCGAAAGTGTGCTCAGGGATCGCGTGTCAGTGGACGAACCTTGTCAAGCATGTTCGTGGAAGTCTCCCTGGTGTTCTTCATGTAGACGCTGCACGCCGGAATCCTGTTCTGGATATCCTTCGATTGCAAATTGATCGGCTCCGAATCCTTCAATCCCATCGCTAACGATTTCACTCTATCGACGCACAACGCGATTGTCAACCGACAGACAACAAACACACACACTTGTTTTCGCTGTCAGAACGATCACCGATTTCCCTACCGATAGCGCCACGTGCCGGGCAACCTCGAAGCGAAGCCGCCCGTTGAAAACTGGCTTGTTGAAAACTCGAGGCTTTTCAGAGTTTCCGGACGGTTTTCGTGTCCCCTCTGCCCCTTCCACAGCGATCCTCCTTCTCCTCGTTCTACGATAGTCTTTGCACAGGGCTGTTTCTTCGGGCCGCATCCCCACCAAGAAAAACGCACCACCCCTCGTTTTATCTCGACACGCCCGAAATTCGTGCCCCGAAGAGATCAACGTGAAAGCGAGCTCAACCAGAGAGAGCCTCTTTCTTGCTTTTCGCTCAAGATAGACTATGAACCAAGTTCCCTTCGTTCCCGCTTCGAAATGATTTAAGAAAATTTAACTTCGCAGATCTTGTTTCTACAGTATATTTTTAAAACAATTTTTAAAAAGGAGGAATATTTATCTTGCATCCTCAAGAATATTTGTTTCCGGAAGAAGAAGTCATTTGAAGTAACTTTCTCCTTCGCGAAACTGTTCTCCGCAGGTTTGTTACGGAGTTACTAACGATGAACGCGGACCAATCAGAGCGCGGAAACACCGGACGGATTCCGGCTCGGCCAATGCCAACGCCATGCTCAGCGGGACCATTGTAGCCGCGCACTGATTGGTCCGTGTTTTTCGTTAATAACTCGAAAACAAAGCTGTGGAGAATATTTTCGCAAAGGAAAAAGTTGCTTCTAATGACCTCAGGAATCAACCCTTTCAAGGATGTACAACATTTTTAGAACACCCTGTATATTTTTGAAAGAAACTCGCTTGGAATTCTCAAGACTACTAAAATGATCTGGAATTCCCTAGTATGTATATTTATTTTTGAAAGAAGAAGAATATTCGTTTGACGCCTTCAAGATTATTAAATGATCTGCAACCCCTTAAAAATATTACTTCCTCTGTCCCACGATAATTTAATTTGTCCCATAATAATAGTAGCAAAAGAAAATAAATATAGCATCATTTACGATCAAAAAACTAGATTAAATTAAACAATAAGATAAAAATATTATTCCTAATTTTGATTTTGAGTGTTCCGATAGTTACTGGGATCTTCAATAATTTCGTTACTGCATTTTAAACCATCGTTCTACGAACTCTTTTTTTTCATCTTACTTTTACAATGGGTTGATATTCAACTGAAATGAAACAATTGATTTCGATCAGCGGATGAAATTAGAAAAATAGTTATCATTCGTAATAATTAGAATAACCTAAAAATTGAAAGATGTGTCGAAACAACTGACAGATGTCATGAAACATTGATTTTGATTGGAGGCTTCGCAATTTTCGGCTACAACATAACTTACATGTCTATGCTTGCTGCATTCGCCAACAATTCCCGTTTAAATATGCGATTGCTACTGTTATTATGGGACAGAGGGAGTAATATTTATTTTTAGAAAAGAAGAACACTCTTTTGGTACGCTCAAGAATGTCGGAGCCGTTGCGAATGCGGATTCGCAAGGGTCTGAAGGATCGATGCCGAGTGAGTCAGTCTGAAAGAGGCGCCCGTACAGGAAAAACTAGGGGAGGGCAAGACGGTAGGGCAGTGGAAAATGAATTTTGGCGACCTTGTAGTTTTCAAGGAGGGAAGACAAAAGCATTGGTTCGTTCTCCCCGTGGCTCGCCGCGTGTCCCCGGTATACCTGACGATTTCTAATCCCTGCCTAAGAGAGGCAATCTTAGCGGATCGCCAGGGGAATTATCTGACCTGGGCCCTGTTTGGGAGCCGTTTCCTACATAATTTATTGCTTCTGAATCTTAACATTGTTCCAAAATCGGCGATACCACGTCCTCTGTCCGAGGGTCGACGGAGGCCGGATTAAGGCCCGAGAGCTTTACCGTAGGGACGACGTGCCTCGTCGGAAACGTAATTAATCAAGCTCAAACGCGCTCTAATGAGCTCGTACCGTACCGGACCGACGGACAGACGTTCTACGAATCGACGATCTAATAGCGCCACGTCGTCGACTTGTGCTTCGACTTCGTGGAAGACCATCAATCGGAAAGGTGCGCTTCTCGACGACCTCGTCAAAAACTGACCGGTGCAATCTGTCCACCCGATCGAACCGATTCTGCCAAATTGCTGTCCCGAGGGACCTCCGACGTTCATTTTACTTCCCCCTCTGCCTCCAAAACATAATTGCACCGAGGTCAAATGGGACAAGAGTTGTTCGTTCGTCAGAGAATGCGACAATTTTCTGCAAAAATATAGTAAGCGTCTTTTGCTTATTTTCCTTTATTACTGTAATTCTCAGTATACTTTTACGACTGTCTTTTATATTGTATAGTTACAAGCACTATGACAACTTTGATAACTATTATTATTATTATTATTATTATTAACTATGATAACCATATCATGTTACATCATTTAACCCTTTGCACTCGAAGCTATTTTAACTCCAAAACGAAATATTTCTTCCGACCTAGAATATTTCCCTTCTGTATATTTTTTTGTCATGTTATACATACGAAAATGATGCAATTTACTCGTACAATACTGAAATGTTTAGTAATTCTTTGAATACAAACAAATTTGGTAATGTAAAGAATATTTTGAATAATGATACAGCAATTTTTCGTGACACCTTACAGTCGCCATTCGCGTGCTAAGAGTTAAGAGGCACTTTAAATGAAGAATTGGTGTTTATTAATAAACAGACTACGGATTTTATACATTCATGATAAAGTCGAATTGAAGCAAATTTAAAACAGGAGAAAGATTGAAAGATTTCGGAAAAGAAAGACACTTCAACACGGCTACCATTCCTGCGAGTGACAATTTCTATTTTGTACAAAAAGATCCGCGATCCGTTAATAACCTATATATTATCGCTTGTTTATAAGCGATTAGTAAACTCACGAAGAAAGGCCTACGAATTCATCAGTACACCCAATATTTTAGGGTAATCCCTCAAAGAAGGATATACGTTGAGAAATGTAAAGCAACAATCACTGCTCATCCACGCACAATTCAATGGATCGCAGAAGACGAAGAAACATGCACAAACTCTACGTGTTGCACCTTCGAAAAATATGAAATAAATTGCATTATTGATTATAGAATGACCCGGTACATGCAGTTCTTGTGTTCCCACGTGTGCAACGCAGAGGTTCAAGCAACTGCGGCCACCTGTGTGCTCGCAGGCGTTCCCCGGATGTACCGCGGTGCACTTTTCGTGCTCGCCTACTTACGGGTCGGTTGCGCTCGGCGATGCGCTTGCTTATGCACTCGTGATGCACTCGAGGTTTCCTCGGCGTGTCTGGCCGCGAAAGGGGAAAAGAATGGTGTGTCCGCGAGCACGGGGCAAGAGAGAGAGAGAGAGAGAGAGAGAGAGAAAGAGAGAGAGAGAGAGAGAGAGAGAGAGAGAGACAGAGACAGAGAGAGAGAGAGAGAGAGAGAGAGAGAGAAAGGGCGTCGTTGTCGTTCACCGGTGTGCGCCATTCTAAAATTAAGCACGAACGGGTCTCCGTGTGTCAGACACGACACGCATCTACCAGGAATCACTTCTTCGGCGTCTGCCGCGGTGCAACGTGTACGCAGAGGAGAACCCGCCCCTCCTTTTATCGGCGTCTCGCAGAACCGTCGAGTGACCGGACCCCGTGGAATGAAGATCGTCCGCTTTTCATCGTCGAGCCAAAGAAACCATGGAAAATCGCGCACGCGAGTCGCGGAACGCAAACAGACCCGCCTTGCGAGCCTCGTGTTCCCGTTTCGAGGAGACACGAGCGGGACTCCTCTTTGATGCACACTGGAGACGTAAAACGAAGTTATTGGATCGCAATGAACAATCTTTTGTTCGGACAATTTCTTACACGAATCCAAACGATTGCAGAGAAAAAAGATCAGGAGGTATCCAAAATATAAACTTCATTCAACGCTACAATTTTCCTGATTTGTCTGGATGTCGTACAGAAGTGAGTACAGTGATTTCTCTATATATGTCGCCAACGCCTGGATAATAAAAGTCGCGGAATTACTACCGCGGGGTATAACCCGTGAGGAATCACGAAGCTCGAGAGGCCTCGGACACGCCGAGGAGTGTACACATAACACTGCTCGGGTATGTCTCGTGGACGATTGTTGACATATATCGAGCATTCACTGTACAGTGAATATCCGCTGGAAGTCCCTCGCGCGGTTCTCGCGAGGGAAATTCAGATGAAATATCTGTGATTCTCGCCGAACGTTCCATTCGAAATGACCCTCTCGTCTATATGTCCAAAACACCGAGGAGTGTCACATAACACGATCGGGTATATCGGTGTGAGACCACACCTAATCCAATTACAAAACTTCTTTATATAATATTTCATTATTTTTTTACGAGACTTTCACCAACATATATCAAATTTGGTATCATTTTCATTAGAAAAATGCCACGAATATCTTGATGAAAGTCCCGTAAAAAAAAATAATGAAAAATAAAGTGGTTTTGTTATTGGATTAGTAGTGGTCTTCTGGTCTCACATCGATGTATACCCGACTGTATTATGTTACACTCCTCGGCGGCGGCGGCTCTCGAGCTTCGTGGTCCCTCACGGGGTATACCCCGCGGTGGTGTGGGTAGTTCCAGGGGTCTTTAAACGCGAGGCTTGTAGGGACTTACAGCGGATATTCACTGGTAGAGGGTAACCGTTCTCGAACCGACTCCATCGAAAACTGACAAAAAAGGGCGCTCGCGATATGAACTCGAATTCGTTCCCAGAGCCAGGCTATTACAGAAAATCAAAGGAGAAAGACAATGCAGACCGGCAACAGTGAATGTCGTGAATGTCGAACCGGCCTTCGAGTCCCGGTAAAATCCGGGCGCAACGGGATCGCGTTACAATGGATTCGTAAAAAGGCAGCAGCCGTGTGCCGTTCTTTGGCGTGACTACCGCGAAACGCAATTTCGCAGACAATCGGCCGGCCCGACGTGTGAGATTTCGTTCTCGCGCGCCGCGGGAAGATTTATTGTCCCGTGGTTTCCGTGAGGCTCGATACGATCGGCGCACAGCGCGCCGTGATTTATCATTCGGCGTGCTCGAATTCGACGGTGCGGCGCGGCGCGACGCGGCTGCGAGCTCGTTCTACGTGCGTATCGCTACCGTGGCTTTTCCGCCGCGGATGATAGCGCACGCACCTTGAATACGCCTCGAATATCTCGCGAGCTCGTTGGTGCCGGGTCCAGCTGGCGGAGTTCCATCGTTTGCGCCCACGCCTCATCGTTCGCGGCCTTATTCGATTATCCGAAGCGAATCGTAAATCTCGTGGCCGAGTTGCCAATTCGCGGACCGCAAACACCCTGGTGCTCCCCACCCGGAGCAACCAACCTCCGCGAGATATCGCATTCGCCCTCCCCGTTCCCATCCACGATCGCTGTTGCTGCGATATACCGTTCGTGACGTGCGCGACACCGCCTCGCGATTTCTTCGGGATAGTAACAGCCTCGAAAATCATGGTGGTTGGAAACTCATCCGTTCGGAAGATATTAACCCCCTGCCCTACAATACCGAGTCATACTCGTGATGAAGATTCTGAACAGAGTCGAATTAAATATGTATGTTATTAACACTAAACCTACCACGATCGAAATCTGACCGGTTTTCTATTTGACAATTATTGAAATTAAAAACACGTTTTCATTGGAAATTACTGAATTGATTTCTTCATTTAAGCAGGTATTAGTAAGCGAATTCAATCTTCTCCCTTCTATAAGACGTTTAGCGTTAATTTCCTTCAAAACTGAAATAAAATTCTATTTTGGCGTTGTAGATGCACAGCTATTGAACAACATATAAGCATATACAATAGATATAAACTTTCTCCTTTTTTAAAGGAAATTACAAATTACAAAAAAAAAAGGTTCTAGTCACAGAAACCGTAAAATGAATCGTAGTGCAAGGGGTTAACTAGACGATTTTCTTTTTGCGAAGGAAAAATTCTATACAATCAAAAAAAAAAAGTCAATAAAAGATGCGAGCTTCGAGTACCGTTCCCAAAAGTTGCCGAAAGCGTGTACACGGTGGGGCCCTCGATCTCCGAGATGGGTTCATGTAAAATTTGGTGGTCTGAGCACCGGAAACGATGGCGAGCGGTGTCTATCCCCGGAGGGGGATGAAAAATGGGGGTTTGTTTCGGTCGCTTTGTCGGGGTCAAGCTTTCGTGTAACCCAATCGTTCTTCCCTCCGGGTTGGAGCAAGCTCGGCCGAGCGAATCGGCGCAAAAAGGGGCGAGTTGCGGTCGTCGAAGGGGTGAAAAATAATAATTACTCGTTGTCTGCGTGGGAGGGGTGAGCCTGACGAGAAACCATAGAAAGAAAGAATCCGGACATGCGCGAGAGAGAAAAGAGAGAAGGAGAGCGCGAAGGGAAGAAGGTTCGAGTTCGAGTTCGAGTTCGAGTTCGAGTTCGAGGCAGCTCTCGAGCTGTCTGCCGACAAATGCCGGGCCAGAGGGAAGAAGGAGGCACTCCGGGGGAGGAGGTAGAAGAGGGTGAGGAGGAGAAGCGATGGCGTGATAAATGATCGAGTATTTAACACTCTTTACGGATTAGCATATAAACTACGGGCAGTCCATAGATCTTCGTGGCAACGCATTAACGGACGAGCAGCAGACCACGGGGATGATCTCTCTCTCTTCTCTCCCCTCCCCTCGAGGCTTCTCTCGTCTCCTTCTCACTCACTCTCTCTCTCTCTCTCTCTCTCTCTCTCTCTCTCTCTCTCTCTCTCTCTCTCTCTCTCTCTCTCTCTCTCTCTCTCTCTCTCTCTCTCTCTCTCTCTCTCTCTCTCTCTCTCTCTCTCTCTCTTTCGAACTTTCGTTCTGTCTCTCTGTCTCTTCGAGCGTAAGCGATCTCTCTGCGGATCGACTCGACTCGACTCGACTCGACGCGCGAGTTATTGTTTTGCGGTTCTCTCCCCTTCGCTTCTCTCTCCTCCTCCTCCTCTTCCTCCTCGATCTGTTCTTCCTCTCTTTCTGTTTCCGAGATGTTCCTGCTCTCGCTCGAGGCAGAATGATAGAAAGGGAGTGATCCGGCGAGCGAGTCGCGAGAGCCCCGCGCTAGTAACCACCGCGAAAAGCTCGTTAATTCGACGATAACGAACGGGCCTCGTTACGCGCCGCGAGATACCTGTCCGGATAACGCTAGTCGAGGATTAGAGGGGGCCCGCTCCGTAATTATTTTATCCTAATTGATATTTGTACCGATTAGGATCTCGCGGACAGTTATTTCCTGTCGCTCCGGCGACCACTCTGTCGCCTAACCCCGCAAACCGACGATATCTCGCCTTTCTACTCATTCTTATCATCCCTTGCGAGACAACTTTCGACCGGAGGAGTGAACATGATCGGCGAACACTGATTTAAAACCGAGAATACTGTTGCACCGTGCTGCCAAGAAGTTAGCGCGGGTTTCAAATACAAATCTTACGGGAGGAACCGAATAAACGTTTTTACTTAACAATATAAGTCGAATATAAGAGACAAACTGGGTTTTTAATGTTTGTCAACTATCTCGAAAGTCTGAACATCACAAATTTTGCTCGTGGGAACGCCACTGTCTTTGGGAAAAATTGTTAAAAAATCATTGGACCAATAACAAGCATAGTACAGTGAATTCTCGATATATGTCAACAACACGGGTCTTGCCAGCGTCGTGTATCGTCCAGGAGACATACCCGAGCCGTGGTATGTTCACACTCGGTCTTGGCGACATATACATCACTGTATTCTTGAAATTAATTAATTAATCTTCGAATTCTCGGTAGACGCGGCACTCAACGTGTTAAATATAATGCGTATTATACGATGCATAAATGAAGAATCATCCGTGTTTAATCGAACAAGAGTCCCGTTCAGTTAATTTTGATATTTCCAAGCAATGATACGATCGTATAAGCTTTCTCGGCCGCAACGCGTTTTCGCAGGAACGACTCGCGACTCTTCGGTATCGGACGCATCGAAAGCGCATTGGAACAGGTCACGCAACCGGTACACCGTTTTCGCACGCGATCGAGAACTGCAGTCGGAACGGCACCCTTCCGCAAAAAAGAGCGTTTGATTCGCCGCGGGTTAATTGGCGACAAACCGCTCACGTTTATATCGTTCCACGAGGCGCGAAGCATGGAACGCGTGCTTCGCGAGGCAGATCATTCCTCGCGATAGAAAAAGATCGCACCCTGCCTCGAAGATCGATAGAGCGATAGAGGCGTGTAATACGAACAGGCGACTTCCGTCCAAGACATATAAACTTAGTATTGTCCGCAATTAAGTCCCGTGTCTGAGAGATGTTCATTTCCCCCTGAGGGGTGGGAATGCTCGACGAGCCAGCTCGATGACTCCCCTTCCGTGGGGAGAGAGGAAGAAAGGGAGAGGGGTTCCTTAATCGGCTCCTAATAAACCGGGAAGGAGAAAATTACGTGGTTACACGGCCAGATAAAAGCGAGATTCGCTGATTAATTGATTAGGGAGGCGCCAAAGTCCGCCCCGCGCATTATACTCGACCGTACCCCGTCATTAGGGGGCGCTCACGCACACGCACACGCGTTTATTATTGTATCGTGCCACGCGGACCCCAACGCTTTCGTGAAAACCAGACCGACCGATCTATCTACCTTAATGGCTTCATGAACGGGCTCCCTTTGCCTCTGGCTCGAAGCGACAACCATACACCTTCAGGATCATTCTCAAACCCTACACTTCCGCCTCGCACTTCGCCGCAATTCTTGCCGGGCGATCTTGATCGGAAATGACAGTTCCCATACGCCTTTATAGGCTAAAGCCCCCTAATATGAGTCTCATTTCTTCAGAAAGTCATTAATCTCGTCCACGAACTCTTTTATCACGTTGACTGCCAAACTGGAAACCTCAAAAATTCCATAAAATCAGTTATTTAATGAAATACAAAATTGAAAAAATTAAATGTATGATATCGAGTAGTTCTCCAACTTTCTTGCATTTTACAGGTCCTAATCAAATTTGGTACAATGAATATATTAACGTAAAAATTCATTTTAAAACCTGGACAAATAATTCCGTCACCCACATACGGGTAACATGGCAGTCAACGTGTTTGTTATTAATGCTAAAACTGGACGGGCCACGGTGACTTGTTTCTGATTTTTTCTTTTACCATTGATTTGATTGCAGTACAGCTCGACTCATGGTCAAGACGATTGATCCATTAACACTGATTGTGGAGTTTTATGTAAGATAAAAATTGTCTCCATTAGTCGCAACACATAGAATCCGAATAGAAATTTTCTTCTTTGTCCAATAATCAAAGAAATCAAATATTTGTATTTCAAGAATCTGAATCATAAAATAAAATATTTCCAGTCAACAATCTGAAACACGAAATATAATATTTTATTTTAATAATCTGGCATAAAATAAAATACCTCTATTGAATACGAATCAGTATTTCCAGCAAGAATATTTAAACTAAAAGAAATAAAATATTTCGAGATGAAATCCGAATATCTTTAATATTCTTCAAATAAAATACTATTTTAAAAGCTTATTACATCAAATAAAATATTTTAAAATAAATAGTATTATTTACTATTTACTATTTACTATTTACCATTTACTATTTACTATTTACTATTTACTATTTACTATTTACTATTTACTATTTGCTATTTACTATTTACTATTTACTATTTACTATTTACTTTTTACTATTTACTATTTACAAACGTAACGTAACGAAGCAAGAGTCGGCAGTACAACACATGCATAAACTACTTTACGGAAGCACCTAATCATATGGAATCTGTATGAATTCAAAAGTCTATTCAGTCGTCATGCAAGTAAACTAATCTTTCCAACAAGTTCTCGATAAAGTTCGAGCGGTTAGGTCCACTTTTAAAAAAGTTACTCCACCGTGAAAGGCGTACAAACAGACGTGTTTTGACTGTGTTTCTGCCGCTCGTTTCGGTTCACAATTCAGCCATAATTCCCCGCAACCGTCCAGCTCGTACATCTCGGGATTCAAACATAGTTTGCCAGCGGATAAAATCGCAGTACATATAGCGGCGTACATAGTTTCGGTTCAAGTAAGAGAGACAGAACGGAGAGCGGTTTGTCGTTCGTTTTTCCCCAATTAGCGGAAGATGTTGTCCGGGGTAAAAGCAGCAGACTTTACCGGCGGATTACATGGCAAATTGAATCACGCAATTTGGACGGGTTTCAGATGGCGGCACGCCACCGGGCACCGTGTGAGAACTATGTTATCTCACTCACTCGAGATGGAGAGAGGGAGAACGAGAGAGCGAGAGAGAGAGAGAGAGAGAGAGAGTAGCTTCGTCGAATCTGGACGCTGAACAAGAGCGGCCAAATCAAAAGGCCGGAGGATTTGTTGCCGTGGAGAAAGCTTGCGAATAACGCCACGGTCCCCAATGCTCGCAATCGGAACGAGCCAGAGTCGAGACCCGTTGCTTGAGGACCCCACTAAATCGCTGAATGGTACCAAAGTCCGAATGTTTACACGCTGATGGAGGGGCCGCGCGAATTCTTGGTACGCATAAAACCCGACTGATGTACGCCAACCGGGCTCAGATCAAAGACGCGGCTTTCAAACAATGTTAACGCGTTGCCCGCTCCATACAGCACGCCCAACACTCCTCCGCCACCCACTCCATCCCCCACTTTTCTCTTCGCCACCTCCTCGCTTTTCTTCGTTTTATTTCGCTCTCGCTCCTTCTGCAACAGCTTCTTTCGCCGCTTTTTAGCTCCCCCGGCCTCCACTCGCAGTCTTTTACTCGTTATTCTCTTTTTTCTGCTTCGCGCTATTTTGCCGAGACTTTAACACCCTTTTCTAATTCTCCGTTTCTCTGTTCTCTTCCGAGGGGACAGTCGGTTATTTATTTATACCGGGACACTGGGATCAGCGTGTTTGCTCACCATTTTTAAAGTGTTTTACATTATTTTATAGAAATAATTTGTAGTCATTTTTCAAAAAGTACATTTTTCGAGTCTGTTTACATACATTTTCTTTGCACATATTTTTGGAGCTATGTCTCGTTTTTATTACACATAATAATCTGGACACATAATGATAATTAAAGCACATAATAAGAACTAAAGGACTAAAGTTTAAAGCCACATCAAATTATTATTAAATTATTACAAAAGCCACATCAAATTATCACCATTTGTCACAATTTATTTTTCCATTCTCGCGAATCACATTTAAAGACGATACGCGTTCGTAATTTGCAAATGTGTTATAGATTTTGTGCAACATCAAATGAACGATCAAATGATGTAAATGATTTAAAATCTGGCACTTCATATCACACGAGGACATACAGGCAGTACGTACACGTTAGAAGTATCAATTGTACTACTTAATACATTCAAGTACATGGGAGGCAACATAATCAGTCACGAGACCAGAAAATACATTTTTAAATGCACGTTGGAGGTACCGAGAATGGGGAACACGAAGGGGATTTATGGCAGAAAAAATCCGGAAAAATTCCATCGTTCTCCGGACGAGAGCCATTGACGCCGGAGAACCGTGGAGCTTTCTCGAGTACGCAGATATTTCGCGCGACCCGCGACCCGTGTTTAGAGAACCGCGAATTGGCCCGAGAAGATTCGTGCTCGAAACAATGCTCGCCGTGTGACGTTAACGAGTCGGAGCCTCGGGCTCGGGCTTGCGCCGCTGACAATATTGTTTTGTCCCGGACTTGTCCGCAGTCACGAACCGTCGTATTTTCCACAACGGGATATTTATCGCCTTCTACGCGTTCCGTCGCCGCCATATTATGTACCTATGCGGTGGCTGAAAGTGTTGCTGGGAGAACTCGGGAGAGACTAGAGAGAGAGAGACTCGGGAGAGAGAGCTGCAACTTCGATTTTAACCGCGAAAAATCAAGCTTCTATTGCTTGAGAACAATATGTAAAACGATCCGATTTTTATTCATGGTAATTAATCACGTCAGGCGTTGAAATTTTGAGTGTCGATTTATGTCTAATTTTTCTCTGATTGTGACAAAATGCTGAGTGTTGATTTATGCCTGATTTTCTTCTGATCGCGTTGAGATTTTTCGCATAGATCCATGCCTGATTTTTAAATGATTTTATTATTTTCGATTTCTGTTTTATCTTCATGAAATTTGATGTATCGATTTGTACCTGATTTTGCTCGGATCGCGTCGAATTTTTATATGTTGACTTATATAAGCCAATTGTTTTGGAATTTTGGTCATTCGGTCTTATTAAGTTTAATTATTACAACAAGTGTGTCTTGGCGGTAAGATGTCAAAAATCTCGAAACGTGTTAATCGTAGTTACGACTGAAATGTAGTGTGTCGAATTAAAAGTAGGTATAAAACGTTTGAAGATCCCGCACGCGATTTGTGGAAGTACGAGAGACCGAATAAAACTTTTCGGACAACGAAGTAGACAATAAGTTCTATGAAGTAGACTACGTGGACTTTGACCAGCAAATTTTCAATCGTGTTTAATAAATATGAATATCCTTCAGCTCATTTCGCGCTCATGAATATTCAACTATCACAGGAAACATTCATTGCTAAACTTGCAATGAATATATATAGTTTCTTTAGCTGATAATAAGTCGATAACACAACAAAGTGACTGCTTTCATGCCGGCAACCGAATGAGTAACTGCACTAGATTGCGATTAATGGTGTTTAGTAAATAACCGGCATTTATTCTACGCGCAAATTTCAAATTGCAAGAGGGTAGACAAAGGATAGCAGCGTTTATAATCATAAATTATTACGCCAGATAACGGGTGTAAATAAATGGTTAAGTATAATTTTCAAAATGATCTAAAGCCCGTCCTTTCCCAAATTGCTGGAACTGTTTCGAAATTAGGATTAGAATATTTCACGATGCAGTAACAAGCAATGAGCAAAGCAATAGCAATTAACGCTGGCGAACAAACAATATAATCGTTCGTTGATATGGAGAACAGTTTATGTACGTTTCTGGAATCATGGAAAAACCCTGGAATAATAAGGGAATATCGAACGACCGGAAATTTGTTGAGCAGGTAGACATAATCGGGTCGGATTAACATACATTGGGTTTTACAAGTTTGCAAGCAGATATCTGAATACATTTTATCTGTCATCCGATACAAATGTCCAACAAATGATAACGGTAAAACTTTGACCGGCAAACAAACTCTATTATTCGGTGCCGGAAAAAACTGGTTCAAACATTGCATGCGGGGAATAAAGTACACAGTCGGGGCGATTAGAAATTCTGGGAGCCCCCTATGGATCATCCGACAACCTAAATTCCAGCCATGTTCACCAGGAAAAACCAGAAAATGTAGTGTAACATAAATAGATGTTAATATTTTATAAAGCTTAAAACAATTATGTAAAACAGTCACTCGTAAAACTTTGAAGAAACTTTAAGTTGCTTTTTAAGAAACAAGTTGTTCAACATCTCTGTTGCTTGCTCTTCCAATAAATAAATCAAGTCTTGCTTCATAATTCCGATCAATCGAGAAGCTTTCCGGTAACTAGACTTTATGCATCATCACAAAAATAAACAATTTAAAATAGATCAAAACGAAATTATTAAATCAGAAAACCAAAATGTTTGCTGTCTCCTGTGTCTTGGTACCGATGCAGAAAATGTGCATTTCGCACAAAGGTCCTGGCGTCTATCAAAGACCCAAGCAACCCAGCATATCAAACATTGCGAAACGGTTGTCCACACAATTGTCTATTGAACACGTTCAATTCAACCGAAGAAAAGAGGCTGAACTATTGAAATCGCCGTTCCAGTTCTATTCTCTGGAAGCTAGCGTGTCCGGAGCAATTAATGAAAATTTATTCAAGGTAACACTCCGGAGTCGATCCGCTCGCGGCCTCTCGCGGAAAAGTCGGTTTTCCGATGTGTGACATGGAAATGGTTTTTCTCGATAGCAACGCGTGTCGTGGACCGGGCATATGCGTGTCTGATAAACGCGAATAACACGCAAATGCAGGTGTGGCACGCGACCAAAGCGAATCCACGCAACGGGGCGACGCACGCGCGACGTCCGCAACATAGTGATCGCCGTCCTGTAACGCGATATCGCGTTAAACCGTGCCCTTTCGCCTCCCCCGCTGTTTCCTGCCATGCTTTTTTCACCGTGCCACGTATTTCGCGTGCGATTCCCTCCCTCCATTTTCGCGGAGCACGATAAATGGACCCCGACGCACCGAAAGGGAGGCCATTTTCGAGTCGCGAATACGAGATTTCCGCGAACCAAGCGAGCTCGACTCGTTCAAAGTTCTTTCTGGCTCCCATGTGCCGGCCATTGCCTTTCTAATGGTCCTTCGAGAAATTTCCATCATTTGTTATCCTAAGTAGACTGCAGATTTTTTACGGAAAAAATTGTGTAGGAGAAACCCAAAATAGTAGAATCATTATTAAAAGAATTCGGAATATTGTAATACAGTGTTTTCTCGATATATGTCAACAACACGGGTCTTGCCAGCGACATATATTACTGCGACCAGTATTGTGTTTACAATATGTTCTCGGCGTTCGAGGACGGGGTATACCCCGCGGTAGTGGGCATGGTTCTACGACTTTTATCAGCCAGGTATTTGTGACATATATCGTGGAAAGACTGTATTATCTTGGACCCATTGAAATTATTAAAAAATTAAATAAACGTCTGTGTTACTCCATTTTGTGACAATTGAGGTAGAACATTTTTATTTAGCATACAGATCCGCAGTCAGACATTTTTTTGTCTGAGTTGCAAGAAACGGGAGTTGAATAGAAAGTTAGCCCCCTTTTCAAACGAATTCGAGAAAATCATTCGAAGTTCTTCTATAAAGCACGAAATGTGCCGTCTAAATACGTGAAAATAAAATACGAATGTCGTAGATGTTTGTCGATCGAAGCGTTTTTTTTTTCGTTTGGGGAACGTGCTGCAAACGTGCAAAACGAAAACTGTAAGGGACGAATTAACTCGTCGTTTATCGCGTCTCGTTCGTATTTGTCTCGAATTAGTTGCAAGACTTTTGAATCGCAGATAGTTGTCCGCCGCGGTTCATAAAGTTGCTCGGTTAACAAGTTCAGTACTAAAACAGGCTCCGGACGATTACTACAGTGATATCTCTTGAATACTAGCGCGCCGAGATTACGATCAGTAATATATCAATAGCGGGAAAATTTATATCTGTGGAAGCTAATGGGAAAAACGAGTGTTCTACTTCTTGTAATTACTTTAGTGTTCCTGTTTGTATCTTTTGCAAGTAAGTGTTCCATGCGGCGTGCGCGCGCGCGCGCGGCCAACTTTGTCTGCAACTGCACCACTTACTTTTGCAGTGGCTTGTCCCGTTTGCTCGCTATACATAGAAAGAAGCAGTCCACTCGATCTTGCGTTCAACAAGAAATTATTGAAATGATAGACAATTAATATCACGCTGCGAGATCTTCAAGCAAATGAAATTTTGAAAGATTAACAGAGTAAATATTTGTTACGTAATTTTCTTCGACAATGCAAAGCTAGAATTAGAAAGTATCGACGATCAAATTGTAAAATTCCAACGAAGCAACGGAAAAATGTTTACAGCAGTATTATCGCAGTCTTATGGAGTTAATTTATAAATTAATCTGAGAAGGCAGGCTTTTACCAGCAGAGGGAAAAATTCCCCGGCCAACTAAAAATTGTTTAACATTTTAGTGGATGGTCCAAGTGGCAGAAGCGTGTCGCGGGAGACAGCTATGATTACGGCAATGATTTTAATAACATTATTAAGCCGGAAGGTGGAACATGACGAGCGACAGAAGCGCGGCGCGAGGCGTGCGAATGATTTGTGGCGTGTTTCCACCGGCAAATTGGACAATTACAGAGAGGAAGACGTAATGCTCGAGGTGTTCGGGTAATTCGGAGCTTAACGAACACCCTGGCGAGAGAACCGCAAACAGGGGAAGATCGCATCGGTCATCTGGGGACACGGGGTGTGCAAAGAGTGCCGTTTGATCGGTGGCGAATCAACGACTCGTGGGAAAGCGGCTGCTCGCCTCCTTAATTGCGCCCGAAAATTGAGCTCGATTTCGGGGTTCAGGCGAGGCAAGGCGAAGCGACTTCGCACGACAATTCCCTCAAAACTCGCCAATTTATCTGGCATCGTTCACGCGATTCTTCTTTTTCGGCGCACGGCCCGCCCGCCCGTGCAAACGTATACCGCCGATACCGATCGCGAAACGGTGCAGAAAATTGGCCTGAACAGATCGCAATATGAAAATGATCGGTGGTGGCCGCCTACAGAATTCACACTGTCTTTTACAAATATTGGGACCGATTGTTAGACATTGCTGGAACTCCAAGTTGTCGGAGGATTGTTAAAGTGGCAGTCCTCGGGCTGAATTTTAGGTGGAGCGACGATTTACGTCTGCCAAAATTATTATTATGGAATTATTTGTCCATGTACGATTACGAATTGAAAAATGCATGTAATTCAACTTTTTATGTCATTCAATAAGTGACTTCGATTTTATTGAATTTTTGAGACTCCTGGGTTGGCACTCGACGTGTCAAGAGATCTTGTCAATTGGGAGCGACAAGCATGCTGGGAATATTCATGAATTTATACAGTATACATGGTCGGACAATATGGTCCAGAAGACAATGGCACGACTAAAGTAGGTGTACACTGCCGGAGGACTTAATACAGAGGAATGAATAGTTCTCTTAATAGGAGAATTACAAAATGCACATGGTTAGCAATCGAGTTACCATTTTCCGTGCCAACCCAGCAGCCTCACAAAATTCCATAAGAAGTACTGTATCGAACGAAAAAGGAAAGTCACCCTTCTTGTATTTTTCAGATCCCAACGAAATTTTGTTAACCCAATACAATAGCAGAAAAATTTACACATAAATCTATACGAATAATTTCGTTTCCCGTGTCAGGGAGACACTCGAAATGTTAAAGGGGGTTCTGAAAAAATATGGCTGCAGAAATCGGAATGTTCAACTAGGAAAAATCGTGTTCGAGAGCATGGTGCAGGGTTGGGTCACCTGGAAATCGGGATTTGTCCAGCCTGGATCGACGTGCAACAAACGAGATGGCATTTGTCAACGCGGAAGCTGAGGACGCGGGTCACGGGGAAAGATTTCGTTCCACGTACACCAAGAGATTCATCGGACGTCAGAGAGAGGAGTGTGCGGAGGGGTTCGGTTGAAAGAGCCGTAGAGGCCTCGAGGACAGTGGCATTCTTTCGCGGGATGACGGACGCATGGAACGAATCCTCGTCGGACGCGTAGAAACGCGTCTCTTCGCCGCGGTTTTTCTTTCGGTTCGTCGACGAATTCTTCGTTCTTTTCTTGTTTTTTTTTTCTTCTCGTTGCGTCTTGCATCGCGTCGCGGCGAAGAAAAGGGCTGCTCTCGACCGTATTACGGATTCACCGAGCGATCTCTCCTCTCTCGGACTCTCGGGGCCCCATTATCGGCTCTCGTTAATAGTATGCGCCGACGGGGGGACGCTAAATCACGGCACAAAAGGCGAAACCGTGGTGGCGGCGGAGACCTGAATGCTCGACAACGGATACCAATTTGTCCGGGCACGCTTGTGACGCGAATATCAACGCAATCGTATTTACCATGCTGCGTGCTCGACGTGCTTTATTTTTTCCTTGGTCGTCCGCCCCGACCGCTAAATGTATTTAATAACTGGACTGCCGCGGATTTACATTTTTATTGTGTTCAGCGACGTGAATGCGACGGGAGAATTTTATTCATTTATGGTACCGGACGGTCTGTAAATTGCCGCTTTATTTATGTTCTTGACGATGCTTGCAAGTAATATATGCTCGAGCAATCAGAGTTTTTATTAATGTATAAATCACGGCTGGTCCATCAGATTTTTTAAACGCGCTCGCAGAATTTTATTTAATCTCGAATGAATTTTATTAGATGTTCGTTTAAAAACAGATTCTTTCAAAACCAATACAATGAACTATCTCAAAGGGATTGAAGGTCATTTTTCTTGCAATGTAGTAGAATCGTTCCTAAAATAGAACATGTCTCAGGTCGAACCGTTTTAGTGTGAAAATTGTGTTCATTGCCAGATTGCATTAAAAATATGAGCAGTATTAATTTCTTTTAAATTGAACTTGCCTATTTTTATGAATATTCTTATTTGCAATAAATAAATACAATGTTTTTCGATATATGTCGACAACACGGGTCTTGCCAGCGACATATATCGTCCAGGAGATACTATTCTTTGATCCACGCTGAACGTTGTATACGACCAGTATTATGTCTACACTCAGCATGTATACCCCGCGGTAGTGAGGATAGTTCTACGACTTTTATCAGCCAGGTATACGCAACATATATCGAGAAAAGACTGTACCTACAAATTCTGTTTTTCTTGTAGGAAATCGTTATTAACAGACATGTTCTAATTAACACGTAAACGAAGCCTTAAAGCAAGGATTTGAAGCAATTATATCAAATTAGCACAATTCCCTTCTGATTCGCGAGGTGATCAAGTTATAGATCTCAGTTCTGCAAAGATGATCTGCAAGCAGAAGTCGCTCGATCCTCGCGTTGCTCGCATCGATCACCCTCGACGGGGATCGGGAGAGGCTTGAGGATCGAGCGCTGCGATCCAGGGAGATGGGATGTCGTTCAAACGCGTCGATAAAATCACAAAGAGCGGAAGAAAGGTATGGGACGGCGAGAACACGGCCGATCATTTTTCATCGGCGATCGCATTAATTACCATAGGAGAGATAGTTCGATCGCTCTCTCGGCCACGGTCATTAAAACGATCGATTAAAGGGGGGAAGAGGTCACACTCCCAAGCCGGAGAGCTGTTAATAGCGTACGGTGCGCGTACGTTTAGCGCGATCGATTAAAGATACACTAATGATTCTCTGGTAACTCCTCGTCGCCGATATCGCGATCCAAGCCACGGTCGGAACCGATCTCATTTATCATTTCGAGAATGCCTCGCGAGACCGTTTTTCCTCTGTTGGTGCCCGTGTTGAGTCTTCGACGATCGCATCTGTTTCATTGAAACTCTTTCTCTTCGCACCTTCGCTGGTCGAAATCGATTCTCTCGATCGGATCATCGAGTGTCTACATGTATTTCAACTGGAATCGGAGATCTCACAATTTAGGCGTTTAAGGGCCAAGGGTGGTCACGTGACTTTTGCAGGGTCAACAGGTTGGTAAATGCTGTACAATTTCCGTTCACAGCCTTCAGACGCAGACTTAATTTTTTCTGCTCTGTAAATTCTCATACTCGAGACATACCCTTGCCGTGTTATGTTTACACTTCTCGGCGTCCGAGGCCTCTAGAGCTTCAGGGGCCCCTCACGGGGTATACCCCGCAAGAGGAGGATAATTCCGCGACGTTTATCATCGAGGCCTTGGCGACATATATAGAGAAATCACTCTATTATCGATATCGTGATTTCTGGCGCCAAAAAGCCATGCCGAAACGTCAGTCAAGTTTTTGGCTTTATTTAATAGAGAATTAGAACAAAATATAGCTCAGTTTGTAGCTGGAGATATTTTCTAGCGCACGCTGCCCCCGATTTCATCCAGAAAACTCATGCAATGGTATAAAAATGCTTGGATTCCGTGGTATGCACATCATTAATTTTTGACCTACTTCTAACACTTGTATTACAAAATATCTGCATAATCTCGTCAGATCATGAACCTTCCTCTTTCGAATGAACATTTTTCCAGCGAAAAATATTCTCATATAAAAACGAAAAGTTGACGCACGTGAAACCATTTTTCGCCTAATTTGGTCGGTAACGTTGTCACTGTACCTTATCACGGGTCTACGGTGACTTGGCTCTTAATGCAAAAATTTGTACTAATCCAAGCAGCTGATCATTGGATTATACAGATTTTATGCATTTATGCAGTGGACAGATTAAAAGGATTTAAAAATAACCATCGAAATCATTAAAACGAGAATAAAAAATTCTACTTGGCTCCTGTTTTATACAATATTTATTTTGCACGAGGGTCCGCAATCTTATAACGAGCCACGCTTGAATTACATTACAATTATCTCATTCGATGAAGATTGAACCCTCGACATATATGGTGTTAAAACAAACAGACGATGTGTGTTCTTCCATTTAACACGTTGAACGCCATGGTGGTCACCGGTGACCGGCGCTATAGAAAATATTATTATAAAATTATTGTCACTGAATATGAATTTATTAATTCTGAAATTAACTAATAGATCATAGTATAAGGTAAGAACTTCGTTATCAAGTAACTGGTCAGTGTTACTAGTAGACTGCGGATTTTATGCATTTATGACAAAGGTGTGTAGGTGACATATGGAACAGTAGAAAGATTAATGGGATTTAAGAGTAACAGTACATTATCATTAACTTATAAAAATGGTTAAAGGAAGAAACAAATTTTTGTTCGGTTCCAGTACCTTGTAAACGATGCAGAACATTTTTATTTTGCACAAAGATCCGCAGTCTAGTTATTAGTAATGCCGATCGCTTCTACGAACAAAATATGTTAAACTTGTGCGAAATGCATAAAATTCGCAGATTCCTTATTCCATACAGGAAAGTGTTGGTCAGCTATCTGTGAAGTGAATCGCAAAGAGCTCGTTTCTAATAACATAGAAGAAACGCGAGAGCATTTATTATTTCGGCTCGAAATATCCTCGACTCTAGGATCTCATTTTTTGAATAACGGGTTAGCGTTATTTGCTAGACGGAACAATTTCTCCGGTAAATTCTGGGGAGGGGGGGGGGGGGGGCGCGTTACAGTTCCTAGCGCGTGCGAGATCCAGCGAGAGATACGGGCCGATCGATCGACACGGGTGACTCTGCGATCGTCGATCTTCCCCGGCTAATTTTCCCGTCATCTTCGCGGACAACCGGACGCAAATTGCTCGCGAAATGTCGCCACGGGCTAGCCGGTCCCCGGTCCTCCGACGAAACGAGCATCTGGAACGTGTCGCACGATTATTACGAGCGTTCACCTGCGTGTGTCCCTTTTATTTCGCAAGAATCGACGGAATCGATCCGAGGGATCGCGTGCCGATTAACCTGCACCGTTAAGATACACCGATGATACCACCGGCGAAAAAGAAGGCCGCTTCTTTTTTACCCTCGGCCCTCCCTACTCTTCGAAGTATAATTCCCCGGCGCGGTCGTCTTATTACGTCCTTCCGTTTCTTTCTTCGATCGATACGGAATCAATATTCCTCCTCTTCCTCATTATTAGGAAATTATTGTCATTATTCCGTACGCAAGAACTGCCGCCCGGAGCCTTAACTTATTGTTAACCGTAATTATTCTGCCGGTTGTCTTCCTCTTGTTGT
Organism: Halictus rubicundus; assembly: GCF_050948215.1. Lineage (NCBI taxonomy): Eukaryota > Metazoa > Arthropoda > Insecta > Hymenoptera > Halictidae > Halictus > Halictus rubicundus. The sequence goes on from NC_135151.1 coordinate 2,155,642, forward strand.
TCGTATTATATACGGCTCTGATTTTTCGAACATTATTTCCACGCACTTCTGCAGATACATACGAATCCGATACTATCTCGGTTGCTGTCGTTTTTATCGTTGCTTTCGCGATAATTAGACTGCGGATTTTATGCATTTATAATGGATATATGCATATATAAAATACTGTTCTGTTATTTTTCATTCCATTAAAATTATTAAGAAAATAAATTAATCGTAGCTTCTGTGTCTTGCAACTAATTCGGTCTTATTTCAGATTCATTTGCAGGCGATGATTGAGTGGATTTTTTAATACTTTCAGACCTGACGCTAATTTTGTCCAGTATGAATTTTTATCTTCTGTTTGAACCAACCAGGGGATAAGAATTCTGTATAAGGGTCTAGTAATGTCTACATTTTGTCCTCATGTAAAATAAAAACTGTTTGATCGATTACAATGTACAGCCTCTACCTTTCTTTAATAATTCTAATAAGCTGAAACTAATTGATGTTTTTACATTCTTTTAAACTGTATACTGGCTTGAATTGTGCCTACTCATTTTCATCATAAATGCACACAACCCGCGATCTGTTACTTAATAGTACAATGCTCATGGAATTTGAGTATGTACCTCAATGATTGTTCTTTAATTCTAGATTCACGGTACCTGTCAAAATGACGGATTCTACATTCTTCAATCATTGTAAAAATGCATTTATAGGAAATTTATTTAACACATCTATTCCTCGGAATATATATTATGGTAGAAGCTGCTCAAACTGGCTGAATATATTCCTAATGTTTTTATAAAACAATTCAGACTGGCCACTTTCAGAGCTCCATAAATCTAATGTTAAAAACGACCATACGTGGGGTAGTGTAAATGGATCAATGGTTTCTTAACTATCTCTAGGTAATTGAAATTAAGGAACTCTGTCCACATGCAGTTCTTTAATTTTTTAATTTTGAAAAGAAGCTCCGGGACCGGAAGAGCAAAACGCCACAGAATCTATCATGGTCCAAGCAGGCCGTGGCTGGCCCGGCGAGGAAGTTATGGCCGCTACATCCGCTTCCGTCCCACGCTCCTATATTTTCCTTTTCAGTCGGCTTCGCTGCTACTCGCTGCCCGATACTTAACGGTTTACGACGCGCGATCTTATCAACCCCTCGATGGTCCCACACCAGAGAAGAGAGAGAGAGAGAGAGAGAGAGAGAGAGAGAGAGAGAGAGAGAGAGAGCCTTCCCTTAACAGGAGTCGACTACCGTCCGACGCCGCCGGGGAAATTCTTCAAACGTCGAAATCTTTTTACCCGAGTTACCGATTATCCCGAAGGACCTTCTCCGTGTTCCAGACAGGGCATTCCTGCGGTAGGGATAGTGCCACTTAAGAAACACGAGGTTGCCCGTTGCTCTAAGGGAGGGCGATAAAAACCGCGTAAAAAGTAAGACGATCCTCGGTGATAACCCGGGCTGATAATCCTTTATCGGTACTCCGACAACTTGTTCCGCGAGGGAAGACCCTCTCGACGGATACTTCGTTCCTCTGCTACCTGTGAACACCTTCTTTTTCAATGGACTCGCTGCCTCCTGTGAAGCACCACTATTCATACCATCGCGCCCGTGCATTGGAATTTCTCAAACTGGGTTTATCGGTGCAACAAATTCCCTTTTTAACACTTGGTTTATTATTCTATCCTTCCTACGTAATCCAGTGGTATCTGGCTGTGTAATCCATGTTTTTCTTATTAATTGTTTGCCGGATCGGTAACCCTTAACACATCTATCGACGATTATTCCATAATTTTTGAAATCGTGAAAACTGCGGATCGTGAAACTCCCGGTAACGTAATCTAACAATTTTGCTTGGGATTGTTTATCCGATGGATTTTATGCATTTATGACAAAAATGAACAGATCAAATGGAAAACTGGAAAGCCATCCGAAGAATTTAAGGATATTCTTATATTAGTTTCGACTCGACGGGGTGATTGAGAAAATACATTTTCATTGAACTTCAATTCGTTACAATTGGTTCTAATTTTATTAAAATATGACGTTTAAGCTTCCTCCTGATACAGAGTACGATTAAATGTTCATTTTTGTTGTACTTGCTTGGCTATCATTGTCGTTCCTAAATATCACGAATAGACTGTAAAACCGTTTTTTCGTTTTTACGTGGAATTTTTTCCAGAAAAGACATCGGATCGAAGGAAATTCGTCTAGGATCGAACACCTACGCGCTTCCATTGCGAATTCGAAACAGAAGCTTTTCGCTGCGAGTGGCAAAGCTATGTAGTATGGCTTCCGCCCGGCCAGCCCGCGTGCATCGTCGCGTGCACCCATGCACCGTGCAATAAGCCCCAGAGATTCCTTATCCCCGGTGAACATCTTCTTTCGGTGCGCATCGTGCGGTCTCGTTTCATGCTTTGTGTACAAGCGGGACCGCGTTCTCCTCGTTCGCGATGCTATTCCGCTTCGCGGTTAGGTTGCACTGTGCGGGGGCGGTTCCCCGACGCTGCAAGTATGGCTGCCTGCACCGGGACGAGAGTTTGTTGTTACGTCGATTGACAAAATGGCGAACGATGCCCGATCGAAATCGTCAATTTATTTCACCCTTTGTGCTCGACTGGCGACTCTTAAAAAGAGCCACTAAAAATTGCTTTGTTATTATTTAAAACAATTTTTACATTACTATGTTTGTATTTTAGAAATTGCTAAAAGTGTTGTCAGTTCAAGTGTTATGAGTGCGAGCGTTGGCGATAAAAGGAAGTCGAGGAAGGTTTTAACTATAAATAAAACAGCTCCGAGTGCAAAGGGTGCGTAAAATAACAATTGAGGAGTTACGATATCTATTGTTAAGTAATTAAGACTGTTACTTTTTCAATCCTATAACAGTTCACAGATCGTAATCAAATTAGCGCACTCTATCTGCCGCAGCAGAAATTTATTTTCAAGTCTGGACGAATATAAATATGGTTGGTAAGGCAGTCAACGCGTTAATCAGAGGCAACGGTTGCAAAAGAGAGGTGAGGATACCTTCGATGTCAACAGGTAGACATTATTCCCGTTTTCCAAATTTGTCGATAAACAAATTGGTGGGGTACCCGTTCATTCGTTAAGTTGACCTCATAAGCTGCATAAAAGTGAGCAGAACGTGACGTAGATGCACCCAACGGAGTCGAGGACTGTGACGAGATTAGTTCGAAGAAATATGTAATTGTTTTTGCACCCGTGGCTCGCGAGAAAGAGGAATGGACTAGATGGAGAAGAGAGTTGCGGCGCGTGCTCGACGAAATTGCTCGGCTCGTACAGCTCGCACGGCTCGGCGCACTCGTCCCGCGTTTGTGCACGCGGCACGTGCTCATCTCGGAACGGGGATGCCGCCCCCGGAGAAACAAGCACGCTCGATTGAACCAGATATCCCTGGACCCGATATCTGGCCTCATCCTCAACCCGTGCGTTTCAAAAGGCTTTAGTAGACTCTGTGCGTTCCTCTTGAACAAATCGCGCCTCGCTTATTATCCGGAGATTGGCCTGGTTCCAGCTACGGGGCTGCGAGGCCACGCCCACTCGGGGCACGCATCACGAGGCAGAACAACATATGTATATTTTCTATATTTTATATCGAACTCGCTAGATTCAGACTCTAATTGTTCTTTGCTTTATACTGTATGTTTCAGAAGGACGTTTAATGACGCTTTGACCACACCCACTCAAGACAATTCGCCTAGAGAGAGAGGCAGAGAGATAGACACAGCTTCATACTGTGCTTTAGAGGGGTGTTTAATGACGCTTTGACTCTGATTCTGACGTCCTTTGCTTAGAACTGTTTGTTTCAAAGGGTTCAATGACGCTCTAGCCACGCCCACTTATGATTCAGTGAAGAGGAAGAGCGAAGTAGCAAAATTATCGGTCTTCGATATCCTCTTTGAAACACAAGACTCGGCGGAAATAATGTCAGAGTTACTCGTTCTAGCGAGATCGGCGGAGAAGATTTATCTATTTTCTTCTGAATCTTAGTCGAGCGGCGGTGAGTGGGCGTGGTTTCATTGCTCCAGACACCTCGTTAGAACCAGGGTAAAGAGGTTTCAAAGGAGTTTACTAGATTTTGTACGCTCCGCTTGCGCAAAACGTGTGACGCCTATTATCCGCAAATTGTTCCGGTTTCGGCGAGATTCCGGAACAACGGAGCCACGCCCACTCAGAACTTTCAGCAGAGAGAGAGAGAGAGAGACGGAAATCAAGATGGATAAATCCTGCATCCCTTGTAGAAAACTCACAAGAGCGAGGCTGTATAATTTGGACATTAGTCCGGACCAACCTTTCCTTCGTTTTCAGTGTCCTATTCGACTCTTCTCTCAAGTTTCCGATTTATTTTCGATGAGATATCGCTTCGACGTAAAGCCACGCCATATTTCTCCTCGAGAAGGACCACGCAGCAACTCGCCGGAGTCGGGTAACCGTTTTTGATCGTGAAACCACCCTTTCCTTCTAAATATAAACAGACCGAGTGGCCTTGCTCCGAAACGCTCGAAACGCGGAAAGCACCCCGTGTTTCCCTGTGTTCGATCTAAAATTATCGAGCAACAATGGTACATGTGGAGTGCAGCAGCCGGTCGCCGAGACGAGTCCTCCTAAAATTATCTCATCCGCAGGATCGAGCAGCTAGCCCTAACGGAGAATCGGTTCGACGTGTGTCGCAGGTCGCGTGCCGTCATCGGGAACGTGTTCGACGGTCTTCTTGTCCGATCCCTCTGTCCCTCTTCATCTTCTGTCGACTTCCTAACGCCGTCTCGAACGAGCACGGACCCTCTTCGCAGCTGCCCCGGCAGCTCGTAACTCTTCTCCCGCGAGCGGACGGTAATTTAAAACGTACTATCGCGTCCGCACATGGAAAACCCGCCAACCACGCTCTCTTAACGAACAACGATGTCGAAAGAAACCTTCGGCCCCTTTCTCGGATCCTTGCAACCAGATAAATCGTCAGTGTTTGCCAAATCGTTGAAATCCTAGCCAAACAGACAACCCTAAACAACGTGACCAATTCTAAAGTAAATCACCGAGGCATTCTCTAATATAGAGTCCTTCCAGGTACAGTGATTTCTCGATATATAAATGTCGCTGAATTATCCCCACCACACGAAGCTCGAGAGGCCTCGGACACGCCGAGGAGTGTAAACATAACACACAGCTCGGATATGTCTCCTGTCCTGGACGATACACGACGCTGGCAAGACCCGTGTTCTTGTCCTGTATATATGATCTTCAATGTCTTTATGATTAATTTATACCGCGATGTATTGAAATCAATTACAATTAATCAATTACATGTTTTTCAACTTCCTAAAACTGTTAACAGACGAAATACATTTTCATTTCACTTCTGTCTTTTACAATCGACGTGGACAATTTCTATTTCGCATAAAGATCCGAACTGTGCTCATTATCACCGGAAACAATTTTTATTTTGCATAATAATACGCCGTCTAGTATCGAAGTTCTAGCCAAAATCAATGTTAAGTCAACTATAAAAATCTTTGCCATAGAAGTGTCACAGTGATTAACATGAACCGCACAGACCGGTATAAAATATTCAAGCTTTCAGATTTGCAGATATTTGCTGCAGCTCAAACGATGTACATTGACTTAAAAGACATTGTATTGTTACGAGATGGTGTGTTCTTTGGGAAAACGATCGAGGAAGAACATTTGGAAATTTTTCCTACGCGAAGCAACGAATGCAGCTCTCTTCCGATGCAACCCACGGTGCATTCCTCGTCTAGACGTCCCCAGGCCGGGTTCCCGGTATCTCTGATATTTATAATCGCGAAACTCGACTCGCATTAAAAGGGCCGATTCTCGGATTAGCGGAAGCCGGTCCAGTCTTAGATCTCTCGCGAGAGACGACCGACACATGTCGTGTCAAAAGGCAACGGCACACGCTCCTCCCCCGTCTCTCGTTCGCCCTCCGCCGCCCTGTTGTTTCTCTTTCTTCCGTTCTTTCCTCTTCTCTTTCCAGCTCGTGCCACGACACATCCCGTTTCTTGCGCCACTCGATATCCCCCGCTCACCATTTTCCGTTCTCCGCTTTCAAACGTTCCGTAAATATCCCGAACACGGTTCTCAAAGTCGGTTTTCCGTAATATCGACGCCCCGCGACACTAAAATCGCTGCCTTCCTCGCGCAGATGTCTCCAACTTAGGGCTCCGGAATCTTTACAGATTGCGCCGGAGATTCGACGAATTTAGTATAACGACGCGTTCCAGTCGCTGCACTCTCTCTCTCTCTCTCTCTCTCTCTCTCTCTCTCTCTCTCTCTCCCTCTCTCCCTCTCTCTCTCTTCCTCCAATTTTATCGACTTCGGTTTCTATCGACAAGCGACGAGACACGACGGGAAATCGATTTCTCTTTTACAATCTTCTTCGGGAAGGTTTACTGTGTGCGGACAAACGCCGTTTGGGATATTGAAATTGATTTTGAACGCGTGAGAAAGCTGCGTTTAGAAAATACAGCTTCGAAAGAGGCATAACGGTGCTGTTTCCTTGGACAAAATTTGCAGCGTAAATCTCATAAACTCGAGCGAATTTCTATTCTATCTCATGTTTGCTTGTGTCGCCCCCACTAAAAATAAATTATCACCTTGCTGATTTGTTTGGTAGTAGTTTAATGAAACAGGCAACGCCGCTAAAAGCTGACTTCTAAAGAGAAATGTCTCCACAATGTCCGTCAGCAAGTTGCACACTTTTCACAGTTTCGACTACACCCTAAGCAGTACAATTCCCGACTCAACTTCTCGCGTTTAGCGCCCGACTTGTAACGCGTGAATTCGCGACGACTCAAAGCGCTGGAAGAGGCGCGAAGAAGAAGAAGAAGAAGAAGAACACAAAATAGATCTCTCTCACTCTTTCCCTCTCTATTCCTCTTGCCCCGCTCGCTTCGCCTGGCTCTATTCAACGCGTCGGCCGCGAATTCTGAAGTCGCGCGCGTCGCGTCGTCGCGGCGGCTGCACGCGTGGTCGAATAATGCGAACGAGCATGGTCGTCGTCGCGGATAGCGCAATTAAGCAAATGGCGCGTCCCACGCGCGTCTTTCCTCCACCTCTTTCCTCTAGATGTTCCCGCGGGCGTTAGAACGCTTGCGAGACGAAATTAATTTCGTTCGAGTAATTTAATGGAATTTATTTCATTTCGTTTCGGGTCGGAGTAATTCGATAAACCTTCTATTGTTCGCGATTTTCGCCTATAATTCTCTACGATCGATATGGTCTATCTTATTCTTGCGGTTATAGATCTGTAGGAATCGTTAGCTGAACCTACCTCGATCTTTATGTAATCTTACGATAGCGTATATTTTCGTTGCTGGAAGTTCGAAAAATTGTATGCTCGACGAGTTGAATTTCCGTCTGTCGATGGGGAAAGTGTACAAATTAATTGGTGGGTCTTGGAGTTGATTTTGTTTTACAGAATAAAATAGGCAGAAAGCTGCAAAAGGCGACAGAAACGTTACTACAGTGCGAGCATTAAGAATGGCGGGTAGACTGCGGATATTTGTGCCAAAATAAAAATTGTCTGCGTTAATTGCAAGAGACTGGAACTGAATAGGCATTTCTTCTTACTTGAAGAATTTGAACAAGCTGGAAATATATAGGTTGACATTCTTAAATCATTTTAACCTTCCCACCGTTTTATGTTGCACCTAATTATGACTATTCGATTCAGTAATCGAGTCAGTCTCGACGTCCATCTAAGAAGACCGTTGGCCACTTAGAATAAGAATCATGCGTGAGCTTTCTCACACGAGACGCTTCCTTAAAAACCGTCAAAATTGTGGAAACCATGCTCGCCCCCTATTAGCGTTATCCCGAGCCGATCTTTCAACAGAAGGTGTACGAAGTCGCGAAATTTCGAGCACTGAACTACTTCCGTGATTGCAGGTGTGTCCGCAGAACAGACTTTTGTTCGTTCGGGAAATGCAAGTCGAAGAAAGGGTGTCGTTCGGCGCGCAGTTGTTTCGGTAACGAGAGCGAATTTCAGCGGTTGCAAGCGCGCGATACAATTGACCGGCTCGCAATTGCACCTTTTCCCGCGGTGCGGAATTCCGTAAAGACGATGGCACAGCGCGAAGAGTGCGTTGCCACCTCTTTCCGAAAATTACACATAATCGCCGGCAGCGTGCCCGTGGGCCGCTGACCGTCGACAGCTGCCCAAAAATTAGTCTAACTGCCAGACATTGTCGTCTTCCGTGTTCAAGACTACACAGTCGCATTCACATTTACTTTACGGTATCGCGATTCTGCTATGCTTTTCACCGTAAACGTACTAGACACGAAAAATTAATTACTTCGCTAATTGGAAGAACCATAGAGCCAATAATTCCTGACCTCGTCTTCATGTTGATCGTCTACGACACGTATTCATGTCTCGAAGCTAATCACTTTCTATACATTCTCACCGTTTTACCGGCAACTTGATGAAGTCGGTAACAAGTTCGGGTATAGAACGAACTTACGAATAATTCATTTTACGAGCTATTTCTAGGAAAATGTTTAAAAAAAAAAGAAACGAAAAATCTGAGGATCTCAATTTGCCCGTGGTAATTAACCCCTTGCCCTAGAAGATTCTAAACAGAGTCTAATAAATATGTATCTTATGAATTTCGTTCAAACCGAAACAAAATTCTATTTGGTTGTAGCTGATATACAGTGAATTCGCGATGTATGTCGCCGAGGTCTGGATGATAAACGTCGCGGAATTATCCCCACTATCTCGGCGTCTACCCCATGAGTGTAAACATAACACGGCTCGGGGTATGTCTCCTGGACGATACACGACGCTGGCAAGATCCGTGTTGTTGACATATATCGGGAATTCACTGTGATCTGTCGGTGATTTAGACTTTCTGATATTTTCCATAACTGCTTTCAAATCCTAGAGAATAAGTGATGAACTGTGAACGCGATATCGCGTCCAATATAATTGGACCATGTGCGATCAATTTCGAAACATGTTTTGGAATCGGTACGTTGTATATACGTGTTCTCCGAAGGGTGAATCGCGTGTCTTTAACGCGAAGATGACCAAACCAGTGGATTTCCGTCCAGAAGTCGGACGTTGCAGCATAAGACGCGGCGCGGCCCCGGGAAAGGAGATCGGTGTGACAAAGAACGATCGTAGATAATCCGGCTTTGTGGCCGCGACTCGACTCGCGAGACACCTTTGTGCCTCGTGGAACACGGGCCCGTGAATGCTCACCGCGAAGGAAGAAAGAGGACTCCGACATTTGTCTCCTGGTTCGTAGCTCGCGCATGAACGAGAGCCTCTTCTTGGAGGACCGGTGGGGGTGGTGGGATATTTTACATACACACGAACATAGTCAGGTTATACACGAACGTAACCAGGTTATACGCCATGTGCCCGGGTACCATTCATCCGTTCCGCGTGTTCATGTGAACGTGTGTGTGCGCGCGCGCGCCCGCGTGAACCGTGAATGAATACGGTCGACACTTGCACCCACATGATTCATTGAAATTCAAATGATATCTCCGCAGCGGCTATCCTCCGACCCACCTCTCTCTCTCTCTCTCTTCTATCTTCTATCTTCTCTCTTCTCTTTCAGTCTGTCTCTTTCGTTCCTTGGATTGTGTGTGTGTGTGAGTGTGTGTTTGCGACTCGTCTGGTTGTCTGAGGCCAGACCGGCTGACACCCCATGGAAACGCTCGTGCTTTACATATATGCTTATTGGCCGGCGAAGATATTCATTATAATAGCGAGCACACACGGCCCGTGTAATAGAATGCAGCTTTGGTATGCTAACCGGGGTCAAAATATAACTCTTACGAGCCGCGGCGAGGAGACTCGTGTCGGACGTGTTTGTCCGCCGAGATGGAGACATCCCCGAATTCCGAGCAGCTTCCTACGCGGACAGCCCTTTGATTTTTTGGTGTCTCGGCTGTGGACGTTGACTACCGATGCTCCTCTCGCGGAACGAGCAAAATCCATTCGCGCTCTGATATTGTTAGCAAGAACCTTCACGAGCGACTCGAACTGCTAAAATTGGCAAACCGGCAGCACATTGCTTTAGATCAGGGTTTCCCACAACTTTTTCTGCAACGGAATACTTCGCAAACCCGGAAATTTTAACGGAACACTTAGCTTATTTTTTAGGTTGGGTTATTATTTTTAAATGTAAAACCGTAATACAATATAAACGTAAAAAGGTGAATAAATAAAGCACTTAATCACTCTGATGATTTTGAGTCCTTGAATTGCATGTCTTCTTGATATCCGGCACCATTCCAAATTGTCGCGGTACATAGTTTGGGAAAGCCTGCTTTAGATCCTGTAACATCGCTTCTAAATGCTTCTAAACCCTCTTCTAGTTTTTTTCTTGAAGATACACCTATCCCCCAATTTACACCGTACTTTATTTACACGATTTCACTTTTACACTGTTTTTAAAATATGGGATTTAAAAAAAAAACAAAAAATTTCTGTAGTCATTTTTTAATTCCGTTAGCTTGGTAACATTGGTGCTTATATTGCTAGTAATTTTTTAATTCCATTCTATTCTGAAGCAATCGTGTTATTAGCGTGTATAAAGTTTAATAGTCTACGAAAGTGATAACAGTAATGAAATTTTTGGTTCAATTTTTTAATTTATATTTCTTGTTTCTATATGTAAAATGAATTTCATACATATACCTTTATATTTTTGTCATTTTATGAATAGACCGTTATTTTTATGTTTTCTAAGACATATTTAGTTTCATTTTAAGTTGAAATAATCGACTGAATTATGCACATTTTAGTTTATTTGCGATTTACACGGCTTTATGTATAAAAATCTACGATTTCGATTTACACGGTTTTATAAGGAACCTATCTTCAGTGTAAATCGGGGGATAGGTGTAATTAGTCTCTGAAAGTACCAATTACGAAGGAAGTGCTCGTCTTAACATTTGTTTGAAGTCTACATACGTAAAAGAGTTCTCTCGCTATTAAATATCTCGAAAAAGCAAAAGGGGAAACTGTGAAGTGATTTTTCAGAATTCCGATGGTGATTCAATTTACCCATCGTATACTCGAGAAAATCTCCCTAGCCGAAAGCTCAACCTACAAATCCCCAGAACCGGATGAAGATCAGAGTGATCGGCTGTGTGTGTAAAGTTTATACTGTAAAATGTTAAAAGAGGGCTAAAAGGAAGCTTGGATCGCCAAAGGTACGTAGCGAACGAGTGAAGAAGAAATGGAAGAAGATGTTACCGACGAGAATCGTTTAGCAACGTGCACGCGGGAATTGGTATCACGCGATTCACGCGATAAGAAATAACGCAGTGGTTATTAATATCGGTTGCGAAAGGATACCAGACGTTCCAGCTCTCACGCGTTAGAAAGCGAACGAGAAAAAGAGCAATCGTACTCGAAGAATTTCTTCTTTGGTTCGGGCCGCGTCTTTATCGCAATTATTTACTCGGAGAACGCGATAGAATCCTCCTCGAGGAGACAGGCTCGACAAAAAGGCGCGGCGGCTGCTCGGTTCTGCTCAACAGGCAGAAAAGAAGATTATGAAAGACGCTATAGAATGGGAGGACTCGACGACACGTTTAGGATCTTTTTAATCGGCCGAGGGATTGTAAACGACTTTATGAGACTCGCGACGCTTGTTGCTGTCGCTTTTTGATTCTCATTGTGAGCATAAATAGCCGAGCTCTTCTCATAGCAATAGTCTGAAACTATTGGTTGTAAACTGATACAGTTAGCAGATAAATACTAAACGTATATTGTATTGTAGAAGAACAAGTAAATTAATACTCATCTCCATCATCGTAGTTTTTCATTTTGCAAAATGTTGTCATAATGTGTCGATAAAAAGCTTCTATTGGGTTCATTGCGTTCGATGGACTACTACTCTTCTGATTGAATACAAAATATTCATTAAGGTAATAGTTGGACAGTAGAATATTAAGTTGTCCGAATGTACGCAACTGAATTCGTTTAATAACAATTCTTTAACAATCTATTCTATTTCACAATTACTGAAATTATAAAAACGTTTTCGTAGGAAATTACTGAATTAATTTATTTAAGAATTTCTGAATTTCTTTATTTAAGCACATATTATCATGAAAATCGCAGAAAGTTTAAGTAAATTCAATCTTCTTCCTTCTGTAAGACGTTTCACTTTTATATGATTCGTACTTGGTAGGTTTAGTGTTAAAAGACGAACCATTGACTAACTTCCCATCGAGTCGAATTGCACTAGACTAAACCAAATTAAAACCAAACAAAATCAAGAAACATTCAAACGGAAGAGAAAAGTTTTGGCGAACATCAGGCGTAATTACAAAGAAGACTTCGCAAGAGTATCGCAGAAATTAAGTACACATAAGGACAGTGCACAAATCAAGGTGAAGAACGGGGAAGAGACTTTCCGGAGAAAACCGTGTCCCTCTATAAAAGCACGTCACTCGTGTCCCAATTGGCAGCGCAGTCTTTCCATCTCCGGAGGCGCTCAGGCGATCGTCTTATCGGATCCGATCCAGGGCGGAAAAAAAGAAAATTACACGGCGCATTTATGGAAGGGCAGCCGCTGGTCACATCCTGTGACGGGAAATCTCGTCTTCGAATGCGTGACGGGTCAATTTATGCGTTCAAAAGCTCGCTATGATCCCTATCTACAGCGAAATTACCAGAGACGAAGGATCCTCGCAACATTGACACAACGAAGTATCGTTTCGGTGATCGCGCACGCGATTTCAAGAGATAACGTACACCCTGACGTCTTCTTCTCGGCTTTCGACCGACGAATGCTGTGTAATTGTGGGCAGGTGATATCCGGTAATCGGTGATGCTGAGGAGGATGCTAACGGGGACGAAATTTGACGAGAGCATCTGGGAACGGTCCAGTATTTTCCATGGTAAAAAGTCTGTACCAGATTCACAATTTTCCTGTATGTCTTCATTCAACCCTTTGCCCTATATTTTACCTTGAAAACCAAACATTTCTCCAGATCCAGAATATTTCCACATGGATTTTTTCAATTTTATGCATATAAAATAAAGCCTCGCACAATATTTAAATAGTTACTCATTTATTAGCACGTCATCGACAATGGGCATTTTCAATTTTTTTAGTTTAAATGGACAAAATTTGACGTTCTTTGAAAAATCGCGTCGGTTGTTTCTTCGACGCAAGGCGGCCGATGTTTATGAAAAAAAAGTCATACCACTGCAACCAAAATGTTGGCAAAGAGTCATAGAAACCGATGGTAGCTACTTAAGAGCCAAGACACCGTAATTCACGATAAGGTAGAGTGACCAGGTTAACGGACAAAAATAGCGGCGAAAAATGGTTTCACGGGCCTCAACTTTTCGTCCTTATATGAGAATATTTTCCGCTGGGAAAGGGCTCATTCGAAACAGGAAGGTTCAATCCAGCGCGCGTTGGACATGAGCAGTCGAGATTATGCAGATATTTGGTAATATTAGCGTTAGAAGTAGAATCCAAGCATTTTTATGCCATTGGATGAGTTTTCTGGATAAAATCGAGAGTAGCGCGTGCTAGAAAATATCTCCAGCTACAAAATGAGCTACATATATTTTGTCTTGATTCTCTGCGAGATAAAGGCAAAAACTTGAAGCGCGCTTCTGGCGTCAGAATTCATGATATCGATAATACAGAGCAAAAAATGTGATAAGTTTAGTCACAGACTTAAGACTCGTCGGATCAAGACCAAGACGGATCTTAAGTCAGTGTCTGAAGGCTGTGAACGGAAATTATACAGCATTTACCGATCTGCTGACTCTGGAAAAGTCGCGTGACTACCCTTGGCCCTTAATCGACTGGTTGCAACGTTTTTTGTAACAAGAACAAATTAAAGGTAAATCGTGCGAGGACTTTTGCGTTGACCCAATAGAATGAAGGAACATTAGATTGAACGATTTGGAGACGATCATCCGCGGACGTGAAACGAAGGTTTCAGTAAAGATAGAGGGAAAGGCGCGAACTGGCGGGAGGCCGGCGAACGCCTCTGAATCGGTCGCTTCTAACGAGCGCGCGCGGAAAGCGTAGGTAGCTTAATAGCCATATTTACGGCCTCATCCAATTATTGGGTAAACACGAAGAATCCGCGGGTCAATATACTGTTCCTCTCGGTCGTTTTTGCGCGGGAAAAGCCGACGCGAGCGGCCCCCGTCGTTTACGAGTAACAACGAGACGCAGGTGCTCCTGCTGACTCGAGAGCGCAACCGATCGTTCACGATTTTACTTTCGCGCGTAACACGCCCTTCAAAGAGAGCCAGGTCTCGTGTCTTCCTACCTGCACGGGTGCATTCGAGTTGCCGTTCCTTGTATTTCTACCGGCCATCATTATTCCGTCGCGCATTCTGTTATCTATTTTGATTTCTTCAATATTAATCATATTAGTCGCTCGTGTCTTGTAATAAGGACTCTAGTCTCCTTCAATCGAAATCAATTAACCCTTTGCGTTACATTTTGTGTCGAACTCTTAACGCTAAACCCAAGCACTAAATAAGCGATTCGAAAATGACGAGTCCATTTTAATCTGTTTCTGCTTGAACAATGGTATTGATCGAGTAATTCCCCAAAATTTTTCCCTGATTATGCAACTATATGGTGGTACAAGTACAATGTTACTAAAAAATTGACTTGTGTCGAATTCTTGTACAGAGTCCATAATTCTTGGGGATGAGAGCGGTCACTGAAACCAGTGTCGGCGACTTCAATGTGAATCGGTAATGGTTCATCGTCAGGATCCTTTTCCGCTTGTTTTAACGAAACTCGGCCGCTGCTGAACGCGATTGCGAATTAACAAACCGTTTTGCACGGGAAAAAGAACGAAGGGTGGTACAATGGGACCAACGAACGCTCGGACAATTCCCTCTCTCTGTGAACGAGCTTGAAATGATCGTACCGCTGCACCGTGCCGTAATTGCGCATCTGCATGCATGGGCCCGCTAATTGATCGATAAACGGGGATACCGAGTTAATTAGTCTGCGGACGTGCTCGAGGGTTTATTCGCCGAAAAGAATGATCGTACTGGTAAAGTTCGTCGACCCGGTTAATCATTACCCTGACTCACAATCCAGAAACCCTTTCGTCTTTATTAAAATCAGTTTTCTCTTGCCGCAAGTCCTGCGCCCTATTTTATAATTTGCCAATGTGATTCAAGTTGGGTCACTGTGAGATTTGCGAGCACATTAAAATTTCAGTGTTCAGATATATTATATTAATCTCTTCATTTTCAATGCAATTTTTTAGCACTTGCATTCGCAGGACTGAAGCTAGAAAATTTTGTCGTAGCAGATTGAATGATCAAAGGGTGTAGTCGCATAAGGAGGTCAAAACTGCCCTCAAACCAAATTGAATTTGCAATAGGCCAAATTCTGGAAAATTCTGAAAAAATTATATATTAACGACCATAACGAGATGCTAAAACCGTAAGAATATAAACTTATTATCTCGCAACTTTTACAAGTAATCGGCATTTAAACATTTTTTTATTTTAAAAAATTTGTTTATTTTTTTAAAATTCTGAAAAAATTCATAAATGTGCATTGTAATGGCTAAAATATTCCTGATTTTTTTCAGAATTTTCAATGCAAGAGAATGAGAGAAATTACGGAAAAACCTGATTTTCTTTGTCACCCCATTACCACCCCCCGCGTTGTTGACATGTAGAGTTGAAAAATGGCACAAAGTGTTCTCTTTGGGTAAGCTGTCGATTGGTTTATTACAAATTCAACTCGGTTTGGAGGCACTTTTGACTTCCTTATCCGGCTACACCCTTTTAGACAATCATCTGCAAGGTTATTAATTAATGAACTTAGAGCAGATGTAGCTATTTTCCAAAGATATTCTAGTCGTGTAAAATGCAAATGAATGCACGTCAAATGCAAAAACAAAGGTGTCGCAGAACCATGTTGCTGTCGCTGTAGATTTCGAAACGGGCGCGCCAATTATCCAATTAATTCGGTCCTGGAGACTAGCTGGGTGAGAAGGACAATTTATCAGGACTCGAGAGGAAGACAAGAAAGGATACATTGATCCCGTTTCTATCCGACTGCAACCCGGCCACGGATTACACGGGTCGGTTACCGAGCGACTTTACGAGACGCTTTACGATTCGTTCTCGCTCGCCTTTCGCGACCACCGTCGTAATTGCAAAATTATTCGATAGAACAGGGTGGTGCTGAACGGTCGAGCCGGCTACTCTCTTTGTATCGCAAGGACATCGAAACTCGAACGCGATTCGGTTTCGCGAAGCCGAGCGAGAAAAACGATTCCCGGTATTATCGTTGTTAGCGGTATGCGCGGGCGCTGGCGCGCGCGTTCGCGTGCAGTCGATTTCTTGCTGCAATGAGGAGCACATGGTAATTGACGATTATGTCTGCCCCTGGTCGCTTTATGTAAGCGCCTCGTTTGATATGTGAGGACAATAGCGTTATAGCGTTATCTGTGTATCGTGTGACCATTCCGACGAATTCGTAGATTTCTGTTCACAACATTCTCTATACCTCCTGTATCAAATGAAATCATTTGGGAATATTTTCTCCAATTACAATTACTCCGACTAAATTAAGTTGAAACGTACGTTTCCACCCAGGAAGCAATTATCGCTTTATAAAGTTTATGTGCCGACATCGAAGTCTATAATTATAGATAGAGAGATACATATTTAAAATTTTTAACTGCGGGGTTATAATCAGATGCAGAAGTGATACTTCGGGAAACCGTGACAAATGAGAAACAACAACAGAGGTCAGCAATAATCGCGACTGTTTCATTTTCCTTCAATGTGGACGAATTTGAGGCATACTGAACTGAGAAAATAAAATTGAAAAAACTTGCACCGAGAACCAAGCACCATGTTCATTTTTAAAGAGCTCGATGTTTCTAAAATAAATAATCGGACTAATTGTCTATCTCTGATCAGTACTAAACCTACTGACTATTAAACGTGACTGATCTCTGTTAAAATGAGTAGCTTGCGGATTTTTATGTAAAATAAAAATGGTCTCCATTAATTGCAAGATGCAGGAGCTAGCACAGACATCTTATTTCTTTTCTTAATAATTATTTATTTTTTCTAATCAGGACTAAACCTACTGACTATTAAACGTGACCGATCTCTGTTAAAATATAATATAATAGTATTTTTAAATTTAAATATTTTCATTGTTTTACATTTGACAACTACTTTTTTCCCTCGTAAACGCATAAAATCTGCGGCCTAGTGATGAGTGCTTGATTAATTGGAGTTTCGACAATTTCACCGATTTCAAAATGAAATTGATAGAACCAGTGGCGGCGGCGGCGGTAGATTCGCGACCGACGCGGCGTGGACAACCATAATGACGGTTCGACTCTGCGCTGTCGAAAAACAGACTATAACCGCTCGTGGGGGTGCATTGTGCTCATTGGATGGACGCGCACCGACACAGCCACGAGGCAGCGTAAAGAGTCTCGACGGGCACACGTATATGGAAGGCGAAATGCCCAGCAATTTGCGGGTTTACGAGTTATTTCGCAATGGCTGCAAAGTATAGTGCTACAGTATTATACTCGGCCGATGGTAGCCGGAGTGCACGGTCAGTGAACGGCGCAACCGAGGAGGGATGATGCGCCGGGATACATGCGTGTGGGCGTGCTTAGAGTACACCTTGCAACCGAGACAAGATAGCCTTTAGAGCCTTTCGCTCTAGCCACCGGCTGGGGATCTCGATGCTGGATCGTTTTATTGAAAACCACAGCCGGCTGCTCGAGAGTTGCGGATGAACTGAACTTTTCTTCGCACCTGCCTCGCAAACTCTCTCATTTTACCACTCGACCGTTTAGTTAAACTTTGCAACCTTCGTTTCCGAATCGGGCCTCAACGAGCTTCAATTTTTCTAGTTCAATTCTGAACAACTTTGAACGTGTTAAACAATTGAATAATTTCTTCGCAACTCCAGGGGCTAGATTTCCTTGCTTTCGTTCGTGGACCGCAACTGAACGCATCCGATGCAACATAATGTCGTGAAACCGTTATCAACATTATATAAACATATATTGTCGCAGTTGGTTGCATCGAAGGTTCGTACAGCCACTTCAGCATGATTTGCGACTCGCTGACACGTCTCTCCTCGATCGCAGAATAGTCGATAAAATTTTTGAAAAGGTCAGACGCGAGAATGCAACTATGAGGAACACTATAAGTCCATCGACTGTATCGATTGCGTCGCCTGTCAACAGTTTCGCAACAAAGCAGCGATCCGCGAGGAACAAACGAACCTCGAAGAGAGTACTCGCCCGTCAATTGCGAATTTTTACGGCCGATAGCGATTGCAATTCCCCGCGTGTAACTGGCTAAACGATCGTTCGCTGTGCAACCGCGCCGCGCCGCCGCAACGCGCTGGTGCAATCCAAGTGCATGTTCCAGGGAGAGGAAAGAAATCGGCGGGGACCGTAAATTCGCCGTTAAATTCATCGATGCAACAACGAATATCAACCATCCGAGGCGTTATCGGCACGGCTAGCCGTAGTCGTTCGCTTCAGAAAATGGACGGTTTCGCCGCACGACGATTACTAGGCGGAATCGAAGCGAAATGTTCCCGATACACGTGGATCGCGATAATACTCGGCGCGAACACGATGGTGTCGTTTATCGCGAATAATTTGCATCGCTCTACATTCCTATCGGTGGACTCGATAAAGGAACGTGTGGCGTCGCCATCGCGCCGGTTCACGGTATACAGGCTATCCAAACGAGGAAGCCTAATCGCGTAACTATTATATATTCCATTCATTTCATTACTTTTAACGCTTATAAACGTTTTTACGGTTCCCTCAAACTGTAAAAATGGGTCTGTCATGTCTGTTGCAGTTTTTAGAAAATGATAGTTCTTGAAAAAAATCTGAAAAAATTCATATAGGACTTTCGAACATTCTACATTGAGATTGCCATAAAGATTTTGACAAATAATTTATTGAATATTTGCTGTTGCAAACAGTACCAAGCAGAATACGTGGATTATTCAAACTTTTTGAAATCATACATACACCAGTTACCCCACATTACAGTTTAAGGGTTAATATTTATATATTAAATAAATATTATTAAATATTAATAAATATTGATATATTTATATTATATTACTGTGATAAAGCTTCCTCTTCTGGGGTAAGGAAGTCTTGATGGGGAATATTGAAGTACCAACTTTATAAATATTTCTTTTGACGAGCTGACGAACTGAAACTTTTCGAAGAGCGATAACGATGGTATACAGAATCGTTTCGACCAAGACATGCTGATTTCGAATCGAGTACAAAATAAACCGCAACAAAATTTTCGAAAATTACAGAAAGTCCGTGGAACTTGTGCAAAACTTTCGGCAAGCAAAGAACCAAATCGATCCGCTATAGTGTTCGTTTTTCTTCCTAGCTAGTAAAAATACAAAATGGACCACGCTACACGAGAAAATCCTGGAAAATCGCGCTTCCAGTCCGAAGGAAACGACAAAGCGCTGTAAACGGGATAACGACGAGCGGATAAAAATAGTGAAGCGGAGAAAATGGCGAAACGGTTTGTTTTTCGCGTTTCCCCGTTGGGTGGCGGATTCGCGTTGTAGCAGACACCCACCCCCGACATCTCGATCCCGCTTTGAAGCCCGCGGAACCTTGCACGCGCGGAAAGATCAAGGTTCACGGTTCCGCTCTCGGAAAGAGAGAAAGAGAGACGAGTTCTCGATGTCAGAGACGCGCGAGACGTATCGCTGATTAAAGCGTACAGACGCGGTAGAACGCGCGAAGCGAGAACAGCAACGGTAAGGAGACGGGATGAAGAGAGAAAGAGAAAGGGGGATGGATAGAAAGAGAGAGAGGGAGAGAGAGAGGGAGAGACAGGCAGAAGCGCGTAGGAATGAAAATGGAAGTCTCCACCTACTCGGCGAGCGGCGCCCGCGTCTCAGGGATCGCATCCATCATTCCGGTGGGGGCGTACTTGCCGGGTCTTTAATCTTTCCTTACTCTCGCGGAGATGCTTGTTCCTCCCCTTTCCCTTTTCCTCTTTCCCTGCCCCTTTCTCTGGACAGATCCGGCCCGTTTTTCGAGCTGACACGGGCCGATGTTCGCGCTGTCCGATCTCACGCGCCAAATTTAACCCCGTGTTTCCCTCCGTTGTCTCGAGCACTGTTCTCTCTTTCTTTGCTCTTCCACTCGCAGGTTTCGAAGCTCGGAAACTGTAGGTTCAACCCTTGGCCATGTGTCTACCCCTTGAATTTTATGCATTTTTCCCTGTCGATTTGACACTCTCTCGGTCTGGCGTAGCACGCTATGTTTTCAGGCTTCAGACTTCACGGTGTAATATCCGTATTGCTTTATAGGGATTTAAAAGACACGCCAATACCGTGTCATGTATGTCTAACACCTGAAGGCCTCAATAAAACTGTGCGATTCTTTGCGGAAGACGGTACACTGTCTATCAGCCGTGATCATTTTGTCCCCCTTTGTTCTTTTTTTTTCCTCGAATTGTACTCGTTCTTCGACCCAGCGTTTTCCACGGAATCTCCGTCGTATATTGAATCTACGTTGTCGTCGACCAATCGCTCTTGGAACCTTTATGACCGGTACTCGAGCGACAAATAATAAAGTAATTCGTTCTTCGACAAATAATAAAGTCACCCGGTGACTCGTTAGAACTGTCGTGTTCCAGGTGACGTTCCGACGAAACGACTCGCTAGATGAATCTGCCGAGACAGATGCGAGGCGAAAGAATTTCTATGGAGGAAGGAGGATGGAGAGCCATGGTGCACCGTATCGAAAAAGAGCGACCGGTCCGATGCAGAAGAAGAAACCCAGTTTCCAGCAAGAAATCGGGCCGAGATGGTCCTCCCAGACGGAGCAGGTCTGTCGTAGGCCGTCGCCCGGGCGCGAACAACAATCTAAATGGTAATCCAACACCACACCCTCTTTGCAAAAACAGAAAAGCAGCCGCGGCGCAAAAATCTCCACGCGCAGAGAGCGGTGTGCTCGGCAAGAGAGAGCGCTCGATGGCCCTGGCAAAAAGCATTAACAAGGCTGCGATGAGCGTCCGACTAATTCTATAACTCCCCCCCCCCCCCCCGTTCTTGTCCCCCCTTCCACCTCTTGTTCTCTTGCACGTTCCCGCGTGCGGCGTTATTTTATCGTCTTTCGCCTTTCGTTCTTTTCTTGCACCCTCCACACACACACATACACCGGTGTACCTTGTTCTTTGCTTCTCTACACTCCTCCAGCAGCCCTTCTTGAGCAAACGTTCCGAGAGGCATCTCCCCGACGGAAACACCGGGGATGGTAATTATCTCCCGGTCATGTAAAAATAATAATTAGCTCCCATCGTTGCATTAATTAAAGCCCCCACCATAGAGCAAGAGCCTCCTCCTCCTCCAGGCTCGAACACGCTCGCCGGCAGTAATTACGCGTCCCTTATGGCCACTAACCACTGTCCCACAAAGGACGACCGCTTTACACGCCCACGACAGCGACAGCCTTCTCCTGATCGCGACTGCGAAGCCTCGTGATACTGAGCGACCACCGCGGACGACGCCGATCCTACCAACAATGTCCCAACCGCAACGCTTATCGGTCAACGCGACGATACCATCGACAGCGTTCGCTACTTTACGATCGAGATCATCCGGACTCGCGATAACGATACCGTCGCTTCCCGGAAGACTTCCTTCTCGGGTCAAGGTCTGCTTCGACGACCCGGACACCCTATTTAGGATTTCTTTTTTGTTCGCTGAATACTTTGATAACGCGTACTCCCTTTTCAAGGGCAATTATTTCAGGAAGTTGTTCGTTTCGTGTAGAAGCAGTCTTAACCCCTTGCACTACTATTTATTTTCTGATTATTAGACTGCGGATCTTTGTGCGAAATAAAAATTGTCTGCATCGATTACAAGAAATATAAATCAAGTAGAATGTTGTTTCTTCTCTTTTCTAATTAGAATAGATGACAAATATTGACATTTGAAATTTTTTCATTTTGTCAAGATCCGCAGTCTAGTGATTATAATCATTAGAAATTCTCCATCGTTCAGAATTTCACGAAAAAAACAAGATAGTATATATTTATTGTATGCCTATGTTTTCTCCAAAGCATAAAATTTATTATATATGTATCAAATTTAAAAAGATTATTTTTGCTAAGAAATAGCGTACAGATGAGTGCTTCAACAACAGTTGAAAATATGCATTAGCGTATCATCACAGCATGTACGAATATCACCTCGGATGTACTTGTCAGAGTTCGATATTCCTTCAGAGTCTCTTTATAAAAATGTATCGATGTAAACGACCATAATTTCGTACATCTATGAATTACAGGTATTCTGCTCTTATATATTAAATGTTATACGTTGTCTCTGTCCGTGATCATGAATAACTTTGAGTAATTTTAGTCACTGAATTCGTAATGAAAGGGGCTATCATTGTAGGTGTTTAAAAAAGAGTGTTTCCATTTTAGAAAATAAAGGTGGCCTTGATATCTCTAAAATAACAATGATATAAAAACAAGAATTTTTTGGTATCGTGTGAGCCTCATTTTACCATTAAACTTTGTCCTCAAGACATTTAATGTATCTTTGAAAACAACAAAGATATTTGAGGTGAAAACGTTAGGCGACTCACCCTGTATATATTAACTACGACGAAATAGAATTTTACTTTGGTTTAAAGGTAAGCAATGACATACATATTTATCAGACTCTGTTCAGAATCTTCATCACGAGTCTGACTCGATATTGTAGAGCAAGGGGTTAGGTTAACCGGGGATCGGAAGAATCATAGACAGCTTGCCTAGGTTCTGTTTAAACTGCGGAAAGTAGAAGTTTTATCAGTAGAACTAGTTATCCCTAAATAAGCATTGACGTCAATGTTCTTTGTCTAGTACGAGAAACGATGGAGGAAGGTGTCCGGAAGAAAATGTTCTTTTTCTCCTAGGAAACTATGTTACTATGATTTAAGCACGTCGCAACGGTGAAGTCGGAAGAGTTCTTTGCCAACCGGATATCCAGAAGAAAGAATGGAGTAGAATTTAGGTGAACGCGATTTAAGCGATCCTAACGTATCCGGATCGATTTTTCCGGCGATCGAATGGCCAACGGCGGGTTGGATCGCGGATGAAATCGGAGCGATCGGGTCGGGTCGAGTTTATGGTCGGCGGTCGCTTTGCGACGAGAGAGGGAGCATGCATATAGAGAGCTAGGTACTTGCCTGACGCACCTGTTTGAACTGCTCTTCGAAGCTCCAGCTGGTCTGCTGCTGGTGATTCGTTCCCGTCGAGTTGTTCTGCGAGTGATTGCTGGTCTCCCGAGGTTCGCCGCCGTTCCTCGCGCTGCCCTGCGACGATTCGCTGGAATGCGAGCTGGCCGACGATGTCATCTGATTATTGCCCACACCGCCGCCCATCCCGGCCGACTGCGGATGATTGTTCTGCGAGTGGTGCTGCGGGGTTAGGAACGCCGCCGGCGACGGGAACGAGAACGGCAGATTGAACCCGCCGCCGCCCATCGCCGCTTGCAACGCTTCCAGCCCGCTTTTATTGTTCAGCATGTCCGCGTCGTTCTGCACCACAAAAATATTCATCGATCGATAATTAATCCTCTAAGATACTATTTTATTCGATTAACCCCCACCCGCGGTAACAACGTCCCGATCCCTTGGAACGCGAAATGCCACACTGAGATTTGTCAGAGAGATCCGAGGATCTTTGGAAATTCTGGAAATAAAAATTTACTAATCTACTCCCACGCAGACATAGCTCGATTTCATGGTTGTAGTTTTGCCTGTATAATGATTAAAACCAGTACACAGATTATTCTGCCGGGTTAAATATCGTTCTCTTGACGAGTAAGCAAAAAGTTGCCACGTGAGTTTCGCGAGCTTCGCCCTGCATTTCTCTCGCGATTGGCTGTTCGCGTGGCTCTAGTTATGGCCGCGTTTATTATAATCATGCAGTTATCGCCTCGTCTAATTCCATCGAAACTGGAGAAAAAGGTGAAAGCGTTCATTTGAAGAACATTAAATCGTCGAGTGATTAAACATGAATGAAATATTTGTGCTTGTGTACACCTTGTAATTGAATTAACCCTTTGAGGATGTACTTTGAAATATTGGTGGCATTATACTCATGTGGTTTGGTCACTAATGTTGCAAACAGATGTAATAATTGCACGGTAAACGGGACATTAATGCTGTCCGGTAAACGGGAAAATTCACGGACAGTGTACAACAATCCTAAGCAAATCGTCCGAGGCTCTGTAGCCTACTCGCGTGCATTCTAGCGGCATTAAATCCGCTTTCTAGAGATTACGCATAGGGAAATTTCCGTCTGCTTTGCTCGCCGAGCAAACAACGATAGTTTTGAAACATGGCGGAGTACAAACAATGGCTGCGAGTCGAAAGCGAGGATCGTAAAAAATGCTCTTGTAATTTGCTGGTGTAATAAAAAAAAAGTGAATCGGCGTTAGGGTAATAGGTGCGCGTGAGGTTGCGACACACGCTCTCACGATTAGCGCTCGTGGATCTCTCTCTCTCTCTCTCTCTCTCTCTCTCTCTCTCTCTCTCTCTCTCTGTGTGTGTGTGTGTGTGTGTGTGTGTGTGTCACTAGTGAGCTTTTTCGCATGGGCTTTCAACCGCATTTAAACGATCAAGGTATTACCCCATTTTTCTGCGAACGTTAAACAGTTCTCTGGCAGACTGTAAATGTCGCCGAACGGTAATTCGCGCCGTAAACTGTAAAAATTGTACGCGACGAATAGGCGAGCGCGATCAACGATTAAAAGTTGCGAGTAAAATCGAGACTCGTGTTTCTGTGGCTCGAATCGAAAATGCCGTACGCCTTTAACGCGTTTCTGGTTGCTCAACTCGCATAAATAATTTCGCATAAAAAATACTGGTGCGCGACTTTGATCTTGTAAAACGAAACGAACGCGGTTTTTGCTGTTTAATAGTATACATTGAGCTAGTTAATGACCGGTTGGTATCGAACGTGGCAAAATTATGTTCAATTAAAACATCAAATGCGTTATGCAACGCGCGATGGGTCGATAATGAATAGCGTCTGCAGCGAATGTCTGCGATAAATGTTCAATAAACAATTCTCTGTATCGTTGATTCTTATTACTTAACCGAATGCTTTCAGCCATATATTCTGGTGTTGAAAATTTACTTCGATTCAATATACACGTACCGCAATTTGTCCACAATTGTTTGACAATAAATAGAGAAATATGATTTAGGCTGTCAGCAATTAACACGTTCAACGCTGTGTCAGTCCCTCAAGCCCGACAGCATCAAATTTACGACATAATGTATAATATGTAATTCATGTTTACACTGTCTTAATAATTCTGATGGAAACTAATTAAAATTTTTGTATTTAAACTTAAAAAGTGAAATGGAAAAGGAGACGAAATTGATTCCGCGTTTAACGTGTTCAAATGTTAATCTATGAATATACTAATAGAATATGATATACTCGTATTTTGTGTAATTCAAATTTGAGGAGACATCAAACAAATACCACGTGTGACACAAAGACCCTGTGAAAAGGATGAGGTAAAGAGCTTGAAGGGGAGGGCCGAAGAAATCAATTAAACGAAAGAAAAATCTCTGCACTCACCTCCACTTTGAGCTTGTACAGAAAGTGTGGATAGACAAGCTTCAAAATATTTAATTAGAAATTTTTATAATAGAGGGCATGTTGAATGAAACAAAGATGTTGTACGAAAAGACTGAGAAAATTACAGGTCCAGGAAAGTAGGAGAAAAAACTCTCTACTGATTTCGAGTTTCATCAGAAAATACAGATAGACAGTTCAAACAACAAAATGTAAATTTTGATATGATAGAAGGGATGCTGAGGGAGACAAAGAGCTCGAAGAAGGGTTCTGAAGAAAATAAACAAACGAAAGACAAATGTTGATGCTCGAAAATGTGTGATTGGAAATGATGAAAATGGAAGATGCTGAAGGAAGCAGAGAGGTCGAAGGAGAGTTCCGAAGAAATGAAGCATGCCAAAGAAAAATCCGTGGACTGACCTCCATTTTGAGCTTGGTCAGAAAGTGCGGATGGTGTGTGTTCATCAGGCTGCTCAAGTGTGTTAATGGAGTAGGTGTGCTGACCGGCACGGACGCATTGTCCGATGAGGAGTGCGTGTTACCCTGAAGTGGTTGCTGAGGTAACTCCTCCCCGCTCTCCTCGTCCTGTAGGTCTGGATCCGACAAATCCTCCTCCTGATGCGACTGAAAGCAGATCAATGATTCTGGTTAGACTGGTCGTCGTGGTCGTCTTTGGTCTTTCTCGCTCTCTTTTGCTCTCGCTCTCCCTCTCCCTCTCACTCTCTCTCTCTCTCTCTCTCTCTCTCTCTCTCTCGCTCTCTCTCTCTCTCTCTCTCTCGCTCTCCCTCTCTCTCTCTATCTCTTAGGCGTTTTTCGAACGCGTGTCGTCAAGGGTTCAACCACCCCCCCCTGTCTCAGGATATCCCCCCCCCCCGCCAATAATTACAACTTATTCATTCTGGCGCGGCCCGAATGCACGCGTGCGAATAATAACGAGAAACGTTTTTGATCGCTTTCGTTTTCTCATTTTTTGTCCGCAACGTTACACGCGTGACTCACGCGAACACCGACAGACGCAACGAATATTTCAGTGCATTATAAGCTGCTGCCTGGGCTGCACGAATTAATTCAGCCCTCCTCTGCATTCCGCGATTCGCCATTACGCTCTGCATTCTAATTATCCTTCTTCGACCAGTCTTGACAAAAATTAGAATTTTTCTCCTGAAACTTTTTTCCTGTCTTCTCGTCTCAGCGGGCACACGATAGCATCTATCTAATATTGCACTGTCTTCGAAACCTTGGGTTATCTTCGACAGAGGAATGCAATAGTATTCATTCCTCCTATATTTTTCTTATATATTTTATTCCTCCTTATTTTCTTTTCATATTTTTCAACGAAGAAATTCGTTGTGCTGTTATTTCAATCATTTTGTTCGCCTCTTCTTATGCTTTATGACTAGTTTATTCGAATTCTTGTTTTACGGAATACAATTCATTGATATCAATCACCCAATCATTTTTGTAATTATTGAGTTAGCCTCAGTCAATTGTTCAATCTGTTAATATGCTCGCCACCACCATTTGTTGTTTCAATGCTTATCTTCGTCGCTTAAACGTTCGCTTAAATGCAACGTAAATACCTTCTTAGTAAATATTAAAAGAATTTAGCGAAGGAGATCCTTGGGTTCCACGAATATTATGCTTGGTCTATGATCTTAATAGTAGATTGTCGGATGAAAAAGAATGCATCTGGTCAATTAGTGATTCCCTCTTTCAGATTGGTGGTATTGTATGGTAATGATGGTGATCAGAGACCCGCCTTCATAATTCTACTAAAAACCAACATATGTTTAAAAAAAATTATTTAAAAAAAATTATTTAAATTGTATATATATATATATATATATATATATATATATATATATTCTATATATTCTATTTAAAAAAATAGAGTTGACCTTAAAATCTCCTCTATGCCTCCACCCATGCAGAAAATGTTTGTGTCACAATATGTCCCCCTCTATACCGTGTAAGTTTTCTATATAACATTTTTTCATATTATTACAAATAACGGCAATATTCAAACTGGACATAGTTATTGCTCCACCCTGTATATATTTTATATACATATATAGCAATAAAATCGTAAATAAGTCAAATTGACTCGCTCCGGCAATCTAGTGTTAAATAACAGCATTTGTAAAATGAATTTGATTAGGTTTAACACTGAACCTACCACGGTCAAAATGACCGAGTTTATATTTCACAATTATTGAAACTATAAAAATTCATTTATGGAAAATAGTGGAATAAATTTCCATGTCGAAGCATTTATTATATAGAGAATTACGAAACTCAATAAATTTGGGATTGCTGTTTTTATAAGGCAATATTTGTGTTTAACAAATTCAAAATCTTGAATTTGTGTTTAACAAATTACTGAACGTTTAAGTACTGTACGAGTTATTATATCAGTTGCATACCCATAAAATAGAAAATAGATCATACAGAATGGAAATATTCTAGGTCGGAAGAAATGTTTGGTTTTGCAGTTAAAACAGCTCTGAGTGCAAACGGTTGATCTTCGCTTGTTACAAACACCGAATAAAATAATTCATAGAAAAAAGGGAAATTTCCAGGGAACTGTGTTTCCTCTTTCAACAGAAAATTGTCGTCGGAATCGTCAATACTGCTCGATGCAGTTCATTCAGAGTATTCAGCGGTCGTGTCTCTACATCTCCCGAATAAAGATCGGATCTCGCAGGTGCTGGGCCATTGTGGCCAATAAAGAGGACGATGATCGGTCGCCTTTGGACCGCGTGAATGAAGCGTCATTGTCGCGCCTATACATACGTATAGGAGCGTGCTCGAGCGAGCGTTTGGGCGCGTGTTTTCGGTAGGCGAACCTACGAATTATCATGCAGTCACCCACAGGTATTCCCGGTGACAGAGACGTGGGAGTGATTCTGTTTCGGAGGGACAGGGAACGGCCGCGCCCACTTGTTTGTCCAGGGTGTAACAGTTTTACCTGGAGCTCTGATTTATTCCGTTGTGAATCAGAAATATTCTCAAATGTTTCTTTTACAAGTCTTCATCCTTCTACGGTCCTTCAAAATTGTCGCTCAGAAAATTCTAACACTATACCGTACCCATTCTCGTTTTACACTGTGATCCAACAAACTGTACTTCATTAACCCCTTGCCCCACAATATCGAGTCATACTCGTGATGAGGATTCTGAACAGAGCCTAATAAATATGTATATTATTAATTGCCTTTAAACCGAAATAAAATTCTATTTTGTTGTAGTTGATATATATCCCTTGGAGAAAACATAGGCATACAATAAATATATACTATCTTGTTTTTTTTTCGTAAAATTCTGAACGATGAAGAATTTCTAATCATTATAATCACTAGATTGCGGATATATATGCATTTATAATAGAATTGAGTAGATAAAATTTGAAATTGTAGGAAAATTTTAAAAATTTCAAATGTCAATATACTAATTCTCATCTATTCTATTTAGCAAGTGAATAAACAACATTCGACTTGATTTATACTTCTTATGATCGATGACAATTTTTATTTTGCACAAAGATCCGCAGTCTAATAATCAATGAGTAGGTGAAATATGAAACAGCGATAGGATTGAACGAGTTATTAATAGGTTGATGCTTCTAGTACCTCGCAATCGATGCGCTAAACTTTCATGAAGCATACAAATTCGGAGTCCATTTTTTAAGAATTTTCTGTCTTGAAAAAGTATTACATTCTGAACAGCACTGCTCTTAATATCAAGCTTCAATTCAGTACTAGATTAACCAATAAGTGAGCACGTGTTTGGAGCATTAGGAGAAGGGGAGAGGGGCACCACAGAAATTTTCTGAATTTTGCATAATTTGCATAGTAATAATATTGCTATATTGCTATTGCTGTTTCTGTGTTAAGTGAACAATGGAAATTGCTCTACCTTCTGTTAGTCCATCCTACTTTGCTTTCAAGTGATCCTGTACGAAGGGGCCTCAAAATTATTTAAGTGTTCAGGGCCTCCAAACGTCTCAATCCGGCACTGCTTCAATTTTAATCGCAGTACGTTGTCTGTTATCGGAACAAATAAGAACCGGAGGTGGGAGTAGTAAGTGCGAGGCACAGTTATCCGAACGGCCTTCTAGCGTGTTCAGAGACAGAGGACGATGGAATCTCCATCTTGAAGGTCCTGAAAGGGTTAGAGAACGCGTATTCCAGCGAATAAAACACGCTGGTTCAAGGTGTCGCAAAGTGTGTCGCGAAGGGCAGTTCCTCCTCGGGTGCCCAGGATCCCACCTCGTTGCTCAAACAAGCCCCTAACACGTCCTGAGTGTCAACTCGGGTACCCGGCTAAAAAAAGGTGAGAAGAGGGCCCCCTGCTCCCTTCCTGGTCCCCGTAGTCAGGTATTCGAACGCCCACGTGCGAACAGAGAGACGGGTCCTGTTAGAACAATAGCGGCCCGGACGTGATTATCGTAATGACAGCCGGCCCAGGACCTCTTCAATGACGCGATTTCTGGTCCCGCGACGGGAATACCTGATGCGAGGACAGCGTCAACCGTCGTCATTCAATTTTCACGCCTGTGGGCCCGTCGCGACTTTCTACGGGGGCCTCTCTTTCCCTCTCTCCATCTCTCTCTCACTCACTCACTCTCACACACACACGCTCTCTCTCTCTCTCCCTCCCTCTCTCTCTCTCTCTCTCTCTCTCGCACGTGCGATTTCTTCGCGGGGAACTTTCACGATTCAGCTTATCAGCGGCGGACTGCGGAAGTTAGGTTTATCGTGGCTTTTTGCTCGTCGAACGAGGATTTTAGGGAAGTCGCGTTTCAGTTCTCCTGTCACGGCGAGCTGGTGGAAAAACTGGTATGCATTCGCGGTGGATATTGTTGCGCAAAAGTTTAACGAGAGTCGTACGTCTCGACTGTCCCGACTGGCTTCATTCCGTTCTATCGTCGCCAGATAATATCCTGTTTCATTAATCATGAAGCTTGGTCTCTGACCGGCACTGTGTGTTTATGCAAAAGCGAATTTCCTGGCGCGATTCGCGAACGGAAGTCTTGTTGTGCCGGCGATCTTAGCCTGTTGACGTTGAGAACGCCAGATTCGATTATGCATGCTGCAGAAAATAGCAATGATTAGACTACATATTTATGCGTTTAGGATGAAAATGAGTGCGATTCGAAAGAATAAAGAAATTCAAAGATATGAATGTATTGTTTCTAGATTATCGACGTCGTTTGACCAAAAAGGAACTTGGTTAGTGGTTTTTGTAATTTTTATTATTTTGAACGTGTGACGATCCACGTGAAGATCCGCAGTCTAATTAGAAGGTGAAAGGACAAATCACGTTGGGAAACTGGAAAATTGTGTTGACGGTGCAGGTCGCGGGAATTCCAATCGGAACAGCGGCGAACACTTTGGTATTTGATTAGGATTCCATCAACCGAGTCCACGGTTGACCACCGTGGAAGGGTCAATATTATCACACGTGCTTAAAGCCGCCGACACAGGCGTCCCGTTTGTATCCACCTTGTTTTTTCCTCCCTCAATCACGATTTCCTCCGAGATCGGGCGACGGTCCTCGGTACACCTGCATCCGATAGGCATATATTTATCCAAGTCCGCCCTTTTCAGGTAGGGACTCGCGCGCACGCGGTTAACGCATTTGAATATACTTGGAGATTCGATGAATCTATTTGCATGCCCGGTTCATAGATAAACGGGCTACGTCCTGGTGGGCCCAGGGGAACGCCCTCCGAATTTTCTTACCCCTAAGAAATTATATGCCGAACGTCTCGCACAAAGTACCATAAACTATTTCCTCCGGTACAGACATCGAAAGCAAACGCAGACGTCGATTTGGACTCTTGATGCGTAAAACTAATCGCTTAATAGCATTCGATTAATTTCTGTGCCTCCTTAACGAACTAACAGAAGGTACGCGATTTATCAAATTGATCGGAAAGGTGTACAAAAGATTTCACGAAATTACCATTTTTCTCCAATTTTGCACTCCGCCAACGCGGCGATAGATTAAACAATAAATTGTTAAAAAGTTGTTCCACCACCTAATATATCTTTCCAAGAGGGTTACAAAGGTACCTAATCGGCTGTTATCAGCACTCGTGACTATCCTGTCCGCAGAAAGCGGTAATAACTAATAAGTTGTCGCGATATGATCGTGAGAAAGCGATTGCTCGGCTCAAAGATAAGTCGCAGCTCCGAACTGAATATCGAACGAACTAAAAATCGAAGTGCTGCGAAATTGGACTAAACAAAAGGTCGCGCAGAGATTCAATTGGCCAGGTTATTGCGAGCTCGATCGAGACGGGGGGAATCGATTCGCGAACACGACGACGGCGGAACATCCGTTCCTCCGGCGCGGTTTTACGATGCCCATTTCCGTTCGCGGTAATGTCACTTTGTATAGTTTTATCTCGACGCACCGGTGCAACGGGCAAAGCCGTAAAACACTTATGACACCCGTAGCATAATAATGCCGGGCCGATAGCGTTTATCGCGCGGCGTATAAAACCGCGGCTCATTCGCCATTTTCCTAATTAATGTTTAATGATTCAATATCTGCCCTCCTTAGCCGCGATTATGCCTGGAACGGTTGATAGAGGCCGCGCACTGCGTTCCCAGGCCCTTTATTCCGCCCTTATCACTGCGGAATAAAGAGCTCGCTCGCGTTTCAACAACCCTCAGAGACGTGTAAAATCATAATCTTGACAAGCCTGTACAGTGAATTCTCTATATATGTTGCCGAGACATGTCCGAGAAATGTCGCGGAATTATCCCCACTACCGCGGGGCATACCCCGTGAGGGGCCCAGAAGCTCGAAAGACCTCGATCGCGGAGGAGTGTAAGCTGGCTCAAAGAATAGTATCTCCTGGCCGATATATGTCCATGGCTAGACCCGTGTTTTGGACATACAGTGTGTCCCACGAACTCTGTCCACTTGAATATCTTGGTTATTTCAAACAATACAAGAAAATGTTACGTACGGAAGTTGTAGGGTTTAAGAAACTACATAATATGGTATAAATTATATTCTTGCAAGTGGAGGCATATAGAGGTCACCTTTGTTTTTTTAAATGGAATGTCCAATTTTTTATGTTCGGTTTCGATAGATTGGCGTATTCGGAGTATAATAGTGCTAAAGTGTATTTGTCCTAAAACTTACCGTTGCTGAGATATTTGACTGTTTACATTCTATTACTTTCATTATGGAACGTATTCAAGAATATGCTCACTATTAGTAGGCTTTCGATGTCTCTCACTGTCACTCAGTTTCGCAATTAGTGAACATAAGATAGTCAATATGAAATTTTCATTCGAAGAACAATTAGAGATGCTTCTAATTTATAGAGAAAGTAAGAGAAACGCAATTATGGCTCGAAATTTGTACAGTAAAAGATATCCAAACCGCATATGCCCTTCACACAAGATTTTTAAAAGATTTTGTAAACAATTAAAAGAAACTGGAAGTCTCGCTGTTCGTAAGATGAATCGTCAAAAACCTGTATGTAGTGATGAAAATAATGAAATTAATGTCAGCAAAAATAGTGCATCACGAATTCTCACTCGTCACAAATAACATCTGTGCTACATTAGCCTTCACCAGAAATTACATGACATGGGTTATTTAAATCGTGTTAGATTTTGTGGATGGGCTCAAGAGCAGCTACAAATCAATCCACTTTTTTCTCTTTAATACTATTTACCGATGAGGCTACTTTTGCCAGCACTGGGCGTGTTAGTTTACATAACACGCATTATGAGTCAGTACAAAATCCTCACTGGCTGCGAGAAATTGATCATCAAAGACGCTGGTCCATTAATGTGTGGTGTGGAATCATAGGGCAACAAATAATTGGGCCATATTTCATTGACGGCACTTTTACTGGTGAAAAATATGATACGTTCTTAAGAAATACATTGCCAAATTTATTAGAAAACGTACCATTTAAGCGTTCGTCAGACAATGTGGTATCAGCGCGATTGTATGTCCAACACACTACGCTCGAAGGGTGACAAGTACACTTAATAAAATATTCCCAAATCGATGGATGGGACGCGGTGGCATTATTTGCTGGCCAGCACGAAGTCCAGATTTAACAACCCCAGATTTTTTCTTTTGGGGAACATTGAAAAATATTGTGTATTGAGATGCACCAACAACTTCGGAAGATATGAAGCAACGAATTATCGCAGCGTGTGCTACAATAGACGCTCCAACAATAACACGTGTAAGAGACGCAACAGTTCAAAGACTACAACGTTGCATCGCTGCTGATGGCCGGCATTTCGAACATTCTTCATGAAAACAGTCAAATATCTCAGCAACGATAAGTTTTAGGACAAATACACTTCAGTACTTTTATACTCAGAATACGTCAATCTATCGAAATCGAACATAAAAATTGGACATTCCATTTAAAAAAACAAAGGTGACATCTATATCTTCTCTACGCCTCCACTTGCAAGAATGTCATTTATACCATATTATGTAGTTTCTTAAACTCTACAACTTCTGTTCGTAACATTTTCTCGTATTGTTTGAAATAACCAATATATTCAAGTGGACAGAGTTCGTGGGAAACATTGTATATCGAGTAAACACTGTACCTTCCTGAGTCTAATCCTACCTACGGGGGGACCCTTATGCATCGCACTGATTGATTACGAATCATCAGATTAGGGGATACAGCGTACTTTTCTCCATTATCGTAATATTTTTTTTTTTCAATTTGAAGACGGCTGTGAAGCTACCCGAGAAGTCAACCCTTACTGGTTGTAGCGTTTAAGATAGTGGTGATTTTGCCGGAAAAGGGTTAAGATTTTGATGTGGGAACCAGACAACTTTCGAGATCCGTGTCGACTCAGTATCACCATCAAAGTGGTGTCGAGCTCCAACTCGGAATCGCTCGGAAGTTAGAAATGGCCGACGCGGCGCGGCACGGCGCGGAGCCGCGGTTATTTATTTTCCGCTGCGATTAGTTGAACATTAACGTCAGCGGATATGAAAGAGGACTCTCGATCGCAATGGATCACGATCAATGGACAGACGTTCCGGCTTATTCAAGGATGAATAAGGTACGGAGACCATGACCGAGCTCGACACGCCGCGCCGTGCAGAGTGGAGACACAGAAGAGAGGAGGCTTGTGAGGAGATACTCTCGCCGCCGAGCCGCATGAAGACATTTTAACGAGATTTAATATATCCTAGACACGACAATAGCTAAATTTACCGGAGGCCGGGCACCGTGGCACCGCGTTATCCCATCGGAGCCGCACCGGCAGATAACCGTGAGCCCCGGTTGTGATTTATCGCCGCGACGCCGCAGTACGATTGTTTTATTGTTTATACCTTATAGTTTGCACGCTTCGCGGGCGTACTCGTGTCTCCGTTAACAAAGACCCGAGCGCGACCGTGCGTTCAAGCGTGCGCGGCCACCGACGCCACTAAATCATCGCCTAAACGCTTCAGGCGGCGAGGACCACCTCGCTGTCTCGAAATATTCTAATTATTGGACTCTCTCTCCCGCATCGGGACTCCTTCATTTTCAACTTCGTCACGCCCCGGCCAATTCGCGGCATCGCTCTAATCTGCTCGACGCGATTTCGAGCATCATTCTAACGCTGCTTGATGCATAATGGCGGTTATGATGATGGGAACGTCTTGCTACCGCTTGCGGACCATTAGACATGTTCCTGCAAATTTGCAGCTCTATGTCTCTGATGTGCTAATCAACTCCTTAGCCTAGGTGTACCGTTCGTGTATGCGTGTGTACACAAAATTTGTTAACGACAAGTGGATGTTATGCATTTATGGCAAACACATAGTTGTGATTGAAAATAATGGAAACGTTAGAAGAATTGTAAAAATGCAGGCATTTTATTTTCAACCTGTTATACGCATGTTCCGAAAGATAATATATTGATAGTTCGTTCCAATTTGTTGCAATCCAGTCGGAAAATTGTGCACAAAGATCCGCAGTCTAAGGAAGTTCTAATCTTCGAAACGAATTAAGACGTCATAGAGGGCATGGGGGTTAATTGAAGGATTCAATCCTGATGCTCCCTCGAGATTAATGTGATTAACCTTCCGATGATCTTTCAGGCGCTGTTGACACTCTAACATTACTGAGAAGACTCACTGGTCTTTTAAACGCGACACGAGGTCTCCGATAGTCCTCAGAGTTCACTGACAGCACCTGCAGACAAGCAGCTAAGCACTGAATGCTCCGAAGGTACTCGAAGACGTGGAGGAGGGTTCGGAGAGACGCCTCTATTACCCTCAAGAGCTTATAAGGTCCTCAATGTCTAAGATAGCTGCTAGAAGACTTTGACGAATCATTTTTGGTTACCCTTTGAGACAACTTTTAGCGATGTAGGAGCTTTTGGAGCGTTCAGCTGTCTTCAGGTATACAGTGAATTCTCGATATATGTCAACAACATGGGTCTTGCCAGCGTCGTGTATCGTCCAGGACACGTGTTATGGTTACACTCCTCGGCGTCCGAGGCCTCCCGAGCTTCGTGACCTCTCACGGGGTACACCCCCCGGTAGCGAGGATAATTCCGCGACGCTTATCATCCAGGACTTGGCGACATATATACAGAAATCATCCAGGACTTGGCGACATATATACAGAAATCACTGTACCAGTAGGACTTGTCAATACCTTGAAAATTTCAGCAATGTCTCTAGTCGTCTTCGAAACCTACTGACGATATCCAAAGTGGTTTTGATCAATGCTCAGAGGATCTTCGGAATGAGAAGAGTGGAAATGGTGATTTGCATGTCGGAAAAATGAAGGAACAAAGGTGGTAGAGATTCCACAGCGCGGAGACGAAATTAAACGAAGTCAGAGGCCTGCCCGGTCTCGAGGCTGGTGGGTGTCTTCGTGACGAAGTGCCGGGTGCAAGATGGTGCGCAGAGGGGGGTCGAAAAATGAAGAAACAGTACGATTCCGAGCAT
The DNA here is from genome assembly GCF_050948215.1 of Halictus rubicundus. Lineage (NCBI taxonomy): Eukaryota > Metazoa > Arthropoda > Insecta > Hymenoptera > Halictidae > Halictus > Halictus rubicundus. The sequence goes on from NC_135151.1 coordinate 2,192,241, forward strand.
ATTACACGGACGATTAATTTGACCCCACCTCGAGCGGCCGAGAGAGAGAGAGAGAGAGAGAGAGAGAGAGAGAGAGAGAGAGAGAGAGAGAGAGAAAGAGAGAGAGAGAGAGAGAAAGAGAGAGAGAGAGACGCAGCAAGATATATCGTGCGGCTAGGACACCGCGTCGCATCATTCGTCGATTATTCAACGCGACCACCTCGATGATTTCGGCGACACGTCTCCCAATATAAATTGCACCGCTCGCGAACGGCAGTCTCTCTTCCAAGGCTGCGACCGTTGCTGCCATTTTTCAGGAATTAACGGAGCACCCTATTTTTTCTCGCGAACGAGTTGAAATTCTTTTGCGATCACCAAATGGTGGAAACTTGAATCAAAGAATTAAAAAAATTAATTGTTCAAGTTCGGAGTTAAATTGCATCGAAAACAGTGTCGCGAAATTGCGATACTAAACAGAAAAAAAAATTGTGTTACCTATACGTATTACTAACTTATCCATCGTTAAGATAGTAATAGGTTAACTGCCAGAACCTATGGAAACCGTTAGCATTATCGAGAAGGAGACGACACTCGGAAATTAGGACCCACATACGATCCCCTTTGTCGCGGAGATCTTTACGAACACCGAAGACCCCTCCTTCCCGTCCGCGGCTAATTGAAAAGCATAAAATTGAAAACGCGACGAGCAATGCGCCAAACGTGCCACGTTATCGCCAGCGTTATCGAACTCGTTTCCTCGAACAGCGGCAGGAACGAGTTCATGCTCGAGTTCATCGAGCAGGATAGAATCTGGTTGAAAAACGTAACAGCAGAAGACGAATTCGCATTTCCAAAGCGAACCACCTCTCTTTCTCTCTCTTTCTCTCCCTCTCTGCTCTCTCGTTCTTTCTCTGGCATGTCCCGCGTACAGTATCGACAGGGGAGAGTACCGGTGGGCGCGCAACGATTTAATGAATGGCCCCGGCGTTCATCCGCGCGCAATAAAAACGAAAGTTTAAGTATCTACACGAGTTCCGTTCGGACCCCCTGTGGTGCTCCCACGTAGAGATCACGGCTTCATCACCAGATCTTTCCCCGTCGTGTGTACGTAGAGGGCCGAGGGCCCAGGGCCAGCCAACGAAGGAAGAGCAGAGGACCGCGTCCCACACCGATCTCGTGGCGCTCGTGAAATAAATTCATAAGTGGCCGATGATAAACAGCTCCGAATCGAAGTCGTTTTGGCAGATCGATCGATTTAGATTGAGAGATTACCCCTGGCGGTCTGGGTCGCGACGGGGGGAACCAAGGGGCGGAGAAACCGATGGAGAGAGTGAGAGAGGGAGAGAAAGAGAGGGGAGGGGGGCCGAGATTTATCGGCTCGGCCAGGACTTTTGTCAGGTATATAAATTCATTGACCATCGGAATCGTCATCGCTGTAATCGCCTTTATTTATCAATATCGCCGGGAAGGCGCATCGATCAAAGCTGTCTATTTAGGTGAAGCTTCCTGCGGGACACCTCCGACCGGGTACACGTCCTCGCGATACCTGCCTGCTCGGAACGGACCCGAAGCAGACTCGAAGCGGGCCCGAGGTCCTGCGAGCGGAATTCGATCCGCTGCATCGACCCGAACAACCTCCCACGGACGATCGCTCGCATTTTTCACCCCGTTATGCGACTCGGCTCCGTTATCGTAACTCGGTTTACCGAGGTCACGATCCATCAATACCTCTCGGCACGAGAGTCCATGACCGCAAATGGTACACGTTTTCGTTCGTTCGTGCGCACTTGCCTCTCTAATTGGCTGTATGTAACAATTAGACTGCGGATATTCTGCGTTTATAACAAAAAGCGAGCAAGCGCAGTACAAAATTGTGTCGACGGAAAAAACGAATGACGTTAAAAAAAATCATTACGATCCAACTCCCGCCTCTCACAACCGATGCAGAACATTTTTATTTTGTATAAAGATCCGTGAATGAGTATCACTGTGCAATCGCATTTTATACGGACCTATTCGAACAAATAAACAATAGGGTTCCACTGTTTTTTCACGCATAAAGAAATGATTCTGTAACGTTGCGATTGTTTTCGCGAATTTTATGGGTTCGACTAGACGGCCGGCGCGGCGGTGAGCCTCGAACAGTTCGCATAATAGGAGCTCAGAAACTATATGCAATTAAGAAGCTAATATCAAGCAGGCGATACACGCTGCAATTAGAATCGATCGTAAAGTCTGCTCGCGTCCACGCCTTCTGCTGACAGACACTCTTCCTTCTCTTTCTATCCCCCCTTCCCCCTCTGTCACTCTCTGATCCCCACGTGTCCACCAGATTCGAGATCCCGAGACGCTCATGGCAGGCACGAATTATTTTTATCAATCTGCTTCTCTTATGCAACTGCCGCCTTGGCAGGGGGTGGCTTCCAAACGAGAATCCTTCTTGGATTCGACTGGAATCGCGTGGGTGGTAGAGCACAACAGAGTTTTTCACCCCGTGATGACGATCGAGAGAATCTTTAAAACATGAATAACCACAAGAGAGCAATAGGTGTCCAACGAATACTGATTAGCAAGGGTATCATGGAAATCTACGATACTCGTATTGGAACCCGTAGAAGCAGACTGGTTCGCCTCCTAATAAAATTGTCTCTATTGGCTTTACACATCTATTCTTTGGGTCAACAGCCACGAGCGTCAGCAAGATTTCCAAATTGAATATCAAACAAAATATCCATGTTTCATGCTAGTCCACGATAGGGGGCAAATTTCCTGAAAACGGATGGATCAAGTGCACTTGAACGGTCCCGCCCTTTCGATCAAAGACCAAAGGACCGAAGCAGCGCTCGTGGGAGGGTTAGCAGAACCGGGTACGATGTCCGCGATTTGTTTGAAGGTGGCAGTCGGTTTCTTCGTCACGAGGAAAAGGAAAGCTGTCTCGATCGGCTCGCAGAGCGCACGTCACGGCTCGCTCGCTGGTACGTATATCCCGGGCTCCGAGGGCGGTCCGCAAGATCAAGTTCGGGGAAAAGGGTCCCCATCGCGAGCGAGAGCCATATTTATAACCGTGGCGCATTTCGTGTAAAGTAAATCGGAGACGCGACGGAAAGACGGACGGACGATGGCTGCTCCGCCAGATTTAATTAATGACCCGCCGAGTTTGATCTGCCGCTACAAAGACCGAAGACGCGAGAGAGCTTCGAGATCCCTCTATCTCTCTCTCTCTCTCTCTCTCTCTCTCTCTCTCTCTCTCTCTCTCTCTCTCTCACTCTCTCTCTCTCACACACTCTCTCTCTTGCTTTCCGAGCGGTTGTCGCGGCTCTCCTCTCGAGCAGGAGAACCGGGGAACGTTTATTTCGGTCCGCGGACCCGAGCGGACGCGGGCAAAACTGAGAGAAAGGGCCGCCTCCGCCCCCGCTTGGCTCCCTCAGTCACTCTTATTGTTGTTAGAGACCTCCGTACACCCCTCGCCGTTTTATTGCCGTAGCTCGACAAATTGCCAGACCGAAATTCGACTCCCACCCTAGAGAATTCGTCGTCGTGTATCGAACACATTGTGGAACTTTGAACGCGAGTCGAACCGCTCCGGCATTTTTGCTCCTTGGCTCCAGACGACCCAGTCCTCCCATTCTCAATTTCGGACGTCGCACAGTGCGGACAAGCGGGGCACATCACACTACACGTTTATATCACGATGTACGAAAAATTCCTTTGGCAAAATTGCATATTAGGGGGAAATTGATATTATTAATCATTTAACAATTATTTTTATGCATAAATATTGCGATTTATTAATTTTATTGTTAAATTTCATTTTTTGCGACTAATTACCATTACATATACATTAGTAACCAAATTTAGATTTTTGTAACAAAATTTTGCCATGGCCGTACTCTCTAGAGTGTCAAAAATCGAAAAATATTACATTAACCGTAAATGAGTATTGCAATAATAATTCTGTGTAATGGAAAGTGCTTATCAAGGTATATGCATTCTTTTTACATTTAATAAAGCAGATTTATTTTTTGTACAAATTTACAACGGTTGTTTTGTTTGTTAATTGCATATAAAACTTCAAATTAACGTATAACAAACACGGCAAAATATATCCTGAGATTCATACATATTCGAATATATTACTTATTATAGTTGACGAATTTTATAGTTTTGTTTGCAACTAATTGCTACTTTTAATTTTATAAACTTTTTAAGAAGTGTATATACCTTTCCTTAGAATCTATCGTGGAAAATTTATTAATTTCCTTTTACATTTATTAGATGTATTCTTAAATTTCATTTTATGTGAATAATTAACAATACATATACATTCGTAAACAAATTTGGATTTTTGTCCAAAATTTTGCTATTTGTCCGCCGCAGTAACAGTGCAGAATTTACTGTTCGAAATTCAATGTTCGTGTATATCACGATATGAAATACATTTCTTTTGCAAAAAATGCATATTAGGATGAAAATGGTTATTAATAATTATAAAATGACCATTTTTATGCATAATACAATTTTACAATAATAGTGAATAGAATAATGAATAAAAGAAATATAAACTATAAGCACATTACACGAATTTAAGAATGCTCTTGTATTATTTTCGGCATGTGCAAATTATTAAGGCTAAACCTACCAAGCACAAAACATATAAAAGTGAAACGTCTTATACACGGGAGAAGATTGAATTTATTTAAACTTTGTATGATTTTCGTTATATGCTTAATTAAAGAAGACAATTCCGTCATTGCCTACGAATACGTTTATCTAATTTCAATAACTGTGAAACAGAAAACCGATCGTTTTGACCGTAGTAGGTGTAGTGTAAAGAGGAGGAATAAATTCGCATTTATCTTCTGTTTCTTGCAATTGACCTGGACAATTTTTATTTAGCATGAAGATCCGCAGTCTACTTGTAATATTAAGTTTTCTTTACTAATATAAGATCTGCGAAGGTTAAATGCTGCGAAGGGTTAAACGGTTCATTCTTTGTGTTAACGTGAATGACCACACTATTGTCACAGCTTGGCGATGTGTACATTAAAGAAAGACATTCTCGAGGAGCTTTTCGGAGACGTTATCGCGAATTCGCGTATCCCTGGATAGTAAATGAGCGGCGCGTTCGCATGGGACCACGATGTACGGAAATAAATCGTGTCCGTCCTCTGCGGATCAGCGCCGTGGACATTCCTCGTGGACGAAGACGCGTCGCGTATGTAAGAGACGACCCTGATCGATCAATCTACTTCTCTCGACGCCTTCGACCGTCGAGAAAAATACGAGAGAACGAACGTGTCCGGCGCGATGGATCGAAACGCGAGTCGCTATCCGTCAAACAGCGGTTCCGGGGAAGCCGGGTGGATCTGGGTCAAGTTCGAAATAACTATACCCCGGAGAGAAAGAGAGAGAGAGAGAGAGAGAGAGAGAGAGAGAGAGAGAGAGAGAGCTTCTTAGGCCGAGGCACCGAGAGTCACGCCGCGTTTCGTCGCGGTTTTCGTGTTTACACGAGTGCAACGAGCGCCAATCTATCCGCTGCGTTACCTTCTGCTCCGACTCCGCGAGACGTCTGCGAGACATCCGTGAGACGTCCGGGAACTCCGTTGACCCCACGAAATCAAAATTGTTTAGTCATTGGAATCGTTAGACTGCGGATTTTGTGCACCCAAGAACGATTAACAGAGAGTTTGGGAATGCCAATACATTATATTCAACTCTTTGGAACGATTGAAAAAAATAGGAGGGGCCCTTCTATTTGGCCCATGCTTCTTGCAATTGATACAGAAAATATTCATTTTATAATGTTCCGCGGTTTATCGCAGTGCAGTTAAAAATGTGTTCAAAGTTGATTGACGAAAACGAATAAACGACACTTGAACATCGAAGGGCTTATCGTCACTGAACGCTTTATGCAAAATAATAATTGTTTGCATCGATTGCAAAACGTGGGAACCAACTAGGAGTTTATTCCTTTCTTGGATGGTTTGATTAAGTCGTGAGAAATTGTACTCTTTTCATTGTTTCAAATTACACCATCGTTGGCATAAATGCCAAAAATCCACGGTCTAATTATCAGCAAGAAAAGCAAGTTCTATTATACAATGAAAGCACAAATGAGTAACGGTACAGCGTCCACAGAGGACATTCTCGATGCTAACGAACGCGTTGCCCGCGACGAGCTAGCCAGCATTAAATTCCGAAGCAAAGTTGCGCGGAATCGGGTCGCATCCTTCCCGACGATGCTCGTAGATCTCTTGGAATTGCCTCGATCCTCTTTCGGAGCCACTCGGGATACTCTGTAGTCAACGATAAACCGCGAGAATTCGCTGTCGACCGCGACGATGCGGTTCCACCAGTAACATTTCGAGTTTCGAGAGTGTTCCTTGTTGTTCGCGCGCGACAGCGGAGCAATAATTGTCATCTAAATCCACGAGCCTCGGTCCCTGCGAATTCCATGGAGCAATAGATGTTAGGCTCGCTCGCGAACGCGGGGGAGGTGTGGGCCGTCGCCAGGGGGAGGGTACAGAGCAATATTAATAGCGTGGGTGGTGGCGGAGCGTCGTCGAAGATATTGTTAGAACTCGAGGGGGGAGGAGGGGGCTGCGTTACGCGGTCCAGAGGGGAGCTCCTCGCTAATGGGGTTTTAATGACGGCCAGCTGTCTGTCCGTCACACACTTTTAGACAACTATTCGGTATTTCTGTATCGCCATCTCTCGATCCGATTCTCGACGAGAGATCGCACGCGCAGGAGAGAGAGAAAGAGAGAGAGAGAAAGAGAGAGAGAGAGAGAGAGAGAGAGAGAGAGAGAGAGAGAGAGAGAGAGAGAGAGACAGAGAGAGAGTAGAGGCTGGCCCTCCTACGCTCCCCCCGAGGATCTCGATAAATAACGGCGTTGCTCGATGGATATTTAGCGTCCACGCGTCAAACAGTGTCGTCCCGTGACGTTGACGGATACTCGGACCCCTGATTAATTTATCGGCTGCTCTACCAGCGAGACAGACCTCCAATTCATCTTTAGTTGTTCGTCCGAACAATTAAAAAGCTGGGAGTTCAGATCAAAGCTGTTGAAACTTAACCCTTCTTCCCGGTACGCAGAAATAATCTGTGCATGAAAGTCTCGATTCTCTTGGCGTTAATAAATCCACGTACAATGATTCCGGTCAGTATGAACATTCCATTTCATTCATTTTTATATTGTTGTATACGCAAGCCTAACACGAGTCTTGCCAGCGTCGTGTATCGTCCAGGAGACATACCCCGAGCAGAGGCTCCTCGAGCTTCACGGCCGAGGTAGGAGGGATAATTCCGTGACGCTTATCATCCAGGCATTGGCGATATAATAGAGAAATATTAAGTCGCTGTAGGCAATATTAAGTGGTCCGTGTCTCCATTGATGTTGTCATGATGCTTCATTACCTGAAACGTCCCTCTGCACTCAAATTTCGTTGAAGAGCATTTCATAATATGTATCCGCGATGTTGCTATCCTTTTTCCAACAGCTAAATTGGATGTAACCTGATGCATCGTTGATTAAACTTCTGATTGAAGTGAATTTTCTTAGAATGTTTAGAATGAAATGACCAGCACGATAAATATTGACTTCCTTGTTTTCAGATCCGTTGATTAAAGTGCTTTAATTTTGTGGGAATTTTTGCGTTTTCTGACCATATTTGCTGGACAGCGATGATTGGAAAGATGATTTCGAGCTGGGGAACGTGATAGCGAGAACGAGCCACCGGTGGAGCGCCAGGCGACCACGTGCTACCACGGCAGTGTTAGTATAGAAAAGTGGCAGACCGCGGTACGATTTTATGGTCCATCAACTGCGCGCGCCGCCCCGCGACTCGCAACGCGGAAAACTTTTGCCACGTGTTCGACGAGTGCAACGCCGATGTGCATAGTAACACTTCTCCTTGGTAGAGAGGGCAATTTGTTCGAAATGTGTCGACGACTGCCGGCGAGCGGCGCTCGATGCTCAACAATGTGACAATGTCCCCTGTGACAATCACAGAGGGACCCTCGATATGACAATAATTGTATGCAAGATGACTAATCTGGAATTGCTACCTTGATTTTTGTATTGTGATTAGTCACGATGAGCAACTCTTAGTAATATTTTATACTCTAAGAGAAACGAAAAAGCAGCGGTTCTAGGCAATTCGTCGGATCGAACGGAAGACCTTCAGGATTTTCAGGAACCTTCGACGATCCTGGCTACCTGCAGGACTAATTACGCCGGGCCCAACGGTTCCGAGTATGCCCGAAGAATGACTCACTACCGATTGTAGTCGATGGTAGCCAAGGTGTCTCTCCTCAAAGACAAAAGAACCTCGGAAAATATAAGATTCCTGAAAGTATGCAGGGAATGTCCATTAGAAAACCCTCTTCTGCGCCCTTGTCTTATCTGCGGCCTTGTTCGCGTGTATCACGAATCGCCGATTGAGTTGCCAGTTAAAGAAACAGCTTAGGGGCCAAGAAACACTCTATATAGCGGCGTCTCGTGCATTTGTTGCTGGATTGGAATGCGCAATTCTTCTTGGAAAGATAATCATACCCCCAAAATTCCATAAAATGAAAGTAATTTGTCGAAAGAATTTAAAATTGAAAAGTCACAAGCTGTACGATACCGAGAGAGTACACTATGCTCTTCCCATATTTTGCAGATCCTAATTTTGGATACACTGAACGCACCAACTTAAAAATTCTTCCAACACTCCAAATTTAATATTAATTTTAGGTATAAATAGGTCTCAAGTTGAAATGGTGGTTTAATACCTTCGAAAATTCAGCTTTTAATCTGGACAAACATAATAATTCCCAGAGATAGGAGACTGGACGTTCGAAGTTTATTAAGTTGAGATTAAATGGCTCTCATGTTGAAATAATAGTTCAAAAATTCCATTTTTATATCTGGATAAATAATTCCCAGAGATGTGGAACTCAAATTGAATTAACGACAAATAAAGATAGCTATCAGGTCGAGATTGTGGTTCGATCTCAAGCTTAGAACAATGATTAGCAGATGTATAATTCAAGCTAAACGCAAGCATTAAAATTTTACATTTGGAGCGTCAACGAGTTTGAGTCTACCGACAACAATCGTGCTTTTCGGTGCGCAGCACAGTGCGAACAAGTGGGGCACATCTCACATTGCATGTTAGGAAGAAATTGATATTATAAATCATTTAAAAATCATTTAACAATTATTTTTATGCATAAATATTGTGATTTATTAATTTTATTGTTAAATTTCATTTTTTACGACTAATTACCATTACACATACATTAGTAACGAAATTTAGATTTTTGTAACAAAATTTTGCCATAGCCGTACTCTCTAGAGTACAATAATAATTCTGTGTAATGGAAAGTGCTTACCAGGGTATATGCATTCTTTTTAAATTTAATAAAGTAGTAAATTTAATTTTCTGTAAAAAATTTCACATATATGTATATACATTAATAACCAAATGACGAGAAGTGCCCAAAAACAGGCCATTTGTCCGCACTGTGCGCAGGTCGGGCAGAATAGTAATTAAGAAGCGACTCGTTAGCGCAGGCAACGAGCGCAGACCCAAAGCAACAGTCCCTCGGCTCGAATAAACGGGAAATCCCGAAAATCTATTGTCAACGGACCGGGAGGCCACCATCTGCCGGCCACATGATCGACTCTCGCTCTCTCAATCTCTCTCTTTTTCTCCCCCCCCACCCCCCCTCTCTCTCTCTCTTTCTCCCGCTTGTTCTCCTCACTTGAGCTTGTCTCAGCCCGCCTCTCGGTCCTAATCCCTGATTTTCCTTCCGCGAAAGCGCCTCTGTCTTGGACCATAACCTAGAATAACCGAAACGCTTGTGGACTCTGTCCGTAGCGGCTGTAAGAATAGAACGAATCGTTGGAAAACCGTTCGAAGAATTTAACGAGCCCGAAAACGCTCCGCCATTGTTTCGCAGTTGCTCTGACCGTGATCCTTCCCGTGGATCCTTTTGTCTTATGGGTCTGCAAATGTTTACTCTCGACGTACCCACCCTAGTGGTTCGTGGTTTTATGCGGGCTGAAATACTCGTGCGTTTCACTTAGCTCTTGTATGATAAACATCGTCGTATAATCTGTACTATCGTATTATATTATCTGTAAGCACTGTTATATTCCTTTGCACTCGTACGACGATTCTGAGACGGCACTCAAAATTGCCACACTATTTATTTAAAACTAGAACTACCGAGCCCTAAACGAGACTGAGCGATAGGGTAAGGGACCCAATTACTGTACCTATATTAATTATACTTATTTTTAAAGCATAATGAATATTAAAAAAGAGACATCAAAATTTTTTATTATGCTTTATTAATATGCATTAATATTCATTATGCTTTAAAAATAAGTGTAATTAATATAGGCACAGTAATTGGTACCCCCACAGTAATTGGATCCCTTACCCTATTTCTTTATTATAACAACAGGACTGAATTTATTCAGATTTCATAGGATTTTTATGGTAACATGTACCTACTTGAATAAAGAAGTGTACTGAAAGATTCCTTAAGAAAATATTTCTATAACTTCACGAATTGTGAAAAACAATCTGAAATCCGTCATTAAAACAATTTTTCGATGCATTAAGATGTAGATGAAAATTTAACTGTTGTAAGTATTGAGTAACGATAATAAACGTCATATGCATGAAAGGAAGTAAATCATGTCCAGAGGGAATTATTCATAGGTCAAAATGTTTTGTCGTTAAAGTAGCTCCGAAAGGGTCTTTACTATTCTAGTGTTATCTATTATTCCTGTCTTGTGTATATTTGTACAGCAGAGGTAACGCTCGAACTATGCTGTCGAATGCTTATTAAAAGAAGGAACATCGTGTGGATACGTGTTCGCGTGCTCGATCGCAGCCGCGACACGAGTGTAGTACAGTGAAGAAAATAAAACAAGAGGCCAAAGATGAAGAGCGATTTCTAACATCGACGGTCACCAGAGATCGGCGAGGGTGGAGGGCCCCCTAATCTGCGCGTTTATCATCGCCACGAAAATAAAATAAAAACGGTGTCGGCCCGGAAAGCAAGATCGATTGCCGGCTGTGTCGACCCCGGGACGACCAAAGCGCGACCAGCTCTCCGTTCTGAAATCATGCCAACGACATCGGATATCGGTGGAATTTTTAACGAACACCCACGAGGGACCTATATCCAACTCTCCCTTCGAGGGAAGCAACGAGACACGGAGGCTGCCTTCGTTAAGAACCATGATCTATCCTCCTCGTGGTCTCTCTTTCCCTCTTTAGGCACTTTTTGTACTCTCATGTGTCTCGGCCACTGGCAGAAAATGTTCGATCGAAATTGTGAACGTGATCGTTGAACAAATTATTCTCAAAGCATATTACGATGGAAGCTGATTAAGTTTCAAGCACATTTTGATAAAATAAGACACGAGCTTATTCTTCTTTCTGATACGAAATGATGCACCGTTAAATCAAAACTATAAAGAGGATCGTAGTAGTATGACAAAATGTCGGTCCACGTTTTAGCACCGAAGGCAACAATGATTGTTAAAAAAATTGTCTCAATGTTTAAAGATTGAACCACTCTCCGCCGAATCGAAATCGAATTTTCTCATTCTGTACTTTAGAAAAGAAATCGAATTGATTTCTCCGTCTTCGGAATGGATTCTGAAAGTGAACGGAGGAAGCTGTTAAGTGTTCCTGGTGTAATTTATCCACGGTTATCGCCGCCGAAACATTCTACGATAAGGGAACATCGGCGACATGCATTTTCCACTCGACTCGCCGGAAAACATCCCGCTGCCAAAGATTACCACCCTAGCCGATAAAATGCATCGATTACCTGTTTCGAATCACCGCGCATTCATTCACCCTCTTAATCATTCTCATTCAACCCTACTGTAATTTTTTAAATTAGCTAATTTGAAATATCCTTGAATAAATTCATCAGTAACAAAATAACAATTTGACCGAGCCAAAAAATTGCTGTACAACCGAACGAAAAGATGAATGGTTAAAGAACAGAGCAGAATTGATCTACTTAAATTACATTTGGACGCTGCATCAATTGCAACCATCGAATCGGTAGAATTCGATAGAGCAATATACATTGGAATTCCCGAATTCGCCAAACTCGATTTTCTCGAGAATGAAGCCCCGTATGAAAAAAACTACATTCCTTATTTTCGACTAGATTTTATGTGGGGAATCATCCCTTTACCGGTTATACCACGATTTCCCAAACACGCTGTATACATTTTTGAATTATTTGCTACTGTTACTCACTCAATAAAATCTCAACAAAAGCCGTCTTAAAATTGACTCCGCGTCCCCAGCCTCCAGAATCGTTTCCTGCATTTTTTTCAGAAGATCTGGAGCACGATCCCAGCTGCTCTAGAGAGGAGTCAGCCTTGACCTTGGATCACAGTTGAAATGGCCGGCGTGCTCCCACTAGCTTTCTGAGATTTTTAATTGACAACATCTTTGAATAGAATTTGAAGGTGCAACAATACATGTATATACATACACGGCGCATTTGTGTCTCTGGTTTCTCGAACGCGTTTCCGGTGCTCGAGCTCGCAAAGTTCGAATTCTCGGAATGCAATCGATCGGGAATAAAGACGGACACGTTTGATGATCGAGCGTCAGTCAGGCTGTTCGCGATTTACGACGCGAACGAACGAGACGAGGCCGTATCTCGCGGTTGATCGCGACGCGGAAGTTGCGCAACCCCGTCGACCAGCAATAAATACAATTTTCGCGGGTTTAGTGCTTCCTGCGCGTAACGGTGCCGTCTTGCAACGGCTCGAAGTCTATCGTGGCCATCTATTAGGTCATCCCATCAGTTCTGCCGTTCCTTATCCCCCCCCCCCCCTTTGCATTTACATACGAACTTCAATATTCTCTTTCTTGTATTTATCAATTCGTTTTGAATTTTATGAAATTTTATGAAATTTAATTATGAAAAAGACTGTATGCAACGAAACATTCGATGAAACTGTCTCAGATTAGATGGCACGGATCAAGGCTACGAACATCGATAGATAAATCCTAGATATTTGCTTTGATCACACAGAGGATGTCTGAAACAATTCGCAGCGAAAACGGAAGCCAATTACGCCACCAAAGGTATATAGCTCAATCTCGAAAGGTGAGGAACGAAGAAAATCGTTAACTTGCCAACCTGTTCCATTTCGATAACTTTTTTTCAGAGGAATTCAAATCTCCCCACTTTTTACCGCGAAGAGGCTAGAAAAACGGTAGAAGGGCACAAGGGTGCGAAGTGGCTGGCGTGATCCAAGGACGCAGCTCCCTAAGAAAAGGGAGAGGCCTGACGAAGGGACTGAGAAAGAACCGAGGGACTAAGGGGACGACTTTCAACGACGAGACGACGACGATCAGAGAGGGCCCGGGGATCGCGTGTCCGCTCTCGAGAGAGAACGGGAGCCGACAGTGGCTCTTTTGGCTCCTTGAATGAATAATCGGCCTGTGCTTACCGCTCTCGGGATACACACACGGAAATCCCAGCCCCCGAAATTACGCCTCCGCGTAACCGTTTATTTAACGTTAATTTAATGATACACGAGCCAGGGCCCCGACAAAATGAGCATTTCGCCCCGGTATCCGGGCCCCTCTACGTTCGCGGAACGGTCCCCTCGATACCGAGGAATGTTTTGGCAAAATTTCGCCTGGAGCATCCCTCGACTAGGCCAGCAACATTCTCTCTCTCTCTCTCTCTCTCTCTCTCTCTCTCTCTCTCTATCTCTATCTCTCTCTAGCGGCACCGTACACGAAACCGCTCCCGAGCCGGGACAATTGAATACCAACGAGTAATTTACGCTCCGACCGCTTTCGACGGCCCAACGAGTCCCATTACGAAATCTGATTTGCTCGGGGACGATACAGAGACTACGTTGCGCCATACTTGTGACTAGCGTAGGGGAAACTAGGCAGGAGCAATAATATGTCGTACGTTCTCCCCTTGTTATCGCTTCATCAACTTTTTAGTTATTCTTGTAAATAGGAACGATTACAATGATTTCGCTATATATATGTGGCCAAGGCCTGTATGATAAATGTCGCGAATTATCCCCACCACACGAAGCTCGAGAGACCTCGGACGCCGCGGAGTGTGATCATGACACGGCTCGGGTACGTCTCCTGAACGATACACGACGCTGGCAAGACCCGTACTGTTGACATACATCGAGAATTCACTGTATATGGTCTTTTTCTTAGTTTTTCTCAGACCTTCTCCTCCTTTTCTTTGGTTCAATTTATGGTACCAATTATTTCCTCTCACTAATAGGGTCGTCAAGAGACACCTACGATCGTTATCGTTCGGTGAGCATTTAGATCAATTGGATGCGCTTCATGAAGTTTCCATATTCTTGTGCTTCTACATTTTGTGCTTGCATATGTGGAAGGTCGGGATTCAAGAGTCGTCAATTCTCCAAGTCATATTATCTAGTGCTTTACAAACAAAAAAATTGGTTTCGGCGACTAAAGAATGCGATAATAAACAAAACGAATACCTTTTAACGGAGCAAAGAAGAAAAGATGACAACCAACGAGATAATTGTCTAGAATTCTCGAGTTGGAGGTGTCTTTTTCGATCAACGATCAATGGACAAAAATTGATACCATCCTCTAAAAGATACCCTATAATAAAAACTTCGTCCTCCTACATGAACCTAAATCTTTGGGGGGGGGGGGAGAGAGAAAGAGAAGACGTTAAAAATGTGTAAAATAAACGAAACTAGCGCGTTTCAATGGGAGGAAGGTTCGAGCCGTAGAGCTTGTGAATCATCGTGTGGGATCTCGGAGCGAGTTGTGTCGTTCCCCGACGATCGGTAGACAAATGAAGGAATCAATCGGCGGGATGGATAGCGGTTGCGTTAATATCGCCGCGGCGTTTCTCGCGAGTGGAACGCGCGTCTCGTTCGGGAGACACGGGGGGGCTCGATAAAAGGCGTTTCGAGAGATCGCATCGGGAATCGACGACCGCAAGCGTACACCAGGAAGAGCCAGACAACACACGGTCAAAGTAAGAAAGAGGACGAAGCGAGAAGAACAAGATGAAGAAGAAGAAGAAGAAGAAAAAGAAGACGAAGAAGGGGACAACGAGCGAGGGCACGGGGCGGCAGTGTGGAAGAGCGGCCCCGCAAGCTGGACGGCGAACCCGTCGCGAGCGCGTTCGAGGCTTTTCGACTAACGCAATAAACGCGCGCGCGATAATATTGCGAATAATAAATATCGGGATGTAAATCCGTTGGCAAAGGTAACGTCGGGCATAAATCAACCTGGCCGGAGGGGCGAGGGGCACGACGAAGGGCGGAGGGGGGAGGGGGACGCTCAGTCGCCGTACGTCCGTCCATCCGTTTTGTACCCTCGTAGAATCGCGTCGTAAACTCGTCAAACTCGCCTCGCGAAATAGCATTAACTACCGGGATAATACAATCGTCGTTCGCGCATACGCGGCCGCGAACCACGCTGGAAGCAGATCGTGGTCGCCCTTGGTCCTCCGCGAAAGGAACACCGGGGGCATTGCTGAAAAAACCCGACGGGGTAGCTTTATCTCTGAGGATGCGTCCCCGGCAATCCCGGGGCAATCATTTTGGAAAATTTCTGGGAACATCGTCGGAAATATTTGGAACATCTCGGCGGCTTTAATTCGACAGTCGATGAACGCAGGGTTCATCTTGGGGGGACACGTTCGATAGGGAGGTCCTAGTCTCTCTCTGGATCCTTGGCAGAAGCAGCAACTTCTTAAGAAAAATTCACTGGACTAGTTTGAAAAATTATCAGAACATTGTCTAGGACATCGTTAATTGTTCTAATCGATGGTCAATATATTATCTGATATCAAGGGCTGCTGAAGATCCTTGAAGTCTTGATTTGGTCAGGACCTTCGATGGATTCCCTCGAACTAGGATTTATTTAGTAACATTTATTTACAGTCTTGGGACGAATCTTGGAGGATCAACAAGGTTACTTAATTTCACAGGGTTACCTAGTTGCTCGAATCGACTGCTTAGATTGCAAGGACCCCTAGGAGGTTCCTCCTTGAGATCAAGGATCACACGAAACCTGGATGTCGACCTCGTCCTTCAGCTAATTCCACCAATTTTATTTTAAAAAAATTCTCTTCTTAAAATTGACAAATAAGAGGCCTTCCTGGTACGCTAGGGTAGTCCGAAAAGTCATCCTCCTTCGATCCTGACACCTTTGATCGTAAAAGGAACCAGACAATCTAGGTCTAGACCTTCTAAAGATTCTACTGATCCAAGTTTTATTTAAAAAAAACGAACGAGGTGCCTTTCCTATTATCAGAGGCGCACTAAAAATTCCATCGACGATGGGTGTTGCCATTTAAGTGCCCGTCGAGGGTCATTTCCTTTCTAATCCGCAAATATTTCTGCGACTCCGTTGACCTTACGCGATCTCGTTTCAAAAAGCAATTTCAACTTGGGAATTTCAACTCCTTCAGAAGAGACCTTTCTTCTGAACCTTCAAAGACGATCTAGCTGTGGATGATCTCGCAGTGGTCTCGATCAACCGTGTAGAACGGAAGGGACTAAACGGAGGATCGGTTCTACTCGAGAAGGATCGGTAATGTTCCGAGGTGAAACTCTGCTGCTAGTGTGCTACCTAGAACGATCTCGGGGTTAGATTACAGGGATCGGCTCGACAAAAAACGCTAATTAATCCAATTATCGGGGACGCTGTACCCCCTAAATACACGGGGATCAAAGATGATCCTTGGCGCGGGGTTATTATGTATACCCGGCCTTATACCAACGCGAGCCAACCGTTTCAGGAAGATCTGCAGTCACGCAATGTCCCGATCAAATTCCGGGAATAACTTTATATACGGAAGGTAGTTTAGCCTAGCCGTGAGAGCGGTTCATCGCGGATCGACTATCAAATACGGCTCTAGCAGCGTGGCCACGGGAAACATGATCGAACACGGTATGCGAGTTCCGCGTGGAAACGCGATGTTTACGAACATGTTCGACACACCGTTCGCCGCTCCAGCAGCCGGTTTTGCACGAAACAGAAATTCATTTACGCTACCGACGCCGCGTTCAAATATCCTCTCCGCCCCATTTCCCTCCTCGTTTTCTTTAAACAAATACACATATTCTCCTCAATCTTCTCTTTTTTCACCTGTGCGGACGTTCAAAACGGTTTGCATAGTATTGGCTTTTTTCTTTTTTCGGCGAGTTGAATGCACTGTGCATCGAGATTATGAGCCGAAGAGCTAGCAAAATTTCATTGATATAAGTTAAAATTTAAGTGAAAATTTATTTGATATATAGATACAGCGAATTCTTGATATACGTCAACAGCACGGGTCTTGCCAGCGTTGTATATCGCCCAGGAGACATATCCGAGCCGTGTTATGTTTACAATCGTAGTGAGGTTAATTCCGCGATGTCTATCATCCAGGCATTGGCGACATATATCGCGAGTTCACTGTACAAGAAAGAGCTTATACAGTGGCGTCGGTAGCATTTACTTGTGCATACTGTTCAACCAATCGTCGCATGTAGTTACTAAAATTGTGTGAGAGTCAATTCAATGAGAGAGGTCTGTTTTGAACGAATATATCAAAGGCATGACCTAACCACCGAGCTCATAGTAATTAACTTCAATTCGATTATGCGTTTCCCTGCGATGAGAAGATCAATGGATTCAGATAAAATGGTACAACGAAAAATACGATTAGGATAATAGACGAATAGCTGTCTAAGTGGAGCAAAGCACAGCGACCTGTGCAATTAAATATTAAAATCGTCGACGTTCTGAGTGTACCGGAGAGAGAAGAGTTTTCTATCGCATAATGGAAGGTAATGGAGCAATCAAACCAGAGATCATGTTAATGGAAACGGATGTCGGATCGCGATCACGGCCCAGTAGCACAAGAAGCGTTATATCGTACAGCATTCGGATCGTCGATGTCGAAATTACGGGCACGGGCTCCGCAACGTGTTAGAGATCGTTACATTTTGCAGTCAGCGGCGTTCAGCAACGGCAATTTGACCGGCGCAGATAATTATTCCCAGATTGCACTGCCCGGTGCGGTGCAGAGAACCACCGTCGACTCGCTATATTGTTCGAGCTCGTTTCGCTACGCGGCGTCGAGCAAACCCCGGCGATATAACTATAAATCACCGAACTGATCAATAGAAAGACAATGTTGACCTCTTCTGCGCGATCCCCTGGCGTCTTTTAACAGTACTTTCTACGGGGGAATTGCCTGCTCCTAGCAATTCATTCGACGTGTCTAAACTTGTGGAACGTTTATGCGTTTACAGCGTTTACCAGGGGGAATAAGAATTATAAAGTTTACTGCAGGAAACGCGATTTTCCCCAATTTTCCTCGGAGCAAATTAATGGTCGTGCCTTTAATGGTACCGAACTTAGATCCCATTAGGTTTATTGAACCGTAAAAATACTTTTCTATTAACCCAACGACAATTTTCAATGCAACGAGGGAAAGCTTAAATTCTATTTAATTGAGGAAGAAGCTCATTTATGTTTGGGAGGATCCCAATCTTTTGCAATAGGACTAAAAACAATTAGCGAACGTCGCTCAGCTTGTTACCAGTTGTTGTACGATAGGACCTATTAACCCTTTGCACTCGAAGCTATTCTAACTCCAAAACGAAACATTTCTTCCGACCAGAATATTTCCCTTCTATATATGTTTTTTTTTTGTGTTATACATACGAAAATGGCGCAATTTACTCGTACAATACTGAAGTGTTTAGTGATTTATTAGATACAAACAAGTTTAATAGTATAAAAAACATTTTGAATAATGATGCAGCAATTTTTAGTGGCGCCTTACAGTCGCCATTCGAGTTGTAAGGTTTAATAATTCAGTCATTTTCTCGTCTCAGTATTCTCCACTCTTTTAACCCTTCCACATTTAGAATTAATTTACCCACCACGATCAGACTTATTTATTAATATACATAAGTGCACTTTTAAACGCATAAAATAATTCTGAAACAGATCTATAAGTAGCCCGATATTTTTTTTAAATCAGTTGAAATATGTTAAATAATTTGTCAGCAATAGGTACAACGTAGTGAGGAACTTTTAAGTGAATAAAAATCATTCTGTATCAGTTACAATAGGTTTGTTAAATAATTCTTAACCCAAATACCTTAAAATGCCTTAGAAATTCTTATCGATTATACTGTACTAAGAAGTCTACAAATATACATGTCATTGAGCAAAACGAGAAAACGGAGGATGACCGTGCGATTTGAATCGAGAAACGTTTTTCACCGCGTTCGGGAAGCAGCCACCGGCATCATGCGACGTGACGCGGTCTATAAACTATAGTGAGCGTTTCGCTCACGGCCCGTGTAGAAGATATGTGAGAAACCGAGAGAGAGGTGACATATTGGCCTGTAAAAGCTTCCAGGGTGCTGTTGATGTTGCCACGTCAAACACGGGCCGCGGACTCGTATTTACGCGAATAGATGTAGAACGCCGGGACAAACCGGCTGCTGCTATTTTAACGATGAAAGTATTCGGCCGGAGGAGTAATTGAGAGAACCGGCGAACAGAGGCCGAGAGAAAGAGAGAAGAAGACAGAAGCAGGGAGGATATAAGTGACATTTTTCCAAACATCGAGAGCAAGAGTGGTTTATTTCGGAGCATCGAATCGGACGTCCCTCGGCCGGCCAGGCAAATTAGCGGGAATGCTTTCCGCACGCTAATTGCCGCCGAGATACACGCGCGTTTATTGTATTCGTTTTGCCGACTTCTTCCCGCATCGGGCTCAGCAGCTTTTGTTAATTGGATCTGCGAGTGTTAATAGGCTCTTCGCGCGCAAAATAAATCTGGAGCCATCAAGAGATAGAGCGAGCGAGCGAGAGAGAGAGAGAGAGAGAGAGAGAGAGAGAGAGAGAGAGAGAGAGAGAGAGAGAGAGAGAGAGAGAGCATTTTATCGAATTAGTTTCGACGCTGTTGGCTTCGTCTGTGATCCTTCAAGTTCTTCTCGAAATTCGGAATTCTAGGTGCACGATCAACATAATGCGAGTATTTTATTCCATAAATCAAACGGGTCGAATTGCTGTCATTTTACCTTGCGAAATATCTGATATCGTGTGCCAGATGATGTTACAAAAGTAAAATAAAAATTGCTGGCCAATCACTTGAAGAAATATTGTGACGCTATTCTGTAATAATTATTTAAATAAAAAAAAATGTTTAATATACCACGTTTTTAAGGCGGACTAAAAAATATAAAATAATTTTTTTTTAACCCCATACAGATAGTCCTGAACATTTGTGATCGTGAATTTTAAATAGTTATGAAAATACTTGTAAGATTTAAAAGGAAAAATATGGTGCGCATGCAATAGATAATTGATGCACGAATAGTTAACCTAAGTCACTAACAATTTTATTGCACTGCAAATGATATAAACTGTAACAAGTATGAACAACTATTTTCATAGCTATTCAAAATTCACAATCACAAATTTTCGGGACTATCTGTATGAGGCTAGAAAAAATTATTTTATGCTTTTTAGTCCGTCTTAAAAACGTGGTATATTAAATTTTTTTTATTCAAATAATTATTTTCTGCTTTTTATTCTTGTGTGTGTGTGTGTGCGTGCGTGCGTGCGTGCGTGCGTGCGTGCGTGTGTGTGTGTGTGTGTGTGTGTGTGTGTGTGTGTGTGTGTTGTCATCCAGCTCTGAGCTATGTTTAAAGTTTCAAGTCTCTAGCTCATCGGGGAGTTAGTTTAAAATCAATTGCAAAATTTGTACCGAACAGACAAACAGACAGGCAGGAGAGCGAGTTAATAAAAACGTGGTAAAAATGGTATGAATTTTCGCAAGCACGATCTAATAATTTCAGTGAATTTGCATCATTTTACCTTGCGAAATATGTTTGATATCGTGTGCCAGATGGTGGTTACGAAAGCAAGATAAAAATTGCTGACCAGTAACCTGATGAAAATTGGATAAATTTGTAACGCTAACTTGTAATAATCTCCTGATATTTTCAGCGAGACTCAATCATTTTATCCTAAGGGTTAAAATTGTCTTGTTTCGAACAGAGTTCAGCATCAATCAACTGGAATTTTTAGTACGAGTGATTTAATGCTTAAAATGCTGCTCGGTTTCGTGCGAACAATATATCCTGATTTTATAGACTGGAAAGGGTTAACCGACAGCTAATAACGTCCATCGAGCAAAATGGCGCGCTTCAATCTCGTCGCGGTCGCTAATGAAATTCGAGGAATCGCGTTTTCACGCGTCGTTCAGAATGCAGTTGGAGCGTTGTGTGTACACAGCACGATGGACTTCCACTCACGGATTTAATGAAGACGGAACGCTCTCTATTCGCAGGCTCACGTTAATTACGTATCGTTGCCAACTGGATTCCTTTCGGATCAAATGGCACGTTCCTACGCGACTCGATAAATCATCGAATCCCTGTGATCAATGCCACCTCTAAAATCTATCATTTCAATGATATCTCTATTCATCGTCAATTCATATCAATCAGTAATTCAAGAATAATCTCGAACGCACAAACGACAACGAAATGAATTAATAATAGAACCATGGAGCTCCAAAAGTGACAATTCTTGTGCGACTTTTGTCACAATATATGCCCAATGAAGTATGTTAATCGAATAATTTCCTGCAAGTGTCATAACTAGACTGCGGATCTTTATGCATTTATGGCTTCTGAAGGTTTTCAAAAACCTATAATATAAAATTATAATATAAAATTATAATATGTTATTTATTTTATTTTATTATATGTTATAATATGTTATAATATAAAATTCCATAGAAAAGGCTACTAACACTAAAAATTAGATTTCATTTGTTTCTACTTTCCTAGAATTTTCTTACAAAAATTGAAAATTGCATAAACATCCGCAGACTAGTCATAACTCTTAAAGTAAATGTAAATGTTCCCCAGTGAACTAGATCGTGTATGAACGTCTTAAATTATGGAAAAAGTGAAGAACATAAACTGCTTTTGCTGTACAATCGAGTTATCTGCTGCAGATTCGGAAATTGGATAAATCTTTCAGATTCGTGCAATAAATCTCATCGCAGATGGATCTCCTCGGACTAAACTGTTTACCCATGAAACCTGAACGCATAAAGAAGAGGTACCGATACCGGTGGTTCGACTAATCGAGTTTCCACGTTAATTACATGAAATCCTTTGAAACGGAAGAAACACTGGCTCTTAACTCGTTCTCGAGTTAACCATTAGCGAAAATACGGAAACGCAAATGGACTGAACGCTCTGTTTCCTACGGGGAATGTTAAACGACAAAGCAGTTCTAATCGTCGGTGGAAGAGTGGAGAGAGGGAGTGGTAGTGCGCGCGAGGGGTTAAATCAGACGTACAATTAGATTGTAAACGGGTCCGATTCCGGTAGCAAGCCGTGGCGAGTTCGGCCGCGGTTCTCTTTGAAAATCGGTCGCCTCGCCGGCGAGACAGATTCGTGGCTAAACAAGCCCGAACCGTTTCCACGCTTCTCCTTCTCGATCGGTGCACGCTGCCCCTTCCCCCCACCCTCCGTAAAATCGGCAGCGAGAGGGCACCGCTCGCCGCGCAACCCGTAAAATCGAGCAATTAGCGTCTGTAAAGCTCCGAACAGCGAAGCAACATGATGATATTGATCGTGACGAATGCGGAATGAGCGGCGGCCAGCGCGAGCCGAGGAAGTCGTCGATCACACAGAGTCTATCGACTCGCGAGAGCAGTAACATCGACTTGTTCTCTACGATCCGAGGAATGATGTTTCAACGAACCGATCCCCACTAATCAACCACGTTCGTTTGGGGACCATTCAAATCACCGACAAAATTATACAACTGCTTGTTCCACAGAGACTGTTGTCGCATAAGTTTGCGTACCGCGAACCGCATTGGATATATTCAATAGAGTTATAATCGTTCTTACTGTAATTGTATACAGTGATTTCTCTATACATGTCGCCAATGCCTGGACGATAAACGTCGGAGAATAATTATCACCAATACTGCGGGGTAATACCCCGAAGCTCGAGGGGCGTCGGACGCCGAGGAGTGTAAACATACACACGGCTCGGGTATGTCTCCTGGACGATACATGGCGCTGGCAAGACCCGTGTTGCTGACAAATATCGAGAATTCACTGTAATTATAAAAATTGTATAACAATCGTACCAGAAATGTCTGCGCCATTTGCAGAAAGCAGTGATTACGTTGCTGCAGAAGTAACGTGATCAATCGAAAACGTACAAATTTGTATCGACGGTTACATATATAATAAAAATAGAATTGATTTATACTGTCGTACGTGTGAAGAGAAAAACTGGAAAGAAAGGTAACAGTTGTCGGTGTTGGTACTCAGAGCTTAGATCTCCCCTACCATGCACTCTATCAAGGAAGAATTATAAAATCAATGAGACTGATAGTACTACTAGTAGATACTACTAGATAGTAGTGTACTACTGACGAATACTATACGGCTAATGTTATCGGTTAATATTGCCGTGGGCTAAAGCTGTTGTCAATGAAATCTGTTGTCGGTGAAATCTGTAGACGACGAAATGTTGTCGGCGATTTCAATGGGACCCGTCCATTTCTACGCACGCGGAGAGGAAAAGAGGAAGAAGCCCTGCATGTCCCGTCAAGCGAAAGAAATCGTTTTACTACCGAGAATTAACATACGGAAAATTGAATTATTGTTATAGTCATGCATACGCCGGAACATTGTACGAGTTCCAATCGTGGCTTATTATGGTTTCATTCGTTTATCGGCGACTCGCATTGCTGCCATCCTGGCTGATGATGATCAGCGCAGCGGACGCGACTTGTTCTCCTTTTTTGTCTTTTTGGTTTGAACGGGTGGGTACTTATTTCGTTTGCTTATTTGCTTATTAAAAATTGCAAATTGTCGATATCAGAGACTGTCCGTTGTCCGTTGGGAGACCCCATATGTAAAGAGGGTGAGGACAAAATGTTGCCTGAGCCAAGACTCCGTAGATTCGCGATAAGATAGAGTGACCACGTTACCGACAAAAATAGGCGAAAAATGGTTTTACGTGCCTCATTCGAAAGATGAAGGTTCAATCTATCGTGCGATGGTCGTGAGCTGACGAGATTATGCAAATGTTTGGTAATATAACAGTTAGAAGTAGGCCAAAAATTGACGATGTGCATGCCGTGGAAACCAAGCATTTTTACGCCATTCGATTAGTTTTCTGGATGAAATTGAGAGTAGCGCGCGCTAGAAAATATCTCCAGCTACAAATTGAGCTATATTTTGTCTTGATTCTCTGTGAAATAAAGCCAAAAACTAGAAGCACGTTTCTGGCGTCAGAATTCATAGTATCGATAATACAGAGCAAAAAATATGACAAGTTCAGTCACAGACTTAGGACCCGATCTGAAGTCAGTGGCTGAAGACTGTGAGCAGAGATTATACAGCAGTTACCGACCTGCTGACTCTGAAAAAGTCACGTGACTACCCTTGGCTCTTAAGGTCTATAGTCCAGGAAAGAGATGCACTGTATCAAGGAAGGGTAAGCTTTATTTTCGGAATATTTTGGCAGCGCTATAATAATAAGGATAAAACGGGGTGGGCAGACTTGGTGACGCGACGCGTCTGCCGAGACGAATTCGCGCACGGGGTGCGAACAAGGTAAACGAGAAAGAAACGGGATACACCGCAAACACGGGGCTTCTCGCCGCAGACTTAAGGTCGGAGCGAGTTGGGGTGGCTGTGGTGTCGGAGCACGCGACCTCACCTATGTGCATCATGCGAGCGAGTTGCGTGCGCCTCCGGGCTCAGCCGTCTTCCTCTTGCAGCCTGCAACGAGACTCTGCTGCACTTTCTGCTTCGTACCCCCCTTCCCCTCTCCCCCATAGACGCACGTGAAACCACCGATTTTCGATAGTACCTCTGCCTTTGACCGTCGGACCAGTGACAAACACACCCTTCAATTTTGATCGCGTCCAAAATGCCCAAATAATGGATGTCTTAACAGTGCCAGCTCAGCGGTCTCAAAAATTTCATAAAATAAAAGCAATTTATGCAACGATTCGGAAAGTAAAACGGTTCAAACATGCGATACTAAAAATTGATTCATAAACGACAAATAACTCTGTCTACCAATTTCGGTCGACACGGTGCTCGAAGTGTTAAAAATATTTTGAAAATGTCCGAACGCAATTTCAATTTAATGCTTGAAGGACAACAATGTGCGAAACATTGACAGACATGTGTCGGAAATCCTACACGGCACAGACGAAGGAGAATGATCGCGAGGCACTTCGGGGCCATCGATGACTTCGAGGATCCACCCCCAGTCCCCACATCCGCCGGAAATAAACCATTCCGAAGTCGATCCGCTGTCTCCCGTTGCACCCGCACGTGGTCTTTCGTCTTCCCCGATGATCCCGACGAAAGATTCTATTTTTACAGAAGAGCTCTGCCACCCTCCTCACCGCTACCCCCCTCCGACTATCTATCTTTGTTGTTCGCGTTAAACGTGGCCGTTCAATATTCGCTCCGAATGAAAAATCCCGAGGGAAAGAGCCATGGCAGAATTGTACGGTAGGCGGTGAGGGACTTAATGACGGAAATTTGTCAGCCGGATCGGCTCGGATAAAAGGAGCACAAGGAGAAGAAGCAGTTTACAAGGATGATATTTTTCCGAGACGTCTCGACGGTGGCAATACGTTTCCCCGGGCCGTAATTTACGTTCGATTTACGAGGTATACGCGACCGTACACCTACACCTAACCGCATGCGTGCAGCACGGTATAATATTACAGCGATGATCCACATGCATAAAATTCCGAGTCGGCAGTATTATCGAATACCCAGCATATGATAATAATTTGTATGAAACATTTCAGAAATATTGTTTCCAAAGCTCGGTCGATCCGGTGTTCATTTTTCGATAGTGTTACCGGTCTTGTTATTTTAAGAAACCAAATCGTTATAAACCGCAATTAAAATGCAGTTCGAACTTCGAGTGTCCTTGCAGCGGCATGAATTTTTGCATTGATTTTACGCCAGACTCAAGATCTCCAAAATAATTAAGAAGTATGACAGGAGCTTGGACACGGTTTTAGGGTTAATTTTTCTGGGACGCGATAATGTTGTGCAGCTGAAAAGGTGGAATATCGTATTGTGCGGTGCAGGTGGTCGATCGAGGGCTAACAGGGAAGAAAACACAGCCGTCTTCTTCGTTTCTCGGCCGGGTAGGTAATATCAAACGAGGCGGCCTTGTACGGATTCTGTTACTAATATGCCCCGGTACCGCAGGAACCCCTGCGCTGCATATTATCCGATACCAATAATGCGACTAATCGAGTTAGTCCTGGCACCCTTAAGCTGATATGCAGCTTTATACGAGCTCGAGCCCGTAACGATTGCAACGCGATGCGCGCCGCGCTCGGTCGAAGAACACGATAGCCAACAAATTCTCCGGCTGACAACCCGGGGGCCCAGCTTCTTCCGCTAGAATCCACATAAACCACCGCCGGTCATTGGCAGGTACTAGTTCCGAGCGATAACGCTGGAGAACACCGCTCCAACAACGGGAAAAGAACGCAGAAGAGCATCGGAAGAGAGAGAGAGAGAGAGAGAGAGAGAGAGAGAGAGAGAGATAGAGAGAGAGAGAGAGAGAGAGAGAGGGAGAGAGAGAGGGAGAGAGAGAGACAGAGAGAGAGAGAGAGAGAGGGAGGAGAGAGAGAGGGAGGAGAGAGAGAGGGAGGAGAGAGAGAGGGAGGAGAGAAAGAGAGAGGCGTTCCGCAGCCGATTCCACGCTCGGTTTTGCAGTCCGAGGGAGATATCGCAAAAAAATCACGATCCTCGGACCAAGAACAGAGGACGCGGCAGCTGCGCCGCGCTGCTAGACGCATGGTAATTCTCATTGAACGGGTAATTACATTAATTGTCGGCTTTCGAGCAAACAAATTGCGGCTTTAAAACCCACCGCTCGCCGAGGCAGCCCGAAAAACTTCGAGCGTTACTCAAGGAGACCCTATGGCTCTCACAGCTGCTCCGAAATGCCGCTGGGAATGTGCTCTCAGAGTCGGACTTTCCGTCGAGCTGTCTCGAGATTATATACATATTGTTCGCTCGGAATTGTAGTACCGATAGAGATTTTTGCGATGAATTCGTATTTCGACATATCGCGTTTAAGTATTAGTAATATCCGAACTGAGTGCCGATATTAACATCTCCCGCTACACTGCAGATCTTCTTTCCTTTATGTCACATGCGTGTACAACAAGTCCAACAAGTTCGTAACGTGTATATTCATCGAAACTACAGTGAATTCTCGATATATGTCAGTAACACGGGACTTGCTAGCGTCGTGTATCGTCTAGGAGACATACCCGAGCCGTGTTATGTTTACACTCCGAGGTGTCCAAGGTCTTTCGAGGTTCCTGGCCCCTCACGGGGTATACCCCGCGGTAGTGGGGATAATACCGCGACGTTTATCATGCAGGCCTTGGCGACAAATATAGAGTAATCACTGTATTAGCATTTCAATTCCCCCTTTACTGCAACAAGTCCTCGGTAATGAATCACAGTTTTATTGCCATCTCGAACGCAATCAGAGCGCTCGTCGTTAAAAAGAAAATCTCGTCTGATAAGAAAGGTGAACCGAGAGAAATAAAAAAAGATGACGGACCATCGATGAACAATGGCTGGCTCGGCTTTATTTCCGCTGGAGGGTCGAGAAACAGACGTTCAAGAGGGGCCCTGGGTACGCGCACATGGAATTCGGCTATTAAGCCAAAACCCCGAACGGCCTATAAAATTCGTCTGGTCTCGCGTTGTCTGCGAGCGTGCATTAAAAACGCTTGCGGTTATAGTCTTATGTGCCGGGGCGCAGCGCAGGTGTCCCAGGGTGTTGTAGGCCGAAGAGAACAGGCCGAGGAGGAACGGCATGGGCAGGTTGCGGGCTGCACCTAGCCAGGAGACCTGAATGATCAACCTTAGAGGATTTACTTTGCGAACACCGCTGTTGTATCGCGTCGAAATTATAGTTATCGACGTTGAACAAAGTTTCGTTCCGGGGAGAGTAGCCCGATGGAAAAATTCATCCTGCTCTCTTGCCCCCCCCCCTCTCTCTCTCTCCAACTTCTCTCTTCTCTTTTTCTCTTTCTCTCTCTCTCGTTTTCTCTGGCAGAGGCGCGAGCGGACCTCTTCGACGCTTTACGATCTCTAATTATAACGATTACGCGGATCCTTTACGGGGCGAACTTTTGTTCCTGTTGGCTGGATGTCCTGCTTCTGGGAAAGATGGCAGAGAGAAAGAGAGAGAGGGGACACACGGCGAATGGATTCCGCCAATCCCCGCTCGAATCCTGATTCCTGCGGCCACGTACAGCATCGCATCGGGATCCGGTCTCTTTCAGGGCGGCACACGATTCGGCAGCCCCCCAGCGATATATTCAAAACGATCCTCATTCTCCCTTCCACGGCCTCGATCCCTTCCAATCCCTTCCTCCTGCTCCCAGGGTCCATCTTGGATCTATGTATTCGCGGTCCTCTGCCACCACCTCTCGCAAATCTCCCTGAACCACTGGAATTAGAGATTCACGGTTCCATCGCGATTCATGGTGCCATTTCTCCAACCGGCGCCAGACTCTTGGCTGCAGCATGTGTCTTTTATGAGACTGTACACGTTGGAGTAAAATTAATATACTATTTGATTATAATTATCATAATGATTATGATCATTATAATTGATTGAAATTAATATAATATTGTAATATTGTTCGATATTTTTATTCAGAATTTTCTGCGTTCCACAAGTTTCGCTGATTTCAATCGCACAAGCGATCAGCATTATTAATAATAATCGTTAGTTACTTGATACTGAAGCTCTCACCGTACACTATAATCTAGTTAATTTCAGCGTTGGTAAATCGATGTTTAGTGGTATTAATTTTATGATAATCGTCATCCCAGGAACATACTATCTGTTTTAGGTGTATACGAAAATTTAGATAATAAATAGTATCTCTAGTTAGATCGATGTTTATTTAGTACAGTTGACAAGAGGTTAACACGTTGGTCGCTTTTCCAAACCTTTTCGATCCTTCTACATCCTAATGAAGTTCGATTTAGGATAAGAATGTTATAATAAAAATGAATTTTCCACTCTAGACGAAGAAAGTACAACCAACCACTGTTTAACACTAAACCTACCACGGTGTCTCAAAATGACCGATTTTCTATTTCACAATTATTGATATTATAAAAACGTTTTCATAGGAAATTACTGAATCGACTTGTTTATTTAAGCACATATTATAATGAAAATCGTTCAAAATTTAAGTAAATTCAATCTTTTCCCTTCCATAAGACGTTTCACTTTTCCATGTTTTGTGCTTGGTAGGTTTATCGTTAACACTAAACCTACCACGGTTAAAACTACCTCCTGACGAAGCTAATAATTGCAATGTTGAACCTCCTGTGAAACAAGGATCAACATATGGCTACCCTGACTTCAAAAAAACCAAGAATTCTATCTTTGAACACGAAAGAAAATGTTTCGAGGAAATGTTGTCGAGGTGCCCGGGCGTTTTCGATTCGGTTTCCAAGTCGCGTCCGAGGGCCAAAGTGGTGAAACGGTCGACGCATCGGTGCATCTCCCGACCCGGCCGATGCAGTCACGGAACTGTGCATCGACCTAGACGCGGTTAATAGCGCTGCTGCGACTTGCGGGGCCCGAGATGCATCGTCGAGAGAGTATCATCCCCGGGGCAAAAGTGTGTTACGAGGTATTACCAGGATTGCAGTTCGCTTCCGAGAAGGATAATGCCCCGGTCAGTCAGTCAGTCAGTCAGTCACGGAAGATTTATATTTATTTGTTGTGCAGTATCGGCAGAGGGTCCTCCTCACCAGCTCTCTCTCCGGAGCGAACCGAAGAGCAGAGCGCACGGTTTCTCGGCTCTTGGCTCGTTTTCGTCGATACGATAATCTTCTTCGCGTCCGAAAGGGAAGCCGTTTAGCGGACGCTAATCATAATAATAATGGTAACAAAAGGTGAACGACTCTCCGCGGGCCGCTCGCAGAAACCGCCTCGCAGAAACGCGAGGAGAATCGGAAGAAGAGGACGAGGATCGGCAAGGAGCGAGAGAGAGAGAACACTCTTCTCACGGTTTCGATCGAAAAGGAAAACCACGAGGGGATACGGCCGGTGAAAGAGGTTCCGAGAAACGGCCAGCAGAAGACCAGACGAATAAATGATACATAATCGGAGCGAACGATCGCGAACAAGTCCGTCCGATCGCTCTTTCAAACTCCGAATGCTACGCGTCTAAGGAACGAGCATTCAACGCTGCAACCGTATCCC
This sequence comes from Halictus rubicundus, assembly GCF_050948215.1. NCBI lineage: Eukaryota > Metazoa > Arthropoda > Insecta > Hymenoptera > Halictidae > Halictus > Halictus rubicundus. The sequence continues at coordinate 2,222,596 of NC_135151.1, forward strand.
CAGGGCTCGGCGATGTAAAACGCTCCGACGATATATTCGCAGTCGACTATACATACTACGCTACAACTCGACACAACTATACCTGGACCGGCCTCGTACACTGCCATCGACGTTCTCGATCCGCTTTTTCCCGGGCGACCTTTTTTCCGCGGGGAACATCGCGCGAACCGCGGGAGCTACAGTGTTTACTCCATATACAGTGACTTATCTACATATGTCGCCAAGGCCTGGACGATAAACGTCGCGGAGTTATCCCCACTACCGCTGAGTATACCCTGCAAGGGGCCACAGAACTCGAGAGACCTCGGACGCCGAGGACTATAAACATAACACGGTTATAGGGCATAACAAGACCCGTCTTGTTGGCATATGTCGACAATTCACTGTATGTCCGAAACACGGGTCTAGTCACAACCGAGGTCTCTCGAGCTTCTTGGCCACTCACGGGGTATACCACGCGGTAGTGGGGATAATTCCACGATATTTATCGGTCATGCATCGGTGACATATATAGAGAATTCACTGTGCTTCCTATTTTCAAAGTGATATTTATTATGTACACATGCCTACCACGGATGGATAGCCTTTTTTCTATGGGTGTGCAACGTCACACGGGACTACTGCAAGATTATGCTTCGTGCTTTCTTGTAAAACATTACAAAATTCATTGGTTACTCGTATCGTGGCTAGTTAACCCTTATCTTTCTCTTTCCGTAAATACAGTCTTTACTCGATATATGTCCCAAATATGTAGCCGCTAAAAGTCCCAGAACTATCCCCACTGCCGCGGGGCATACCCCGCGATGTTTACACTCCTCGGTGACCGAGGCCGCTCGAACTTCGCTGTCCTTTTCTACGTTCGACAGTGTATCAAGGAATAGTATCTTCTAGCCGATATATGTCCCTGAGTAGACCCGTGTTGTGGACATATATCGAGTAAACACTGTATACCGCAGGATTAGAAGATTGTACTTCATGTATTGGAGTTGTTGATGAATTCGAGGAAAATAATTTAGAAATTTGTGACCACATGGCCCTTCTTCTGTACTCAACATTGCACGCACCATAGAACCACATTACACTTCATGCTTTCGAGTTATTCGCAAATTCAAGTAAGGAAACTTGGAGACTTACTGTTCGAAATTAATACTTGAAGAACAAGTGAAACATGGACTAAAAAAGGAATTTTCATCTTGACCTGTTTGAGTGAACCAACATTATAGAAGAGTACCTCACCAGTCTAACAAATTGTAGCTAATCGTTCTAAAATTTCCTTGACACTCGAATGACGGAAACCGGGTCCATTTTGACCCGGTATGTCGTAGGCATCATCTAGCTGTTCATCTCCTGGTGATGAATTTCAATCGAAAGTTGTGCAATTGGTTGCGACAAGGACAGCAATAGCTCTAAATAAAACAACGTTAAAAATATGTCTGAAAAGATTAATGAACTGTTTAAATGTACAATCATTAAAACCTTCTTCCGAGTGTTAAGAAAACTACATGCTCCCAATTCCATGGATTTAAGCATAGGTTCACGGGACCCGTTACAATGACGGGTTCTAATATTTTTAATTTAAAATTATTAAGATTCTAAGGACGCATACACGAGAAATTATTTAGAAAATTTCTTTCTTTCGGTACACATTATTCTAAAAATATTGCTAAAAATGTGGATAGCACGTTCTTGTTATTATTATAAAGTAATGCAAAATACTGTGTTTTGAATTCTCGATATATGTCAACAACGCGGGTCTTGCCAGCGTCGTGTATCGTCCAGGAGACATATCCGAGCCGCGTTTCGCTCCTCGACGTCCGAGGCCTCTCGAGCTTCGTGGTCCCTCACGGGGTATACCTCGCGGTAGTGGGGATAATACCGCGACGTTTATCATGCAGGCCTTGACGACATATATAGAGAAATCACTGCGGTCCCTTTCAGTGCTCTATAAGCCTAGTGTCGAAGCAACAGTTCCCAATGAAGTTCACTCGCTAACAGAAGAAGCAAGGTCCCCAAAGTCTGGCGTTGCGTTCAACGCAAGAATTGAGACCTCCCTTCCAGAATTTCCTCCACCCTGAGAAAAAGCCGCGACAACGTGGAACAAATAGTTCGTACGCCCACGCGATCGTCATCAAAGTTCAAAGTTGGAGGGGTTGAAAAAGCTCGGTTGAACCGAACGAAAGGGTACAGGTAAAAAGTTGTCCGGGGAATCTTGTGGTATCGGAAAATATTCGTAATTCTCCGAGGTCGCGGTAGCAAAGACTGTTTCGACGCGGCGCGGGCGCGCACCTAAGCTCTGTCCGTGCAACTTCTCTGGCAACTAAATCCCGGAGGGCAATTACGCGGCGCGCCATTATCGGCTCACGAGCGGTTTCCTCGCTCGCTTCTGATAGCCGGTAGCAGGCAGGCAGGCAGGCAGGCAGGCAGGCAAGCAAGCAGGCAGGCAGGCAGGCCCGGCAGCAATAGCAGCTCTCGCAGTAACGTTTTTCGAGTTACGAGTAGGTTACGGCTGCATTCCGTAACGCGACGGTACCGGCCAATCCGCGGTAAGAAACAGGCGACGCGCGTCCCTCGTCCCTCGTCCCGGCCAATCCGCTGATAATGCCGATAGACATTGCTGCGAGAGTGCGCCGAGCCACTACAAAGAAGTCTCTTTCGAGTTATGGGAGCCCGTTATAAGCATTCTGCAGATAGCGTCCGCGAACCGAGCCGAGAACGTGCCGAGAACGTACACACGACCAAGCAAGAGTATCATCTTTGTCTGTGTGCGTTGATACGTGTTCGTGTTCGTCGGCAAGGTATGTACCCGTCGAGACACACCGGTACATAAAGCCTAGCAGAGGAGAGTCAGGAACGGAGGAGGATGCACGGTAAGTACATAGGATGAGACGTTTATATACCCCGGACGATGTCTATAACGCCTCGAGTTACGAGACGCCTTTACGAGCGAATGCAACTCGCGCCAGACGTCAAGAGCCGAACCCCCGTTCCGAAGTTTGATGGCGCGACACGGGCCCCCAGAGCATAACCTCCGAAATATCTACCCCTCCTACCCTCCCTCATTCGTTCTGGAACATCGACCGCCACCCTACGCCTCCTTCCCTTCACCCTCGTTCTTCCTTTTTCGGCTTCGCGAACCTCGGACGCTTTCGCCTTGACATCACCTTTATTTTGTACCACCCCTTTCGGCCCCTTTTGGCCCTTTCGCGAGGGCGTTTTCCATCCTCGGTTTTGTTCCCTCGCACATTCAAGTATTTTATTATATACTCTATTGGTCTCTTGATCGAATATCATCAAGTTGTATGCCGTTCTTGTTTTATTCAAGAATTGATATGATTCTTCATCGATTAGAGCAGCCATACTCTACTGAACCTGCAGCCCGCCAAGCTTTCAAGTGCGGCTCGACACACCTACATTCGTTGCTAGATCATTTTTTGAACGTCTGGTAACCTACATTTTTAGGCTATGGTCACACGTACGACGCGTTTATTTATTAATATGTGTTTGTTAACACTAAACCTACCACGGCCGGTCAAATTGACCTTTTCAAATTTAAGCGTACAATTTCATACATACATGATCACATCGCTATTTATCTCTACGACTTTTCTTAACGTATGTATACAATGTATTTTTCAGTATTTATTTCTCGTTTTATTTTTTCTTTCCAAAAAATATTTGTAGCCTGTCATACCTACCGCGTCCGGTCACGGGATAATATGGTATCTAAATAGCTCTTCTAAACCTAAACAATCAGTATAAAAGAAAGGCTATTCTCGATGTGGCATCGCCAACTCAAAATAAATGAGCCGCTTTATTGAATGACACGCTACCAAGTTACGTAATGGTGGACGAAACAGTACAATTTTGTAAATCGAGGAGGGAGCGTCGCAGTATTTTTTATATAATTGAAATTATATAAAAATAAATTTGTATCGTCATTTTATGGAAGTTGTTCATCTACTAATTCATTCAGCAACGAATTGACTATTATGTAAATTCAATTATATTAACAATAACTTTTTTTAAAGACCGGTCATTTTAACCGCGCACGGAAGAAATAAGTATACAAGAATTTTCGGTAGGTTTAGTGTAAAACGTATGTGGTTCGAAGAAAAGAAAAGGTTGAGTTACTACGAGTTTTTTTGCAGTTACAACAACTATATCTTCGTTGTTTGAAACCTTCTAGAAAGGAGATAAAGGAGGTCGAACATACTGTTGCACTATTTTCAATGTACTAAAATTATTTTAAAGAGAAATAACCTCTATGCAGCTCCCAGATCTTGCGACTATTGCAGGCCATTTTGACTTTGCATAAAAATCCACAGTGATAAGACTAAATAGAAAATCATCTCTCTAACTACAGACACGAAGAAGGGTGTGGAGAAAATATTCTGCAGGAGCCACGAGAATTTCTAGGAAACTCTAACATTGGACAGCAACGAGGAAGCGAAGGAGCCTAATTAAATCTTCGGAAGCGGTATGAATAGGGGAGAGAACGGTGTGTTGACATTAACATTAAAAGGTTGGAAGATTCGTTTGTTCCAGGAAGCGAGGTATTCGCGTCTAGAAAGTTTCCGCGATGGTTTCCACGATAGATCCGAGAAAAACATCCACGTGAAAATATGTGACGACCGGCGGACGTTATCGTGGTTGTATACGCGGCGCAAACAGGTGTCCTTAACGAGAAACGTCGCCGGTGTAGAGGTGTGTACATGTAAAAGTATCGGCGGCGGGTATCTCCGGAAACGCGTGCGATCCGTAAGGAAACGACGTCCGCGTCTGGTCGTCGCGACGCTCCACGCTCGACGCTCGACGCTCGACGAAAGGAGACGCGGTAGCAAAACGCAAAGTGGTTGCCGGAGGGGAGCACAGACAGGGGCCTCGGCAATTTTTCCAAGCCGAAGAGAATTTCCATCGTTCGCTTCCCGTAGTCGTAATTCCCTCACCACGGTTCCCCTGCGAGCGTTTAGCCGGGCCGGGTCTCTCTGGCGGCCATTAAATTAATAATTTGTGGTCGACAACGGCATTGTGAGATCCGATGCAATCGTTATAATATGCAGGATTTTATTATCGGCCCCGATGGCGAATGCTAATTTACTGCTAATTGTATTCCGCGGGCGACAATGATGCCGTTCTTGCCGGCAGAATGCAATCTCGAAACGACGGACTGCCAACGGACTGACTGCCAGCGGACACAATGCGGACGACGCCATTCGCACAGCCTGTACCGTTTCGCGATTGTTAGAATCCTCGGACCAACGGAACGCAACCATGATTTTCACCCGACAACCGTGAAACATTGCCGTGTTAACCCCTTGCCCTAAAATCCCGTCCCCTGCACGTTGCAGACTTCGGTTTTGGGTTGGTTGATTACAATGCTTGCAACACGTCAAACCATTCTAAGATCTGTCCATCATCTTCCTTTTTGTACAAATTCTCTTCTGCTTGCAATAGTTCTTCGTTTAACCGCTCAATTGATCCGCGAAAAGTCTCCCAAAAAATTAATACTACTGTTAAAAAATAGTTTTTCATATGAAAAAAGTAAAAATGGAGTACAAAATATACGAACGTCATTTATTAAATTTTCTTACAACATTTTCAGCTATTAAAAATTTACCCGCATGCGTTACGCGAGATCAATCCCAAGAATTCCCACAAACTCAAAGCAACTTAATGAACAATCGTCGAAGTAGAAATGCAAAATTTATCATATTCGATGCTACTTCGATCCCTTCGCTTTATAAAATTCCTCATGAAATTCGGTTCAATCGAATATATCACAATAAAAGTTTATGTTTATCGCGTTATTCGTGTGCCTTTCCCAAGGGAATATATGAACTGCGAATCATCACTCACATGTTCGCGTCAACACTGTCGGATATCGAGAAGCTCACTGCGTGTATTTTCTTCATATGCATGTTATCGCTTCGCAAGATCGTATTATGTATGACATAATGGGAATCTAGAGTCAGTCATGCGTGTCTCGCGCAGAAAATTCGAAAAGAAACCACCTGGCCATTGCAAACAATGCTGAATTGCACTCCATTTACACGAACGCCTTGAGAAGTACCATATGCGGCGAACCTGTTACTAAAATTCTGAATTTGTACCTTTTTATAGCGAATCAACACGCGTAATGGCAACCTGATCATTTTTCGTTCACGCGTGAATTTGAAAGCAATAAGAATTGTATAATACAAAGATCTTCGAGCGAAATTAGACAATACTACGTTTTGGACTGAACAATCGAAATTAAATTGGGGAAATATTATCATTATTTAGGAACAATTGTATTAAACAATGGGAAAAAATTCCAACGAAATATTTGTCTTCTGCCCGCAAAATGTGAGAATATTTATCCAATAGAAAGCCTGTGTTTTCGCGAAATTCTAGCTCGCTGAGCAATTCCCGCTCATTTCTCCGACCCAATATTTACATTATTTGCTCGTTGCATTTTCATCCTTCGTTCCCTTTTTGAAGCAGAATCTTCACGATCTTCCTGTAGATTTAATTTTGTAGTGCTCTGAATGAAACAGCTGTACAATTTTAAAACTTGCAAAGCGAGAGAAATTTTGTGCGTGGAAGATGGACTATTATTACTAGACTTATTTATGCATTCATAACAAAATTGTGTGCATAAAACTTGAAATAGTAGGAAAATTTCAGATTTCAAATTTCAATATACTATTTCTCATCTATTAAAATTAGCAAGTGAAGAAATAACATTGTACTTAGTTTCCATTTGTTGTGACCGATGCAGACAATTTTTATTTAGCATAAAGATCCGCAGTGTAATTATTACCACTACTTTGTGAGGAGGTCGTGGGTGGTTCCGTTCGAAGTTAATGCATCAATCTTATCGATAGAATTCCAGGAGCAACGAGAACGGAAATTGAAAGGTTCCTTTTGGAAAGCATCGGGAAGAGCTTCGGAAACATACGGTCGGCACGTGCGGCCGCCCTCTCTTGTTGGATCTAACACGACCCACAGTGATTCTCATCTTTTCTTCGAGTATCTTATTCAAATATACATAAAAGTCCAATCGCGTGCTACCATCTCTCCACCGATTTCGGCCCGCAGGGACAGGCAAGTATTATTATTCCATCGAGTATCCGTATCTCTAATCTACGAAGACGAAGCAACAGACGAATAAACACCGTAGAACGTATTCGAAAAATTCGATAATGTACGCGGTAATTTATCATTGCGATCCTGATGTATGTATTCTTTTCGCTTCGACACGAGCAACAATAATTAATTTACGACTCGACTACATTTTGTAATCTCTACTGTAAATCAAACTTTACTGCACCTGCAAGCTAAATTGGTTCGGCTCCAAAAAATTGTATTTCACAAAGTATAAAGATTAGAAAGACAGTTAGGAATAAATTTCCGAGTAGTCAGTCGGTAATTCATAGTTCTTGCGTTATTAGTTCGTTTATTCTACCTGAAAAAAGCTCAAACACTGCTGCGTTCAAGTAGTACTCCATTTCCGCGAGCGATAAACTTCTTCGTCCCACTCCTCACCGTTGCCGCTATAACGTCCAAGAAAATTATTCTTACTGCTTACAAAAATTCGAGCACATTCTCCAAATGCCACTTAACAGACCTACAAAGTTTCAACTTGCTACACCCAACACATTTCTTTCAAAAAATTCGCAAAATCATAGGATCCGAAACTCCTCGAACCGAACCTCCCGAATAAACTCCGAAATAAATAAATAAAATGCCTGCAGCCAAGCGAACGTACCTGCGTCCGTCGCACAGGGGTTAATGAAAGCAAGTAAACAACGAGGATTAGGGTTGGAGAGGAAACAAGGAGACGGTCGATTGTTATAGAAGGGAAATAACGGGGCCCAATCCTGGCGACCGTCTTAAGACCCCCAACCGCGAGGGTCTCTCGATCGATAATCCCGAGGAGATACGCAGGCTCTCGATACACAATGACTATCGATATCGTCGTCGTTCATCTCGGCTCTACGATCGTGCCGCCCATCGCCGCGCGCCGGGGGAAACGCCAGAGAGTCCAACAGGCAAACTGCGAGCAACTCTTCCTTTTCGAAAAACCTACCCTCTAACGGAACGTCCCTTGACTTATAATCGTCCGATGCTAATTCTACCCCCAACCCTCAAACTTTCTCGACTTCGAGGTTCGAGGTTCGAGTCTCGACTTTCCAGGCAATTTTGCTCACCCCCAGATTTTTTCCTACTGACCATCGTAAATTATTCGCAAACGGTTTATTGGAACCTTGTAGCCCGCATTATTTAAATGAAAAAGGGTTGTTTTACGAGCACATAGTTTTCTATACATTTTCTATCTTAGCGGACTGAGTAGGAGAAAATTCTCTAAATAATAAAAAATCCCTACACACTTGTCCGTTGTCGCAGTATTTAATGTCGAACTGTATTATTGCTTTTGCCAGGACTCGCGGAGCAACATTGTGGAGATTATGAGGGAATGACGGCGCGGCACGGGAATTAACAATCGTGCAATTATCGGGCGTTTCCAGGAAAATCGACGGCGTCGTCGCGACCTCTTTCAGCGGTTCGGTGAAGCAACAAAGCGTTGCCAATACAGAAACGGCATAATTAACGAGGAAGGCGTGAAATCGAAGTGGCGCGCGGCGTGTGTCCTCGTTCGGAGATATTACTCGCGGCGCTGGTAATCCTCGGCTCGCGCGAGTACGTTTTGCTATCCCATTACGGAAAAAACATCAGGCGTTGGCATCGGACGATCAAACGGATTTGTTAAGAGGAAAGTAGGACGCGTGAGCGTGAAGCGGGTCCGTTCCCGACGCGTACACGTACACGGGTACAAACACACACACACACAGTTGAAACGCGATTATTATATCCCTCGCGTTGGAAAATCAATTAAGGGTAATAAATATCGATAATGATACGCTATCCTGCCACCGGGAGCCAGATCCGCGCGGATAATTATTACAAAAGCGCCAATAACATTTACGCGGCGCAACGGCGTAACACGTTTTACTACCGTTACGGGTTGCTCGCGAACACTATAGCAGATAACTTTCGCTGCTGCTGCACTGCTGCACCGGTGCATAGGAAATCTGGAACAGCACCGTGCGTCCCGGATGCACCGTGCAACCAGCCCTAGGATTATCCTTTCAGCTGGAAAATGAATCCTCCGGACGACTGGATCTTCGGATCAGGTTATATTGTTCCGTATAAACTGATCGTAAAACGATCCCGCAGGTGCGGCTTCCGCGAATCGGGATAAGAACGCAGGTGCCGGCTAATTGTCTTCCCACCCCTAACGCTCTTATGCACGCCGGCCCCTTATTTGATCGAGTGCGCTTCAAATCGGCATTACCTTTCCAAAATTCGACCCAACGACTTGAGATTCTCTGAGAAGCTACAAGAATCAGTTCAATGGATGCTATAATAAAACCGTTCTGAAAAAATTGCTTGTGGTCCAAGTCACGAACAAAACGAGCTGTTTACATAACTTCTTTGTAATCAGGCATAATGTTCCGGCTAGATAAATTAACACCTTGAGGGCCGTGTCTCGTAGAAATGGGATATTATCAATTATTCGTACAGATTTCAAAATATTCATTTTTACATTGACACGTTCAACTACCACCGTCCACGAACACACAGTGTACTTAAAGACGGTCAAATTAGCGTGTACACTTATATAAACTTATACACTGTGTTGTTCAAAATATACTCGAAAACAAGTCGGTGTACCAACGACAATATTCCCCTACGCGTACCGTCATAATTTTCACGAAGCAAGACGCTTCAGTTGACACGAGGGGAACAAAAGGACTACAGAAAAATGCAAGCAGTAACAGTCCGATTTTCCACCACCCTCAGGGACAATAAATCCATCAACGTTGGATCTAGGGGTGCATCGTGTCCTTCGAAATTTACAAAGATCCCCGGGAGAAGAAAGCTAGTTACCGACCGCCATTTTCTGTCCGCTCTCCGGAAGAAATGGCGGAGGCTTTATGGCGCTACCTGATCTCCGAATGAGACAGCGGTGATGTCAGATGAGAAAAAGGTAACGCAGAGAGCCGTGGGTCCGGAGTTATAAAGTCATCAGGCTGACCCGACTGGCGACAGGGAAGCAGCAGCAGCTTTCTACGGAATAATTCCTATTGTTTGATCGGCCGGCCAAAAGAAAAGGAAGCGTTGCCCGGATGAACGTCTCTTCTTTGGGGAATACCGATCCTCGGAGATATACTGTTAAAAGCTCTTCCTGCTAGCCCCCCGTTTAATCCTTTCGTCCTCCGTGGGTCGTTGGGAAACACGAGGGATGCAATTGCCCGTTGGTCATATTTTTGAAATGTAATACGACAGCCGCGAAGGTCCCAAAAACGTTCCGTATGGACGAGCGCCGAGTTAAAAAGTTAATTGCACCGTTCGAGAGAGAAATGGTAACAAAAAGGAACGGAGTTGACGGGCTACCGTTAAGCGGAATTACAATTTCGCCGATCGGCGCTCCTTTTTCATCGGCATTCCCGCGAGAGATCGGCCCCGATCAAAACTACGCGAGAGAAACAATCGCGTTCTCTGGTTAGGGTATTTAGGTTAGAGGCCTAACGCGATCCCCGATCCGCTGCCAGGCTCCGAGCATTAATAGTCACGGAATAGAAGCCTTGGCTCGGATCGTAAAAATATAATTGCACCGATTGCAACAACGTTACCCCGGCACCGACGCGGATAATGATACGTGAATGGGCGAGTTACTCCGTTCTCTCTCTCTCTCTCTCTCTCTCTCTTTCTCTTTTCGTCTCTCTCCCGGCATCTCGTGCGTCCAGAGTCTCCACACGTCCGACAGCGAGACGATTTAAAACCGGCGAGCACGCAGCCCGGCAGCGCAAAGTGCATCGGTTGCACACAACGCCATTTCGATGCGATCAACATCGTGGGACTATTGTGCGCCATTCAATCTCTTAGACAATGTTACTCGAACCGTAAATCATCGAACCTCGATCGAGATGCCCTGTCGCCGAGAGCTGTTCCTTGCAAATTTGTTTTGCGTTCGATCGAACATCGAAAACGCTCTTCCATCGGGAATTGTTTGCAGAGCTCTGTATATGCTTTCGTGTGTGACTCTGTCAAATTTTGATCAGCAATTTTGGTCGAGTAGTTTGGTAGTACAATAAATACTGCTTCTCAGTTATTATTTTCTCTAACAGATCCTTATTGCAGATATGATTAAACAAAATGAAGGACTGGGGAAGAGAAAGCAGCGTCGATTTTAATAAGCAGCACACGGGATCTATATAAAACTAACGACAAGCGATTCAACATAATTGGAGACATGTTATCCGCGAGAAAGTCTCGCTCGACTGTTCAATAGTCTCATTAACGCTAAACATGCCACAAACAGATAAACAGTTAAGCTTTATGCGAATAACCGAAGTTTTCCGCGATGTTCAATGATGCGCGTAGTCTCCACGCATATTTTTATGGCTCGAGTGTAAACGAACAACCCAAGAACATAAAATTCTACAATGAACTTGCCATTGGTCGACAAAAGCATTAAAGAAATTGAAAGAGGGTACCCGCTTACACGGTTATTGCCATAAGGGTTGAACATGATCTTCCAAGACTCCGTAGATTTGCGATAAGGTAGAGTGACCAGGTTACCGACAAAAATAGGCGAAAAATGGTTTTACAGGTCTCAACTTTTCGTCCTTATATGAGAATATTTTTTGCTGGAAAAGGGCACATTCGAAAGAGGCCAAAAATTGACGATCTGCATACAGTGGAATCCAAGCATTTTTATGCCATTGGATGAATTCTCTGGACAAAATCGAGAGTAGCGCACGCTAGAAAACATCTCCAGCTACAAATTGAGCTATATTTTGTCTTGATTCTTTGCGAAATGAAGCCAAAAACTTGAAGCACGTTTCTGCTGTCAGAACTCATGATATCGATAATACAGAGCACAAAATGTGACAAGTTTAGTCACAAACTTAAGACCCGCCGTATCAAGACCAAGACGGATCTGAAGTCAGTGGCTGAAGACTGTGAACGGAAATTATGTTGTGACTATAGGCTGAGACTACCCTTGGTTCTTGACAAATTTGAAAATGATAAAATCGCGTACAATAGTTATGACGGTTTTCCCTCGATGAATTTAATGAGGTGGTACATTCGTCGATGCACTTCGACTCTGCCGCAGAAATACTGCACTCTAACCCAGTTTTCGCTCGACGATCGAGTCTCCGGCCGTAGAAGGAACGAAGTAAGGAGTTTCTGGGACGACGAAGAGAGACCCGCAGATTTCACCGATCCCGTCTGCCACGGGACCGTCGATGGAATCGTCTGTTGGCACCGGTTCATCAAACAGGCACGAAATTAAATGAAACGACTCTCTTTCCGTTTCTCGCGCGGTTCCACGAACCAGCCAGGTAAAGAAGTCGACGACCTGACCGACCTGGAGGAGGCTGGTGTACCGAGAAGCCAGAGGATGAAGGCTCTGGACGATGAAGAGAAGACGGGCACAGTCAGTCAAAGAAGAAAAGAGAAGGAAGGAGAGAATCGTCGAAGATGGTGTAGAATGGAGAGAGAGAGAGAGAGAGAGAGAGAGAGAGAGAGAGAGAGAGAGAGAGAGAGAAACGAAGAGGCAAAAGGCGCGAGTAAAGTTGAAGAGTCAACAAGAGGGTTCGTGGTCGGTCGTGGCACGTCTCCGGCTCATGGTGTTTGCACGAGTTCGACGGTGAAACCCGTTTCGCCTTTTTCCTCCGCGCCTTCTTCTTCGTCGTCGAGCATGCACGAGACGGACGCACGGGTCCGCGGAGAGTCCATCGGGCCCCGGAGTTTACTTAGGACCGCGCGATACACAAGCTGGCTCAAATTAAATATCCCAACCCGAGAACCGAGGGAGCGGACACCCAAAAATACGCACGATTTCCCTTTTCGTGGCTGCCGCCCAGACTCGAAATCGAGCGAATCCGATCGGGCCAGCGATCAAACCGTATCCGAACGACCTCCAAAAATTATGGGACCGTCACTGTACATTCGAGTGAAAGCAAACGGATAGGTACTTTTACCTCGGGGCCAGTTAAAGGGAAAATATTCCGCGTTTTTCGCGGCAGATCGCATTGAAACAGGCCTTTCATCTATTCGTACAGTGTCGCGCAAGATTCGATGACTCCAAAATTGCGTAAAATAGTTTTTTCGAAATTTTAATTAACGAAAACAATACTCTTCAATTCTGAAGCTCTTCAGCTCTTCAATCACCAAGCTCTTCAATTATCAAGCTTTATAATTGTCAAGTTCTTGAAAAGCTTTGTATTTGAAGAGCTTGACAGTTTCATCCTCCCGCCAATAAACAATTAGCAGGAAACAAACAGCACCGAAGGTAGCTATCTCCAGGCCATCGCACATTTTCCAAAGGAAGCCGTCAAGGATTTGGACCGTTTATTAATGAATTTACCGGGCCGACCGCCGCTGCGATTTGCACCGGGTCCAAAGGGAACAAGGTAGAATAATGGGAGCGTGGAAGTATCGAGAAACATCGGTTTTGTGGAAAGTTGTCCGCGTGAAATCGGCTTAACCATGAAGGACTGTGCTCGCTGGCGCGTTTATAGGCGGTGCGCGGTGCACAGGGCCCCGACAGAGGAGAATCGGTAGGCTCGTGCCGGGCCCATTACCTGCATGGGGTCTCTTTTCCAGCTACGAGGACCCTGCGACCACCTTGGTGGCAGTAGCCACCTTATAAGTCCCGCCTAATGGTCCCTCGTACCTTTCCCTCTGAGCCAGAGAAAGAGAGAGTGAGAGAGAGAGAGAGAGAGAGAGAGAGAGAGAGGATGGGGTGCGATAGCCAATTGGGTGCTAACCTTAGAAAGTCCCACTTGACTCGGGACAACAAACAAACCATCCGACCAACCGATACAGACAGCTCGTTCCTTCCCAAAATCTGATCTTCGGCGTCGTTCACCTTTTTACACGGATTCCACCGACATACAGGTGCGTTCTGTTGCTATTCGGTTGACTCCGTTATGCTCGTTTCAGGACGCACGAGCGTGACAGATAGCGGGCGGAAGCGTGCCGCGATTAGGGCTGCGCGAATGGGCCGGAGAAGGGCCATTTTTCGCTCGATCAATTTATTTGGAGCTCCCAGCATATTCTGACTTCACAAAATATTCTTCACTGTATTCTAGTTCTACCTTTAACACTAGAACTACCGAGTCATAGATACAACTGATGTATATTGCATTGCAATAATGACAAGACTACATCTATTCAAACCTCGTACCATTTTTAATCTAGCATGTGCTTCAATAAAGAAGTTGATTCAAAAAATTCTGATGGACACATTTTTATAATTTCAGTAATTGTGAAAGAAAAAATTAGGAACCAGTGATTTTGACTGGTTCGGTAGTTCTAGCGTTAAATATGATTGGGATTTCCACCTTTTTCTCGATTTCACTTTGGAACTATGGCTTGAAAACTCTTACAATAATTTAAAATAATTACAAAGAAATTTTTAGCTACACTAGGTTGCACCCTACTCAGTTCGCATCTCCTGCGATTTATGCGGAATAATTTTAGTATTTTCCATAAGAATCCATAGTTCAGACTTCAGTGGATTTTTGTTGTTCTTTTTTATAATGCAGCACTGCAACTAGCAAATGAAAAATTGTGCTACTTCGGTTTCACGGGTAGCGATGAGACTCCTCGCTGCAATTTCGCGAAGATAAATGGGTTCGACGCGAGGGCAGCGTTGATTTTTACCGAAGCCAGATAGCAGAGACGCGGAGATAGCGGGATTACCTAAGTCTTCAAACAGTTACGTCAACATACATCAAATAATTATCAGTTTCAAGTTGCATAGTCCACTCCGAGGTTAACGTTCCTTCTCTTCGGAGCTGGTTTAGCTTCGCGAACTTTTTGTAACCGCCGTAGAAAGTCCGTATACAATTTTTATAATGGACAGCTACGAACAGATACCATGCTGAATGTTGCTCACCGTGATTAGAGCGACACTAATTTTTTTAGAACGCTAACAGACACGATCATAGTTCACAGAGTTTCCACAATCAAACGTTATTACCGAAAGGTCACCTCTGGCAGAGCCCGCGAGAACCTCATGCTAATAGATCCAGTTATGCATCGAATTACAGATACGTGTAATCGTCGGATGCGTCATCGCCGACGCTTCCCGCGTTAATTGTCGCCGTTCCAATCGACGTCGCTCCAATTCGAGTCCAAGGAACTAGCGTTATTGACCACATCCCGGCCAGTTCGACGCTCATTTTTCGCCGCACCGGCGTCAATTTGTTCGTGTCGCCGTATCACGCGGCATTTGAATAAGAAATGCACACCGATAACCCCATTTTCTACGGGCCCTATCGGCCGTCGCGCATAATTAATACTTCGGGAACACCGTTGAGAACCACCATCGGCCGGCTATCGAGTCCGAACGAACTTAAACAATTTCTTATCGATTCCAAGTAAATAATTAACGCTACCCTAACGCTCGAAAACAATTCACTGTCGAACACGACTGATTTATTACACTTGGCAACCGACCGCGACGTCGAATACACATCGAAATTATAAAAATCCTGAACGTTTCACGGGTGGAGGATCATTTAGGGAACTTTTTTTATATTATAGCAGAGAGATTGCGCATACTTTTCTTGAAGAGCTTACCCGGACTCGTGGCATTATTCCGGGTCAATTAATAAAATTCATAAAGCAGCAAGTATTTTTCCTTCTCAACATACAGTGACTCATCTAATTGATAGAGTGACCTTTACAGTACAATAACTTTTTTACAATTGGTTCGGACGACTCGAGGTTTTGTAAGAATCTAGACGGATTAATTTACTGAATTTTATTTCGGTTCGAAGAAAATTAACAACATACCTAGTTCGAATTTTTCGTCATTAAAGTTTCTCTCGACTATAACGAAACGCTTCGAATCAATAACCATGCAGAAAATAATGGAATAGCAGACAAAGGGGACGGTACAACAACGACAATTACGTCCGTCAGCGGCAATAGAAAACGCAACAGCGATCGGCGGCACGTGCAAAGTGCATTTCCAAGTATCGGGGTACCGGTTGCCATTGCAGTTTCCCCACGGGCGTTTGTTTCATCGAAATGAAAATTGAATAAGGCAGTGGTATATGTATATCGACGGCTCGGTTCGATTCGCTCGAATCCGCCTCGCGCCGTAGCACAAGTTGCAGCGGGGTTGCCGAGCTTGTTGCATCGGTTCGGCGCGGCGTCGCGGGCCGCGCGGCGCATAAATAAAAGCAGGCGTGACCGCGCCGCGAGCGTAGACCAATCGCGATTCAGCCCGGTCCTCCGAGCTTCGTTTTTTTCGCTTTATTTCATTGAGCTGGCCGCCCCCACCACCAGAACGCGCGCACCCGGTCCCGCACTGATTCCCCACCATCGTGGCCTTTTGCACCGCGCGCTGAATCGCGATCACGCGCGTTGCCGCTGCAACGAGGAATGCATGCGCGCATTGCATTGCTCCATTCCCGGCCGGAACGTGATGCGCTCCGATGAAACGGACCAGTTCCTCTCGAAACGCATTCCCGCCATCGCTGCGACGCACTCTGTTCTCAAAGATAAGAACTATATTTTTATTTGAATTTATCTTGCCGTAACATATGCAAGTACTGTGATATATCAACAGTTTTTTAGATAAGTTATCGGACTTACAAGAAAAAAATTTGCTATACAGTTAACGTTTCAAAAGCGGCGCTTAAACTCATCCTTTTTTTTTTCAGTTACTTGATGCGCAGGTATCTGCAACTGGAATATGCAATGACTATTTTTTAATCATACATCCATGCAGTGTACATTTAGTTTTTCTCAGGCGCATTTCGACGAGTCATTCGAGGCAATGCATATTCCACGAAATATTGCACACGCAATTGATTAATTTAATTCTATGGGTGGCATTAAAAAGCAGTTAATCAAATTAAGCGATGACATTGCGGATAAAAGTATCGCAAAGTCATTTCGCTGCATGAACTAATCATTTAATGATATCTACCCGCGTACACGCATGCATAAAAGGAGAATAGAAAATCGCCAATGAAAAAATGCTCTGCTCGGTTGACGTTAGAAAAACTGGAGAGTCTATAAAACACTAATTTTTTCCTTTTTCCGCAAAATATGAATGGCATAGTGCTAGAACAACCGCAAAGTACTCGTGATGAATTGAAAACTTGAAGATTCGCTGGTTAAATCACGAAGAAGAAGTCGAAGCTCGAAGAACCTTTGAGAGCGTATGCAAAAGCATGAAAAACGCCCGGGGAGGATAAAGAAGTGACAATTACGATAGCGAGAACTACTTGATAAAACGAGGTTGTAGAAACAAATGAAAACCGCGGTTGCTTCTAAAATAAGACACAGATTATAATCTATGTCACGATTCTAGTTCAAGGGACTGCTGTGTTCTGTAACGTCGTAACAGCATCGTATCGTAGCGGTTTCGATCGGTTGCAGCGGTGGACAGGATATGCGCGGTACACGTGTGTGTCATCGACAGGCGATACAGAACGTGAAACAGGAGTACGCGCAAAATGCTCGTGAAACTCGATCCCGGCGTTAACCGGCCTTCCGTTAAGCATCGCCTTATCGGCAGGCGCCATAATGAGTTTTAGGAACGTGCGCGCGACACGTCGGCGACTCACTAATTTGATAAAGAACGGCCACAGGAAACACGAACCGAAACGAAAATCATCCGGCCGAGTCCACGGAAAAGGGGGTCCGCGGAAAAAAGCAAACT
The DNA here is from genome assembly GCF_050948215.1 of Halictus rubicundus. NCBI lineage: Eukaryota > Metazoa > Arthropoda > Insecta > Hymenoptera > Halictidae > Halictus > Halictus rubicundus. Next base: position 2,240,339 of record NC_135151.1, read on the forward strand.
TGGCATTCTTTTTCAATTTGTTGCTATTTTAGAGGAAAAATTGAACGGATTTTAAAAAAAACAACCCTACAGAAAATTCGCTGTTACAAAGCTAGCGATAAAGAGCACACAGAGTAGTCTGAGAAAGCATCGACATACTAAGATTAACCCTCAGCACTCGAATGGCGCCACCCAGTTTCATATGCATAAAATGAAAAAAAATTATTTTTAGAATGAGAATATTCTAGATTCGAAGAAATGTTTGGTTTTTCGAGTTAAAATAACTCCGAGTGGAAAATTCGAATGAAAGCGAGATTAATTCATCTGCTCGGAAGACACGAAAGTTCGAACGGACTTTTTCGGACGATCAGGTGAACGGATTGGCAAAAATATTTTTAATTAAGTCGGGTTCGAACGACGCTGGACGAAGAAAATTCGAGACAACAGAAAGAACGTCCATCCCGGTCTCGGATGCAACCGCGAAATAAAAAAGCTCGTAGGAGGACGAGAGAAGAAAGGAGATTGGTGTTTGCAATTTTGGACCAGGGCCGCTTCTTCGACGGGACCAAGGGCCGGACCCGGGCAGGATATTACCTTCGAAATCTAATTATGAGATTTTTATAGGGCTATCGTAAAACGGCCGAATAATAGTTCGCAACTCCTCGAAGGAGAGAGAGAGAGAGAGAGAGAGAGAGAGAGAGAGAGAGAGAGAAGAGAGAGAGAGAGAGAGAGAGAGAGAGAGAGAGAGAGAGAGAGAGAGAGAGAGAGAGAGAGAGAGAGAGAGAGAGAGAGAGAAGAGCCGGGGCTAGGCCCGCAACCTCCGGCAGGATAATGGGGAATAGCACGAGCAGACACTGGAAAAAGAAACAGTGGAGCACTCGAAGCCGTGCGCTTCGACACTGTCAAGGGCGTTCTTCTTCTTCTTCTTCTACTTCTTCTTCTGTTGCTCGAAGAGAAAGAGAGAGAGCCGACGCGGCGCGGCTTCGAACTCCTAATCAAACCCCCTTGTATCCGATGTAATTAGATGGTTTCAAACGTAGGAATGGTAATTAGAGGACCCCGGCCAACACCTTGGCTATATTGGTCAATTATACTGCTTACACCGGCCGAATTATCATACATGTATGCAACTTAATAACCGGAGAACTCGATAATGGGTGAATCTTCGGCCAGTGTCATTCGACATCCGCGGCATACTTTTTACTCACACCCCTGCTGGATTTATGCGGCTAATTTAAATAACGTCATTCGCATCTTGCGCGCCGTTCTTGTCTATCCCGTTCACTCCCAGTAATTTAACTCCGGAGATGATGTCCCGTTTTATTGCACTACAAAGTGTCAGACTGGGAGCCTTATAAACACACCGTAAAAAATTTATTATTAATTCTTTCAAGTTATATAAATGGAGTGAAAGAAGTCTCGTGCTCGCAATTATCCGGCGATGTGTCAGCTGCAATCAATGTGCAGAAAATTTGTCGGTAAATACGAAAGACCTCGACGTTTCGTTGAAGGGTGAATCCAACCCCAGTGTGGACAATCATTATACGTAGAGTTTCAATGTTTAAGAATATTTTCTACAAGGATTTTTTGCATAGAGAGACATAGACAGACCAGTCGTGCGAGATTATTATAAAAATATAGAAAATTGTAGAAGGGACTGTATCAAATGGGTGCTCGAGTAACCAAGTATCCATCGATACAAGGGTTGATCATTTCTTCTGGTATTATTTTTCAGATATTAAACATTGCTGCATAATAGAGTATAAATTTTTTCCTAGGAAAGTGTGAACGACAAAGGTGTTATTAAGACAGTGTAACGAAAGAGGATTGATCAGGAACGTGGTCAATAAATTCGGAGCAGTTAGTTTCGCTGGTGAAAATAGTTCGAAAGAATGGAGGGATTGAGGAGGGGAAGAACGCGCGCCACCCTCGTTGCAGGGTGGCGCTCGATGCACTGCCGGGACAATGCACGCGTCTTACCTGGGTCCCGGCGTAACGAGACATGACGTCACGACATGGCGTCTGCAGGTGAAACAGCTCTGCCAGCAGCAGCGCAAGTGAGCGCGCACTCGCTAGCCGATCCGATTGGCCGAAAGGGGAATCCCCGCCCTTGCGCCGCGCTCTGCACATCGTTTCACCGACGTTCGACCCGTTCTTAACCCCTCGCCCCACTTCTCTCTCACTCACTCTCTCTCTCTCTCTCTCTCTCTCTCTCTCTCTCTCTCATCATCCTTCTACCCGTCTCTATCCTTCTGCAGACACTTTTATCGCTCTGCCTTTCTATCCCCCTTTTCGCAAACTTGCTGCACCGAGCTCGCCTATCTTTCTCTACCCGTCTTCATTCTCGTAACATAGTATCACATTGAACAGAGAAGATTCAGTTAAATCAAATTTCTGTCTCTTATGATTCACTTGCACTTGTGCAGTAAATTACTTGTACGTGTCTGTACAAATTGAAGTAATTCGCGAGAGTTTGTTCAGATAAGCTGCAGGACCGTGGTGTCCCACGTAATAACGATTACAATGGATTCCGGTTAATTGGGACCGCTTGTTTCGGACAAATACTGGAGAACAGAAATAAAAACTTGAATGTAATAATGTTGAGACAGTAAGTTTTCTTGGCTTTATTGGAAGAAATTATCCGATCCCAATTAACTGGAATACTATCATTAATGAACTATCATTCATTTAAATCTTATACTTGCGTCGCTGGTTTTCGTTCTAATCATGCACAGAAATCGTGAGGCCGCTTTCGGTAGAACAAGAGAAGTTCTACTTTATTTTCCGACTCTTCCGAGACTTTTTCACTACCGTCAAAGATATTCTACCTAGAAATAGTTCGGAATCTTCGGTTCATCGGAATCTAAATTTCAGACCGCTACTGTCCCTTCTAATCACGCATAGAAATCGAAATGTTGCTCTTGGCAGAAACACTCCTCGCTTTGATCTTGGTCTGTTCCTCTATTTTCATTTTCTTACAGGCACATCAGTGATCCGAAGTGGTTCTTTTCGTATATTCTTCGCTTGTTTCGATCAAGCCTTTCCCAACTTCAAAGCCCCCTTACAATTTCTGTCGAAGATGTTCTTAGGATTATCTGAGAAAAGACTGTGGAAGAATTTGCTGCCGTCGTCCGACTGTTATTTAGAATTGATTCAGAGTGGCAAGCAGTGGGCAAAAATCGAAGATAAGATTAGAGCAGTAGTTATGGTGGTTCAGGACACAGAAAAGAAACGGAACTCTTGTTTTCTGGTTGAACAGAATGACTTCGTTGAAAAGATCTCGAAGCAGAAAGCGGAGCAGGATCTCCCTCGTTCTGCCAAAATCAAAAGTTCAATCTTTACAGACAATTTTAAAACTAACCCTGAGATCCAAGCATTCTCATTTTAACACTAAACTTACCACCGCCAGACAAAATGACTGGTTCCAGATTTTTTATTTCACAATTACTGAAATTACAAAGATGTTTACGTGGAAAATGACCAAGTAAATATATTTGGTGGAGCATGTATTATATAATAATGCGAACCGCACAAAATCCGAATAAATTCAGGCTCGTAATTTTCATAAGACACATGTACCAGTTACTTTTAAGGCTCGGTAGGTTTAGCGTTAATGAACGTCTAGGTAGAAAAACAATCTCGACAGGAATTTAACAACAACAGAAGCTCGCTCGTTCTACCCAAAATGAAGATTTCAATTTTTTAGATTCGATAAATAGATGAACGAGATCTTTTTTTTTTATCAATTTCCAGGTGGAACAATCTTGACAGGAACTGAACAAAAGGACTTCGCGCACGCCATAAAACGTAGTAGAAGCTGCCTGCCAGGAGCAATCGTTCCTCTCGTTTCGCTACTTTCGCGGCGCGACCCTGCGTGCAAATACTTGAGAACGCAATAGAGTGCGATAGAATGCAATAGAGTGCAACAAGCGCTCCGAGGAGAAGAGAGTCAAAGAGAGAAGAGGAGAGGCGAAGATCTCGTGTTTACACCTCTCTCACGGCACCCAAGCCGCACCCCTCCGAGTCGTTGGCTTCCAAGAGGATCCTCCTGGGCGACACCCTCGTTAACCCGCTCTTATCTGCGTTGTTTACGCTGCTATTATCGCTCGGAGAGCGCCGAGCGACTTTTTCCTTTTCGCGCGGATCGGCCCGCGAGGCACCGAGAATTCGACGGCCCCGCGGACACCGAGGCCGTTACGTAAAATTTGTTAAATATACCGGGGCTCTCCCGTGGAACGGGCTGTCGCGTATCGATGCGTATTTTTAGAACGGACATATCGAAGCAAGGATCGAAAGCGCGACGCTTCCTGGATCTCGGCCGAATGATCTATTAGCGGGGAATAGGCGCTCGAGAGCACGGATACGAGAGCTACGGGTTATTGTTATTCGGAAACTTTTTCGACACTGCCGGAAACCTCCCAACGAACGATTGAGAAGAGAACCGGGGGAAAACGAGAATCCCCTGGAAAAGGGAATCCACTGCTTTGAAAACAAAAATTCGCGAGAGAAATGTTGAGCGATAGATACAGTCGCTTGCGTTTTAGAAATCGATTCAGCTTCGATTCGAGGAAAAATCATTTGTATCTACGTCTTGTGGTGAAGTTGTAAGAAACGCGAAAAGAAGAACGAAGAAGTACCTTGAACTTTGAACGCTGACCTGATATCTACGTTCAACGTGTGCAGGCTAGACCGGAGATTGAAATGGGGCTAGAGTAAAACACTACAACATTTAATAGAAAGCGCAGAATTATTTTTAAATGAACTTGAAATGTATTTATAGCGTATGAAAATTAAAACTTGGTCTTGCGTGTCTTGCTACAGAAAATTGCCGAAACGAAGCATGAAAAAAGAGCATCGAAGAATACGTCGAGAACGACGCGCTACTTTGGAAATCCTCGCTTATTCCCACACAAAGTGATTATTTTCATCGGAACCGGCTTGCCGATCGACACCTCGGGCCCCGGCAGCGCAAACAGCGGGTTTTGCATATTTTTCGGATGACGTCAGCAGCCTAGAGGAAAATAAGAATACAACCCGACCGCGATATCGGCCTTCTGTTTGTCGCTAATAGACCCGTGACGTCACACGACTGTTCATGGGTATTGGTGACGTCACGGAATCGAGAATATTTCAGTCGCACCGAGACCACGAACCCGCTCGAACGAGAGTGCAGAGATAGGTACGTACTGTTGTATCGTGACCGTTCTAAATCGGCCAACAGATTCTCCGATCCTGCTGACCAGTCGCGGGACTGCCATTACAAGGAACAACACGAGAGTTAATGTCACTGGAACGAGGATAGCAACGAGAGAGACGGGCCAACGCTGTCGTCAAAGGGTGTCGTTCAAGACTAAATCGACCGCGGACAAACGTGCCAACAACAACACTGCTAATTCTGCTGGGAGAACGACCGATGTCTTTTTATTCGCTGTAACTTTATATCCCGATACCCCCTACCAAGGATATCGTTATTCTTGGCCACCGAACCGCTGCGATCTAGGATCCGCCAAAAATCTGCTCCCCTCCCCGCCCACCATCCCCCAATCATCCCCTAATCATCCTTCAAAGAGAAAATAATTCATAGATATGAGATTCCTTCGATATCAGCTCTTTACACTCGAAGCTGTTTCTACTCTGAAAATTTCATGGAACACAGAATATTTGATACAGGGTAAAAGTGGAATTGAAAAATTTCTAGCGATTCATTAGATACGAATAAAATTAGTATTCTGAAAATTGAGAAGAAATGATGGTATCTGTGGTAATTTTTAGCGCGAGTTGGAATAAACCTAGTCACAATCACAGCCTGTAGGGTCTATTTAACACTAAACCTACCAAGCGTTAACAGTATTAGGTAAATATTGCCTTACAAAAATGGCAACCATAAATTTATCGAGATTGTCGGTCATTTTCAATATGATAAATGCTTGGGCAAGGAAATTTATTCCACTATTTTTCATAAATGAATCTTTATAGTTTCAATAATTGTAAAATATAAAACCGGTCTCTATGAAACGAGTTAACTCGTCAATCCTATTTAAGCGTGTGCCATCCCCTATGTTTTAATACTGTTTCGTATAAGTATACGTAAAGATTACCGTACTCGAGCATAGTAAGCAATGTTCACAGCATTTTGTGTTTACTATTACGGCGAATGGATTTGCCGAACTAATGTTGCTCGTTTTTCAGAGCTCGAGCATCGCGGTCGAAGAGCCTGTTGGTTAATGTGAAATTTTTATCCGAGAATAATAAACAAGCCGAATGTGACTTTTATATCAAGAACGGTTAGGCACGTGCATAAAACTCGTGGGACAAGATGTATGGAGATAAAAACGATGTATCCAACTATGCGACGAGAGCGCTGTATTTGTAAACTCTGCTGCCCTTCTGACATGCCGCAGCATTTCGTTTCTATCTCCAGTGACAACAAAAATGTGTAAACAGGACACGTCGTTCTTCTATCCGCGCGTAATTTCATCGATTCTCGCAGTTTTTAGCGAAACTGAGAACTCGTCATTGCACGCTACGCTATTTCCAATGTGACTCAACCCGATTCGGTTTTGCTTCATTTTGCATTTATCAATTTGGCATTTGTATTTTCGATTTTATTTTTAATTGTATATATATTACGATGCCGTGCTAATATTTATTCAGTACTAATAAAATTTTTCTCTTGAATCGAGTGACGTGTTTCGTCTCACTTAATTCTGCAAATTTAATCAACTTCGCGTGCAATAATTTCTCGAACAGTGCACGAAACGTGAATAATTAATTTAAAAAGAAATTATAGCATATATTACTGATAATTGTGGACAGTATCTATTACTCTCGCCACCATGTTTGATCTACGCACTCCAAAATGCCCAAGCGACACGTATGTTAAGTACATATACAAGTTTATCGCAGCTATTAAATTCATAACGACAGAGAGCGCTCCGTTTGTATGTACCAGCATTATTATTAAAACGACAGTTTCATGTGCAGCTCCGGGACATGAGGGGTTGAACTTTCTACTATTCCTATTACGAGCACAACATTCCGCGATATGCAATAAAGCCGAAGTTATTAATATTATTATACCCCGTGTTTCTTCGCGTAGAGCGAACGCAAAACGGTGGCCTCGAAACGCGGTGTTTGTATACAAGATTCGTGGCTCGAATCAATCGATATCAACCGCAGACAGCGGCCACGATTTATTTACAAAATGAAAGCAAAACGTCGCAACTGGTTTTAACTGCTCTAAAATTCTTTAGGGACATTATAAACCTTTTTTTCTTCTGCCTTGAACGAAACAAGCTACGATAGATAAACTACACTATCCCGAAAAAGTTTAAAATCGCTTTCACAACGCAATCGCGAATATATGTATAGGTACTTTATGTTAAAACGTCTATTATTCTACTATAGACAAATATAATTTGTAAAAATATCATAGACCGCAGATTCGGTGCACTGGCGGTAAATCCTAGTGCTCGAAACAGTTAATTACCCGCGAAGTTCAATTTCAGAAATCTAGTAACGAATAAAACGTGCTCCATCGTATATCTATTAGGCGAATACTACAACTTGGTATTTGGCAAATTCAATTGAAAAATCCCGGCAACGAATAAAACGAATCCCGTTTCAAATTTCCTTTAAACGAATAGTGTAAATTGGCTCGAAATTCAATTAAAAAATCCGGGCAAACAGTAAAATAGATCCTGTATCGAGCTTTTTCCAAACGGACAGTGCGAATCGTCGGAAATCTGCGGTCTATGGGGTAGAAGGGAAAAAAGTCACTCACCATGGGGCTGTCTGGCGTGTGTCGGTGATGGGCGATGGGCATGTTGGCCATCGCCACCCCTCCGCCGGGGTTGCCCATGTCCTGGTATTCATCGCTCATTTCCATCGCGTAGGATGGCAGCGGTTCTCTGTTCTTCACCCGAATTTTGGCTGTTTTACCGCGAAAGCGGTCGCCACGACACGAGAGACACCCCTGCAGCGGAACACGCTGCCAAAACGTTCGCGTACGATCGCGACCGTTGAACAAACAACGATAGAGTAACAGTCGCGGAGACAGAGAAGGCTGTTGGCTTCGGGCTGGACAGCACGAACGACAAAGTCCCGGCGTTCGTGCAACAATTCACTTGTTCTCACAGAACCGTCGAGAAAACGGTCCGCCGCGTCTGTGATCGGAAATTGATTCGATCGTTGGTTCGTTATCGGTGAGAAATGCGTTGGAGTATATTATCGCGTATCATCGATAGAGATCAACCACTGATTACCGGCTTCGTGTGTCCATGTCTTTCCGATATGGTGGTTGCGATTCAATGTGATCCACTTGTCACAAGTTAGTTGATCACCGATTTAATTTTCCACGTTCTGTCACCGTGAACGCGCGAGGAGAGGCACACGCGGCGGTCCGATGGCTGGCATGCACGCTACCGAGTGGATTCCTTTTGGTGGCGGATACACAATACAGCAGAGGGTAGAGATAGCCAGCACACAGAGGGGACACGACGAAGGTGAAAAGGTGGTAGAAGAGAGCGCTCGCGAATCGCGAGAACCAGAGAAGACAGGAGAAGGCGCGCACGCGTGTGTTCGATACGATGGTAATGCGCGCACACCGCGATACCGAGAGGGACTGATTCTTCAGGGAAGAAGGAAGGAAGGCAGGCAGGCAGGCTGGCTGCCAGGTAGGAAGGAAGGAAGGAAGGGCGGATTACTGGCAGGAGTGGGGCAGGGGGTGAGCCGAGCCTCGAGGCCGAGCCGAGAGGGAGGGGCGCTAAGATGTAGAGGAATCAGGATCGAGGACGACGACGACGAGGATCGAGATGCGGTTCTGTGCCCCCGGGGTTCACGCGGTCGACGGAGCCCCGATCGACATTGTCTCGTCGATCACCGGCCGGAGAGGATCCCTTTGCGAAATGGAACTCTGATAACTGATTAGCGATGGTAAACAACGACGTACGAACGACTGAAGACGGAGCTGACGCGCGCACACTCGCGTCCCCTTGCGATCTGACGCTCGGCCGTTCCGACTTCTTCGTCATCCCCACCACCAAGCTCGCGCGATTCGATAGAGCCCCGCGGACAGGTCGAGAGCGGATAGTTACGCGGCTGAGAAGGTGGGCGGGGCTCTGACACGCCAACGCCGTCGCCCGACAGCGCGTATCGGTCGCGAAAGGCGGCTCCTAATAGCCACGCCCATCCCGACACCTCCCTCTTCGTCCCCCCCAAACGGTTCATATCCCTGGCTACCCGATCAGCTCTCTCTCCCACCACCTTCCCGTTACCCCTCTCGCGGACAGATCTCACTCTTTCGCCCACCCTATCGGATAACGACCCCTGTGCGCGACCAGACCGAGAGATTTTCGATGCGTTCTTGCAGGGGATTTCCCTCGTTCGACCCATGTTCCTGCTTCCGTTCTGACCTGGCCTATCTGCTCGCGATACCTGCGTCCCAGGCGTGCGTGCACTAACCATACACTTAGCCTGCCGATGCGACGGGACGTACCCCGCTGCTCATTTTTGATGGATGATTGTTCCGTCGATTCTTCCGATCGCGTGGGAATCCATTATTCAAGGCAGACATCGGCCGATAAGAATCACCGGCTTATCTGATTTTCCATATCTGTGTTTCTTGTTGTCCACATGGTTGCTAATTTGCAGGGAGATCGATAGGGAAATTCCCGGTTGACGAACACCATTTCACGGTTGTACGAGTTGTTCCAACCGAGCATCTGCGAATCGAAGCTTCAGATTCGTTGACTGCTGCGTTGCCCGATATCGATAGAGCGCATCTTTTAATTAGTCCATTTTCGCTAATCGTCGGACTCGGCAGAACGTTCTTCGCGGTAATCTTATTTTACGCGTTTTCCAATGTTTATGCATGCGCACGTATTCCTCGGTGATTCCCTTTGTGCGTTTCTAATGAGCCCGTTCCGTATAATAAATAAATGGTCGAAGAGATCGCGATTTCCCTTTGTCGTGTTTTCATTGCCGTGTCGTGTTCCATCGGAAGGATATGGTGGCATAAGGTCGCCGGTAATTGAGCATGATTGCTGCGATCGCTCGCCGCGATACTATGCTACGAAAGATTCTTCTTTGAGATCGTCACGACACCTCCCTTCGCCCTCCGTAAGATCTCTCGATAAAAATTCGCGCTTCGACCGAGGAAACACGAGCGACAAAAAAACTGCCGGCTCTGGAAACGAAAAATGGAAGACTCCAGTGAACGCCCCCTGCTTCTTAGATGTGTATGATCAGGAATCTGCTTCTGCAACCAGACATTAAACATCAATAACATTTTTGACATTTCACAAATCGAAAAACTTGGACCGTAGTTTCCCAATATTTTTGACTCGTATCCCGTTTAGGGCTTTTTCTTATTCAGCATACTCTTTGACTTGACTACTTCTGGTATAAACATTTTCAAGCGCAGCTGTGTTTCAAGCGCGAACGTTGGGAAGCTATAATTTCTACGAAGCGATGATCTAGATCCTAGATGGACTGAAAAATTTTCGCGAACAAATTTAAAGAAATTGATACGGATCTCTCCTGAGAATTTTTCAAAGAAATTGTAGAAGCATCATATTTAAAATTATTTTGCGAAAATAGGTATTCAGAAAATTTTGCTCAAAAATAAGAGACTGGACGAGACTGGACGAAAAAATGGTGAACTCCAGGGTACCATTGGAGGGTTGCAAATCAACTGAAATTGCGTTTCATTGGGGGTTGCGTTCGCAAATTTTTTTGGAGGAACAGGACGCTACAGTTCCGCGGTCTATGCAGCAATAATGGCAAGCGTTTCGAGCATCGCCTACCTCCATTTTAGCCGATGCCTCGTGAAAGGAAGTCAGCGGGTTCGCAGGGGTGGAGGAGGCGAGCGTGCCTACTGGCAAATGGTATTAAACCACAGGTTTCGGCGCCCGTTCGGTTCTGTTGGCGAGCATGGGCAGTTAACACTCCAACGGCTGTTTGATCCCGTCAGTAATAAGACTCGTCCCTGTCGGTTTCGCTAGATACAACCATTCTTGCTCTTTTCATTCTCCTCTTCTTCCTCGGCAGCTTCGGGATCCCTTTAGCGTGCATCATCCTCTTTACTTTGCTCCCTGCGGTCTCCGATCTAGATTTCCGAGAACAATTTCACGATAAAGTAGGCGCATAAAAATTCCAAGAAGACAAAGAATAGACATTTCCTACACCTTCGAATTTCGAATACTAGGACAGGCTGTGTCTTACGTAGCTCTAGAGACAATATTCTGTGCGTTCAATGAATTGAACTCTGCAATTAATGAATATAAAGGTTTTACTGTATAAAACTATTACAAGGTTGGATTTATTCAGAAATTGTGTAATTTTTGTTTTCGCATGGGCTTGGGTAAGAGATTTATTTAATAATGTTCCATGGAAGCACGGTAGCGGTAGTTTTAGTGTCAAGACAGGACAGCGCTTCTATTAAATTTTACACGCACTTGCGCAACTGGATTTTCATAGTCCGTCTCACTTATTCTACTATTCGAACGCGCAATAAACTCATTATTATACGTTCCGCGCGGTTCGAGTCACGTATTGGCCATTCCGCGGTGACGCCATCTTTGTGGCCGCTGAAGACATTCTGTGTAGGCTGCAGAAAAACCTGAAAACCGCTCGTAAAGACGCTCGAGGAACGTGGAAAATGAAGAGGAAAGGTTGCGCGAGAAGGATCGCGGCTAATTGAGACGGAAACGGCGTTATTTCCGTGATATCCGAGCAACTATTCGACCGATCGGCGTCCAACTTCTACAACCCCTTCAACAATCCCTCTCTCTCTCTCTCTCTCTCTCTCTCTCTCTCTCTCTCTCTCTCTCTCTCTCTCTCTCTCTCTCTCTCTCTCTCTCTCTGGATCGCTCTCGTTTCTTCTTTCGGTTCTTGTTTTTCTCCGCGCAGCTTCTCTCCACTTCCAGTTTCGCCTCGTCCTCCCGCTTGCATCTGCATGCGCTCCACGTCACATATACAGGCAAGATGGCGCATACGGTGCTCGTAGTACAAATTGCAGGTAATTGCAGCCCGCGGAGAGGGCTCTCCTCCTTCTCCCCAGTCCTCCTCTTCACCCTCCTTGTTCTCATCCTACTACTCCTCCACCGAAGCGAAAGAGGCGAAGGGCCGGCCGAAGTCGGGACCGTGTGAAACTGCGAATTTTATGATTTACAAACGTGATCCTTTATAAGGGTATATGGATCTACGCGGCGAACGAGCCGAGCCGCCGTTAAGGTACGCCCATCGGTGACCTCGCGGACCAACCGCGAGATAATTGCACGCCACGGACGATGCGCGATTTACTCCTGCGATTTACGATTTCGCTCGGTTCGACCGGCCGCGCAAATATCGACCCGGACCCAGGAAACGACTCTGCTCTTCATCCTCGGCAAGACTCGCCAGATCGAGAGCAATTTGTATCAAGCCGTGAATTATTTCGTGCTTCAATTTTACGATTATGATTCATCTTGATCCCCCATAATTCACCAGTGGTCTTTCGATCGAGTCGCACTTAAGTCTTGTCGTTGCACATACGTCTAGAATAAACTTGCTGCTCGTGGACAAAAATTTCTACCGAATACCTCCGATTAATAAAGTCAAGTTTAAACTGACAAATGAGTAACTACGGTTGAAGTTGAATGTTGAACACCAACATTATTTTCCGACCTTGTCAAAGAACAACTTGATTTATGCGATGACCTAATATACGCAGCTTCGAGACAGTGTTATTGCACGGAAACTTCTTCGGATTTCTAGATCGAGATAATGCGAAATCGGTATTGGCCGTTTACGAGCGGTCGCAAACGGTTAGGGCCCAAGGATTAATTCCCAAGACCCTGGTTAATCCTCCGTAGCCTGTAGTCGGGGCTAATGGGCTTGGGGATTCCGTAATGCGACGAAAGTCGGTGCCCTCACGGCTACTTCGGCTTTCCTGCGACAATTTTTCGATTACGGTTCTGGGCATACGGGCGGACGCGCAGGAAACACGTGCGCCCGCCGTGCACGTTGCTCTTCACGTGCCCTCTGCCGGTTCTCGAGGCCCCGGCATAATTACAAGCGTTCTATGCGAAATTGATAACAACGTGAGCCACGTACAAAATGGAAAAGAATGTCGGGGAGGCATTAGCGATATTGCAATAATTAAGTCGGAATGGGAGAGTCGCACGCTGCGAGAATGTGTAATGCACGATGTGGTCGTTGAACGGTCGATTTTCGCCGGATGCGAACACCGTCGGAAGTGGAGGAGAGAATTATTTATTTATTGTTATTAGTTATTGTCCCCCCTCCCTCTTCGTTCTTATATCATTTTATATAACATAATACGTATGCTTATATAATCCTATATAATACAATCTTGTGCTTCTTAATAAACTATTCTGACTATAAACTATCCACTAATTTTGAACAAAACTTAATTTAAAGAGATCTTCGCTTGTTCTTTACGTTTCTTTTAAAAATTCCTAAAATGCAGAACAGTAGTGATGAAACAAAGAATATTAGACAATTAATTAAATTAATTCTATGTTTCGTTTACTCCATTTTGCTATGAATGCATGAGATCCGCAGTCTACATATAACGCTTGCGATAAACCCAGCTGGACAACTTTTATAATTAATTTTTCGCACGTGATCTTTGTTTGTAGACGCTTTTGCATACGAACTTATTCGACTGATAAACAATCGATAAACGCGAGAGTGGATACCTACACGGAAGGTTCCAGGTGAGTGCAACATGCTTTTTAGCTCTGTCTTGTACGAACAGGATGGCCTGGTCGGGCCGGGCCGGTTTTATTTCTTCGAGGCAGCCTATAAAATTTTGGAAATCGTAACGGTTATAATTGGAATGAGCGAGGTCGAGGTCGGAGACCATGGAGAATAGTCGGCAGGTCTGGTGACCTTCCGAGAAACACCGTAACGAACAATGGCTACCCACCGTGTTGGAAATTCGCCGATCGGTTTCCACTTGCGGCGCAAACGACCGAACGCCTCGGTGGATGTCTTAATATTGGCAACTCTCTTCAAGTAGCCGATAAAAAGTAAACGTCGATGCCCCGGTAAAAGCTGTCGACGACGAAACAATGGCCCCTTCGAAAAATTACCACTCGTAGGTCTCACAAATCATCCCTTAGTACACCCTCGCTCGAAAATATACGTTCGCAGTCTTGCCTGTAGCCACATAAACAAAACGATGCTGATACAAGAGTTGGAAAATATTAGGTAGAACACGTTAGCCCCTAATAGTTCGTTTCGCAATGTTTGCTTGGCGTTGTTAGGCAACACGAGCGTGTACAAACGACACGATCATCTTTTTGCTAATGTTTGATCATATCCTCAGCTTTCATTTATTTTACCGAACCGTTCGCCAGCTTGAGACACCATTCTGAATTCGTACTGTGGGTATTAACCGAGAATGAAATGCAATTGCACGGTACGATCTAATAAATTGTAACGAAAACGGTAACGATAGGTAGATGCAGACAGAATGAGATTTTGCTGATCCCCGTTACAGTCGTTTGCAGTACATTTTATATATATCTGACCAACCACAAAGACCTGCTAATTCCTCAAGTTCTCTTAACCGGCATAAAATTTTGTCTCGATTTAGTGGGTTATCACCCGGGCTACAGGGTGACATTTAATTCCTCGTACAACGTCGATGCTATATCGAACGGGACGGATAATCAGGCACCATCTTTGGAGAGTAAATGGATGAATTCGTTTCCCGGTAGCGATCGAGCCAGGGTACCAAGATCGTTGGCAAGTGTCGAGGACACGTCCGAGGTTCTATGTAGTCGAGAAACGTTCGAGCAGAAGAAGGATGTTTGTGAAGCCGCGCCTCGGGACATTCTCTCGTTTCTTGGCACCTTCGATTGACAATTCTCAGGCCTCCGCGCAGCCACGGGCCTATCTATTTGCTCTTCCCTGCTTCGTTCCACCTTTGGAAATCGTGCCCGACACTGCTCGCGCACAGCTCGTAGGCTTCACGAATCTTTCTCTCTCTCTCTCTCTCTCTCTCTCTCTCTCTCTCTCTCTCTCTCTCTCTCTCGATCTCCCATTTTCTTTGGCTCGTTCGCTCCTGCGAGCTGTCGTCGCTACATAGACGCACTAACACCGGCAACCAGCGCACAAGGATGTGCCTTGAACGCGAGTTAACTATTACCCGGGCCCTCCTCGTAGCTTTTATAGCCCATCTGGGTGGCGTGCATACCGCCGCCATCTTGTTAGCCACGATTAAATATTGATGCAAGAACGGATATCCAGACTGGAAAGGTTTTCTGTTCGCGGAATCGGTCCGCGAGAATCTGGGACGGCGACGCTCGATCGCTCTGTGGTCGTGGGCTTTTTCGCCGATCCATGAATCACCTGGATCCTGGATCTTTGTATTTCCGTTTTACGCGGTACAAAGCGGTCCCGCTTCAGCCTTCAGCAGTTTCGAATAAATTCGTGCAACCTATTAAAAAATTTAGAGGAGGAATCATTGGGTATGTCGAAATGTTTGTTAACTCTTTGTAATTGCAGCTATGTTAGCTTTAGAACTTCTTGTTTCTCAAGGAACGTTTTATAAATAACGAACAATAAGATGGAGATACCACACTTACATTTTTAGCAATTTATTGAATAAAAATAAAGTTAGCGGTGTGAACATTGCTCTGAATTGTGGTACGATTATTTGTAATGGCGCCTCAAAGACGCCATTACAATGCAAAGGGTTTCAATAATCCTTGATAAAACTAAAGAATGTAGACTGAAATACAATAGCACTGGACAGTAAAAGTGTACAGTAAAACTGTTTTACATCTTAGATACCCCCGAAAATGTGTTTTCATCCCCTAACTTTGAGGCTGGTTTTCATCTCCTTATAGTAGATAACGGCCAATAAAAAAAGACATGTGTCCAATATTCTTCTAAGAACTATCTTCCACCACCACTTCCTCCAACAAGTCTCTTGTAAGTTTCATAAAATTTAGCTCGTGCAACTGACGTCCTTTATTGAACTATTCTATACGAATGAACATTAACAATGTATTGAATGTTAATTTGCCATTAAGTACTGTTTAAATCGTTTCTGGATATAAATTGAATTCCTGAATTGATGAAATGGTTTTGTGGACCGCGTTCTTGAAAACCGCGATTCGCCTGCTCGCGGGTTGGCTTCGAGAAATCGCGGTGCCGTACGTGGAACGCAGCCAGCCATTAGAATAATGCAAATGATTTCGGTTTATTATACCTTCCGAGGTGGCGCGCTACACGGCCGATTCCGTTTCTCGACGAGCCCGCTTCTCGGAACTCGATCGATTCTACTCGAGCGGCCGCTTCCCTCGGTTTTTCTATTTCTGCTCGTTTCAGTCCTTTTTCCTGCTGCAAACTACTGCAAACAAAACCGAATCTTATTTCAATTCCAAAGGAAAATAACAGCGTATCCATATACGGCACATTTTGATCAAAATCTTCGTCAAAGGTTCGACTCGATATCGCAGTGGCAGAGGTTACCCTTGAGCGTCCGAGTGGCGACACTGAGGCACCACTAAAAATTGTTAGACTAATATCAAAACAATTCCTAAATGTCTTTGCAATTTAATAGATTGCATATGATTATATGCGAACAAAATGAAAGTGATCTAACAAAAATACTCTAGGCTAGATGGAACGTTCGAATTTTGGAGTCATAATAGCTTCGAGTGTTAATACAGTAGGTAAAATTCTACTTTGGCGTCAAGCACAGAATGCCTCACCCTTCTTAGTTCCTATTTGAAAAAATAGCATCGTACGCAAAACAGGTCCCCAACTTTTCCGCGCACGAAACAGGTCCTCGAAGTTGAGCCAACGGGACAACGGTAAGATCAAGTAGGGTCTCCTAAGAGGACATCGCGATTCAATCAAAGATCAAACCTATTGCTGGACAACCTGACATAGAAACAAGGCTATCAAAGGATGATCGAAGAGTTTCGCAGCCGCACGTTCGCAGACGCGTCGAATACAACGTATTCTCTCCTTCCCGCTAATTTGGTGTCCGCCGGTGCGTGTCCATTATTGTGCAAATCGTCGAGCAGATTGCGGCAAAAGGTTGACAATAGGGCCGATGGTTGCGTATAGTCTCCGCGGTCCCCATGGGGTGTTGCACCACCCCATCGTTAGCGTGCCGAATCAACCGGAAATTCCAGCTTTCGTCGCTTCCGTATTCACTGGCCTCCGAGGCGAGAAAGAGGGAGACGAGCGAACGGTTGTCGATCGATCGGGAATAGCCGAGGACCGAGCAACTTGCGTTCGAGGAATTAGCCAAGGTGAGATAATGCCGAGGTGTCTCCTGCTCCCCCGTTTCGCTCGATTGTCATGAAAATACTAGTTTATCCTGGGGTGCAGACGAGGGGGGAGGGGCGCACGTTGCCTCTTCCCTGTTTCCAGATAATTAGAGATCGACGCGTGTGAAGCAAGACGTCGAGTCGCGGCACCTGGACCGTCTATGCAAATCCTTCCGTGGTCCCCTTTCAGGACTCTAGAAGCACCTTGGTTCTCCCGAGTCCTGTAATCCTTTGACGCAACCTCAGGACCCTGGACTCATGGTCACCTGGGCCCCTGATTGGCAGCGATAAAGATGAGCCAAAGGGCAGCATTGTCGAAGAGGACAAACTCTGGAGTAAACCGATCCCTATATCATTCTATACTCCTTTCTACATCATCCTATTCTTTCATCATCCCTATAATAATTTCTATATCTCTCTCTGTATGTTTTTTAAAATTTCTTCGTCTCTGTATTTGTGAAAATTCAAGTTTCACTGCTTTCTTCGCATTTCCAACAGAACGTACTTTTATCACAAAAATTCTTTACGCATCATCTGGTAGCCTAATCGTTCTAGCTTCACAAGAGAACTCAAGTTGTTCGGAGGAATTTTAGGAAAGTGACTTTGTTTTAAAGAGTACTTGATTACTAGACAGGAAACAAGTATAAATTTCACTTGCTCCTATTTTTTCACGCTGCATCTACTCATTTTTGTTATGAATACGTGAAATGCGCGATCTATTGAGCAACCCTAAACCTAATGAACCAAAGTAGTTGATAGTGAGTTAGTTTGCTAAATATGCGCAGGTATGACGATTCTAATGGTTGCAGAGTTCATTGAAAAGCCAGCTGATGATTGAACTCGTCAGAAGACGCTGAGGAAACAACACCCCTATTAATAACGAGACGTACGGCGCTTAGGCTCGTGATTGAATACGTGGAAGGGAGTTACAGAGGCGTTCGTCAGTCATTCGAGCGTTACGGGATTCCTCCACGACGTTATCGCGATCTACAACGTTTCCTGCGAGAGGCACCGGGTTCCCGGGGCGCAATTAAGTAGATACAGGATTGTTCGATGGCTAGAATCAGCTGGATCGCTTTGATGAACGTGCTAATACACTTTGTAGTTAATTGTGGACGCATTTAGCAGCGACTTAACACTTTGACTGCCAAACTAGAAACCTCAAAAATTCCATAAAATCAAAGCAAGTTATTTAATGAAATAAAAATGGAAAAAAATTAAATGTATGATATTGAGTAGTTCAACAGCTTTCTTGCATTTTACAGATCCTAATTGAATTTGGTACAATGAATATATTAACGTAAAAATTCATTTTAAAACCAGGACAAATAATTCCGTCACCCACATATGGGTGACATGGCAGTCAACGTGTCAAAGAAACGAAATTATCAAGATGTAATTAACATTATGGAGCAATGGAGATAGTCTTGTAAATGGACATAGGATACAGAGTCCATTTTGATCTAGATATACAAACGTCCCATCTACATCCTAATTATCTCGTAGCGAATTCGTGTCATTAACTATTCGTACTGGGACCAACAATAAAATCAACGTTGGTCTCGAAGACATAGTCTGAACAATTTGTAAAATTGTCTCTATATATATCGCCAAGGCCTGGATGATAAACGTCGCAGAATTATCCTCACTACCGCGGGGTATACCTCGTGGGGGGGGGGGCGAAGTTCGAGAGGCCTTGGACGCCGAGGAGTATAAACATAATACGGCTGGGGTATGTTTCCTGGACGATACAGGACGCTGGCAAGACCCGTGCTCTTGACATATATCGAGAATTCACTGCAAATCTGTTCTTCGAATGGTTCCTGAGTCTAGTAGAATCGTTTTAATCCGCAAAGAGGAGGACTAAGACGAAGAGGAGGACCCGGGGGCAGAGGCGTTGGCGAGCAAGACGGAGAAAGATTGCCCCGAAACGAGACAACCGTGAGTAGATCGCTTTCAGGATCATTAATTATCCTAGAAAGTACGAGAACGAGCGGGATACACCGTGAACCGCGGGGCCAGCTCATGTTGGAGAGAGAGAGTGAAACGGTTAGGGTAGAACGTCCAGGGGATGCTGGACGAGGAGGGGGCGGCAAGGAGAGCAAAGGAGACGGCGAATGTCGCCATTGCAAACCGAAATTACCGTCGAAGATTAATGATCGCGCGCTTTATTACAGGTATTTATAGCCGTGCTCTAAAATCCTCGCTCGCGCGCAGTTAACCTTTCGTTAATAGGAACGATACCACGCCGGTGGTGGTGTGCCATCGGAACTTTCGGAAAATTCGTGCTACCACCCCGAGCTCTGTTCATTAACCATTCCCTATCTAATAAAACTTCGAACGACCGTCTATAAGTAGTTCGCCATCTCTCCGAACACCGAGCTGTTCCCTTCCAGTCGCGTTACTGCTTCGTGGAAGAAAAAACATTAACCCTTCACTGGCAAATTGGAGTCTCGCGAACGTGGAATTCGTTGGACCAATAAAAATTTGCCCGTGTGCATTCGACATTAAAATTTTACGTTGCTTGCTTCAGTGTAGGCGGATAGGAGTGAGTTAGATTTCTCAACCCTTAACTATGATGATGCTCAACGCACTTTAATGTTCTTCTTAACACAACAAAGTTTTCCCTTTCGTCAATCGTCTGCGTCTATCAACTATCTGCAACATGTATATGCTTTTCATTTAAACGACAAACACCGTGAAATTTTCTATTGCGCAAAGATGAAGGCGTGTACGCAACGACTTCTACGACTTCTAACTTCGTGATCCGTCGTAACGATTCTGAACAGAAAATTAAGATTTTAACCAGGATTTTCACGAAGAAACTTTATACAGTGACTTCTCCATATATGTCGCCAAGGCCTGGATCATAAACGTCGCGGAATTATCCCTACTACCGCGGGTTATACCCCGCGAGGGGCCCCGAAGCTCGAGAGGCCTCGCACGCCGAGGAGTGTGAACATAACACGGCTCGGGTGTGTATCCTGGACGATACACGACGCTGGCAAGACCCGTTTTGTTGACATATATCGAGAATTCCTTGTACAATGGCGAGTGAACGATTTTGGACCAGCACAACTTGGACCTAATTTACAAAGTAGAGTCAATTAGTACCAGCAATAACACTGCAAGTATTCCTCTTTATCAAGACTATGGTGATTCGATCTAGATGCTGGTTCAGAAGCTATTGTCCCCTATAAAATGAAGTCAGAAATCAAAAAAGAGGTACGGTAAAGTTCAGCAATGGTTGCACTGTTGCAAAAGATGCTTTGAGTGTAACAGGTTTTCCTAAAATCGACATCGTTTCAACAGGAAGCGTATTGCACAATTCCAAAAACACGCCGAGACTAGATAAGGAAGCATGCTCTTTGCAACTCGGAAAAGCGTCGTCGGAATTCGCGATCGACGATATTTCACGCGGCCGAGCGTGGTCGTAGCTCATCGCGCATTAATTAAGTTTAGTCGGAGCGTTCGCTTTTGCGCGCTCGTCGAAAAGAAGCCTGATAAAGCGAGGGAAGCACGAGCGAAAGAGAGAATGCGAGAAAAAGAGAAAGAAGAGGAAGAGGGCAGAAGCGAGAGACAACGTACACACGTGCATTCGTTCCTTAAATAAATCGCTTCGAGTGACGGATTGGGGAAGAAGATTAACGAGCGCCGGTGTGTCGTTCGATTCGATACGTCGAATTAACGCGGGACAGGAACGAGGCTCTCGGTATCGGTTATTAATGACTGGAGCCTCTGCCAATGTAAACCTTGCTCACGTTACCCAGTACTCTGCTCGTGGCACTGAAAAGCTTCGATTAATCGCGGCTGATAAATGCCCGCGATCCACGCGAATGGGCCGCATTATACCCGGTTGAATTGCGGTTAATTATCGTCAACCGGGCCCAGCCGACGCGACGGAAACGCTCGGGAATTAAAAGAGATCCGACAAAATGACCTAACGACACACACGCGCGCGCGCGCGCGCGCTTCCTACGCTATGTTACATAAGCACACGGAAACGGGCGACCCGTAGTATTTTTAATGTTCGCTCGCCGTGACTTTTGTTTCGTCCCGGTCGTTCTTGCGAAATTAAACGAATTCCTGGCACAGGACTGTTCTCCTGCATCCCACGCGTCCCGCTCCTGCACGACCTCCAGAACGACGACGAGGGGATGAAAAAAACAAACCATCGCTCTCCTCTCCTGAGTGACAGGTTCGCTAATATCTACCCCAGCTAGCGCCGCCCTTCTACTCCCTTTACATCGCTACCTGCAGGTCTTGTCACCCGCTAGTTTCGATGATGCACCCCCTAGGATACTCCATTCTTAGTGGCTGGGTACAGATCTCTCGATTAATAGTGTGCAACGATCTTGTGAGATTCGGGGATTAGTTGGTAAGCAAGTTGTTTACATTATTGGGTCTGTTTGTATTTAATAAATTACTAAACATTTAAGTATGGTATCAGTATTATATCAGTTTCATATCCACAAAATGAAGAAAATTGGACAGAATTGATATATGCTAGGTCGGAAAAAAGGTTTGATTTTAGGGTTAAAATAGTTTCGAGTGCAAAGTTTGTTGAAAAAATGTTTGTTTCCTTCTATAGAAGTGAAATATGTGTATCCTTTTGAAGAATCGCAAATTTTGCATGGAGGTCTCCAGGCCAATCCCTTCACTTTCGGAATTTCTGATGGAGTTAATTAAGGGAGTTGGACACCAGAGTGTATCCAGGGGCTAATTGTCGTCGGCATTTTTCTCAGTAACGGTATTATTCGTTCGATGTATGCGGGCGTTAGGAAAATTCCGTGACGAAAGAGCTGATGGGGATGAAAATGAGAATGGGGATGGGAAACCGACCTACAAGTATACCCGAAGGCAATACCGTGGAAGCGTCGAGATCGTTAATCTTGCAGATGGTAGGTTGGTGGAGGTGTTCTCCACGTGTATCGAACACCTACGGGTACACTTGTAAATACCGAAGTAACATTAGCCGCGCACCCCTGCATGAGTCGGTGGTTACCACCCCTCTCTTTCAAACCCGGTAAACATTCGCAATATCTCTCCTGCGAATTGCTGAATATGCATGTACTAAGAAATGCCTGACAACGAATCATCGTAGTGTTTAATAATTTCAAGCTTATCTAAACGCGGGACTGTTTAATCATCAGTATCTAATCATTATATACGTTTACAGGCTTGGAAAATTTATTGCGAATAAATTAATTTTATGAAATGCGCTATTTGCATTTAATCTGCAGTGAAACAGTATAATAGAATTTAAATTTAAATTGCGCATAGATAAATTTCGATAAATCGAATGAAATATTCATATTAATTACAGCATCGGTATTAGGTTGATGAGTAATTATTCTTTGACCCCACAGACTTTTGTGTGACCTGCATATTACTGCCATCTAGCGGAAAATTATCTACGCCAAGTTTCTACTTAACCGACTCCTCTTCATCCGCGCAAAGATAGAATAATACAACCAGAGGTATAGCAGTAGACCACTACCACAGGCGAAGTGTAGGAGTAGTCCAATTATCCAATGTATTTTTTTGTCTCACGTCCGGGGGGCTCTAAAACCCCTTTACCATTTCTGTGTCACATAATACTGTATCGGTCGGAACTAATATGGTGGAACTAATATCACAGACGAGATGTAGGAGTAGGGTACCTTATGCTGTTTCGTGTCGCACGACATGAAATATCGACTTTACCCAAATAGAACAACCAACTGGTGAACTGGATTACAGCACACACAACATAACTACTCATTTTAGGTCTGTAGCTCGACTCGCATTTTCGAGTACTCGCACAACCGTAGTATGTGGTTTAAGGTTCTCGAGGATCTAGTTTCCAACATTTAACGTTCGTCAGCGTACAGGGCGTAAAAAATCGAGTTGTTGTTAACGATGTCAAAGATGTGATTGGTCACCGACGAGATATATATAAAGACTGCCAGCCCCCGTGTTAATCTGCGAGTCTCAAAGTGGGTGCCAGGTGGGTGCTGGGATCGGTCGGTAACGGCCCCAATGTCGAGATACTCTCGTCGGTTGTGGAACTAAGAACGTGGAACTATCACTGATCTCAAATACCAACATCGCTAAACATGCCGCGCTCGCTACCTAAATAGAACATTTGCTCGTGAATTACGGAAGAAACGTCAGTGACATAGGCAATAAATAAACGTATAATGCGTAGAATGAAAATAATTATTTTTTATTGTATAATTTCATTACACTGTTATTGCCTTCTTATTTTCCATATTGTTCACCATTGTAATCATTATTTTATAGGTAAAATTAATTAATTTGGAAATTATTGCGATATTTATAAAATAATGATTATTCAATAAAATATATTCTGTAATAGTTATAGAATTAAAAAAAAAGAATAAATACAATATACAAGTAATGACAAAATTCAATCGTTCTTATTGTGATCCGTAGTAACAAACAGAAAATTAATTTTTTTTTACTTATTTATCCGACAATACCACTTCTAATGCTCGACTGCATTGACTGCAATTATTCAAGTAGAGGTAGTAACGAAATAAAATTGTTAAGTAATGAAACTATCTTTCGACGGCTCTTATCCATATAATGCTATTTGGAGGCAGTATTATTGCTATTTGTATAAACGCACAGATACACAGATTCTTATATCTTGCAATGCACGTTGTTTTTTTCTCCGTCAACCGATTTCGATGAAATTTTCAGTATGTGTATCACTAACATAGAGGAAAAGACACATATTTTAAATTTTTATTGCGAATTTAAATAAAAAAGTTGTGAAAAGTGTCCAAGTCATTTTAAGTTTTAATTATAATTGTATTGTTTGCTATTTTTTATACCTTATAGTATTGTTTCTTTACATTTTATATTTTTTATATTTTATAAGCAATAAACTTTATGTATAATCAATAATTGTATTGTTAAATTTCATTTTCTGTGAGTAATTGTCAATACATATACATTAGTAACCACATCTAGACTTTTGCCCGAAATTCGGCAATTTGTCCGCACTGTGCAACGCGGCGAAAAGCGAGCAGTCGAACTCGAGGCGAGGACTCACCGCGTCTCTTTCTTTTCATACGTTGTCCTTCTTCGCGTCCGAAACTTCAATCGTTCATTACACAAGTAATTATCATCGGAATTATATCATATTTGGTTTCATTTTTATCAGAAAAATGCCACGAATATGTTGGTAAAAGTTTTATAAAAAAATAACAAAAAATAAAGAAGCTTTGTAATTGAATTAGTAGTGGTCTTCTGGTCTCACACTGATATAGCCGACAATGTGTGGCCCACTCCTCGACGACGCGGTGACGGTTCTCCAGTTTCGCTGTCTGCTTCTCCGTGCAACATTATATCGGGGACGGATATTCTCTCCGTTTGAATACCAGTCATTTTGGTGTGCCATAGGTTTCTTATGGCAGAGTTGGGCAAAATATTTATCTAAATAAAAATTTCGAATAACCAATAAAAGATAAAAAAATTTTGATTCGTTATTCGAAGGTTCGAATAAAAAAAGTATCTTTATTCGACGAGTATCGAATAAATAATTTTATCCGACGAAAAAAGATAATTCTTTTTATTCGAAGCGGATTTATTCGAACTTCGAATAATTTTTTCATCTTTTATCTGTATCTTTTATTCGAAGGCTTCGAATAAAGCTTCGAATAACTTTTGCCGAGCGCCGAGCTTCAAAGACCCAGCGACGACAGACGACATACAATGTAAGCGGATGGAGAATCGCGCACGAATGAAAGTTTAAACTTTTAGATTTTTCAATATATCCTCATAAAATTGTGACGAACGAATGGAGGGGATTTTCCTGATGAAAATGAGGTGAAATTCGAGTATAATCGAACAAGTTTCACTGATACGTAATGTTACGATAAAAATTACAATCTCATGATGAGATGACAGTCCAAATGATGTCGTGTTTGGACTCATTTTAATCGGGATAAGCTCTACAACTCATTCGTATTAACAATATTGTTCTGATTAAAAACATTAAAGCATAAATTGCCAATAATGTTGAATTCTCCATCTGCTTACATTGTAGGCTGTTGGTCGGTCTTTATAAAAAAATCTTTATTCGTCGAATAAATTCATTACGTGTGGAATAGAGATAAGATAATTATTTTTATTTGATGCGTAACAAATCATTTTTTTATCTTTTATTCGCTGTTTGAAATGTCTATTTCAATAAAAATTTGCCCATCTTTGCTCCTACAATTATATGATTTTATATTATATTAACTCATCCACGTGATTCTCTCTCAAACTCTATGCTATTCGGAATAGTACGTTAAATAAACGCTACTCTGGTTTTCAACATATTTCTGTTCCCACAGATCGATTCTTGGAACAATTATCTATAAAAAAGTGTAAAGAAATAATGCTTGTTCATGAAATATTTTTAAATTACAAATTAAGGTATCTCATATGAAATTTGAAGTAGAAATTGATTTTCCTAAAATTATGCTTTAACACTTTCTTACGAAAAATATTTCTACGAATTTTTTGTCCTTGATATCAGTTTTACTTTCAATATTTTAAATCTTAAAAAATAATACTAAAAAAAATATCTGTTTAATTAGAATACGTTCGTCGGAGAATGTAACATTTGATAATCGATATGGTTCCATGATGATTCACCTTCTCACCGACGAGAATTTCCTTCGTGGTCTTCTGCACCGACGAGATACCGTCGTTGGCCTTCTGTTTCTTACTCCAGTCAAAATCTATCCTAGAGGGCAGTAGAAAACACCGTATTTTTCGAGCGACATATTCTCCCGTAAGGCTGGCAGTCTTTATATATATATCTCGTCGGTGGATTGGTCTACTTCTATATCAGAGAGGATATAGGATCTCTCTGTCTATACCTCGTCTGTGCTAATATGCCCACATTCACGAGTTATCGGTAACATCGAACGTGACACGAAAAATTTATGAGGCCTAGAACTCTACGAATTTGTGACAGAAAAATATATTGGGTCTATTAACATACCATTGTCTGTGACCAGAAGTACAAAATTCCGTTAATTAAACAAAATATACTTTTGCACGCTAACGTACCTATGTTCGATAAATGAACAGAAAATTCTTACCAACAGCAGCAATCCAAGGGAACGACATGACCCGCCATGATGGTGAAGAATCATACTACTTTCTGCGCAAGCGCAGTGTCGACCTCGTCGCACACAATGCGACAAAGCTCTCGAATGAGAGAAAATGAGAGGAAGAGAGAAGTCCGACAGAGCGATGAGGATGTTCGAAAGGGGGTGTAAACTACTCGACAGTGTGTCGGTATTCTCTCCCATGGTTCAGTGTTGTTAACGTGATGTGACCTTTCGAGTCGCCGACGAAAACTTCGTATAGTTCCTCAACGTAATCAGCCAGCAATAATTGAAGATGCTCGTTGCACGCGCCAGTACAGGCAGAATCGTCGAAAGCATAACCTGGTCGTGAGGTAGCTATACTTTCATACTTACTTAGCGTCTGCTTGTCATCGTCAGGCCACATCGAACAAACGCTTATCAAGTCGTCGCGTCGTGTACTTACACAATATTTTTTTTCGTACAATTACCTATGACAATCTTGATTTCGAACGGGCCTGCTATCTTCGGCGTCCATCACTCCCTCCATCCTTGTCTGCGATTCCAGATATCGGTAACCCCGAATCGCAGCAGTTCTGCGACGTTAAACAGCAAGATCGGATGCTAAGCAGACAAGAAAAATGTCGTGTTCGAGCGAGCTGTCCCAGTCCCAGGAATACCTCAGCTTTCGCAGCTCCGTCCCGCTGAGGAAAATCGTCGTCGACTCCGATGGCACCAAGGTAAGATCCCTGTTCGATTTCTACGTTAATCATCCTCGATTTGAGCGATCGGCTCCGCGAGACTCTCCGTCGAGAATCGAAACTCGAACGATCCCTATCGCCATTATTTACTCTCTTGATCTTTGGGTCGAATATTAGAAACGATTACGATTACTCTTGTTTTTGATATTAATTATACTTGTCTTGAAAATATGGCAATTTTTTATTTAATGACAAAATCGATTTTAGAAGCAAGTACATTAATTAGTAAAACTAAGTAAAACCTAATAATAATATTAATATTTGCAGAATGGAGATATTTGAAAAAATAATTAATTAAAATGATACACTGAGGAATAGGGTGTGGGAAAAATAATACAAGCAAACAACACAAACCGTGATTGGGTGTAAATAAATCTCTCTATCGAGGCCGCGATTGATCCGTAGCGAAATGTTATGGGTGCCAGACGTTTCGGATTACGCGTATTTGTCGTTCAATGCGAATAATAAGAAAGTCGCGGGTAGAGAGAAAAGGAACTTTTGAACGAGGCTTTTATAGAATCTTGTTAGAAGTATAAGCATTCGGTTCGTATATCCCGCGCTTCGGTTCATGACCCGGAACCGGAACAGCGCGATCGATATCATCCGGCACGCGATTTGAACGGAAGTCAATGTACTCGTGGTAATGCAATTATTCAAATGCTCTTTTCCAGGGATGGAAGGTGTACGATTCCAGCCCGAAGACAATAAAATGTCCACTAGTGTGTCTCCCACCGGTCAGCGGCACCGCGGACGTATTTTTTAAACAAATATTGGGCTTAGCAGCCAGAGGATATCGCATTATATCGGTGAGCGATCAAAATAATTCGAATAGGTTTTATTTTATAAATACATCGATCTTAATGTTTAAAAATTAAATTTTAGGCAGAGCCACCAGTGTATTGGAACGTCAAGGAATGGTGTGACGGTTTTAGGAAGCTTTTGGACTACATGGAGCTGGACAAAGTGCACCTATTCGGCGCCTCCCTAGGTCAGAACTCATAAATGAGTCTACAGATTGATTCTTCGAGGTCTAGACTGTGGATTGAAAATTTTGTATAATATTGTATCATATTGTCGTCGACTTATTTAAGCTAATAAAGCAAGAACATTTGTATTGATACAATGACCTGCAGTCTGGCGAGAATAGAAAGCGCGTAGCGGATATGAAAGTTTGTATTTTGCTTTGCAGGTGGTTTCCTCGCGCAGAAGTTTACCGAGTTTAATGCTCACTGTCCTAGAGTAGCCTCGTTGGTACTTTGTAACACGTTTACGGATACATCGGTGTTCAATTACAACGATTCCGCAGCGGTGTAAGTATACATATCGATTTCTCGTGTAACTGGAGATCGAGGAATTTTGTTCGGTTTCGTCACCCAGTTTGGAGATAAGCGGACGAATAACAGAATATGTCGATACGTTATCTGCTCGGATGCTCTGTTCGCTGTTACGTATAATTGATCTGGATCGTAGGTTCTGGATTCTGCCGTCGTTGGTTTTGAAGAAGATGCTGATGAGCAACTTTGTCACCGAGAAGGTGGACGGGGAAATGGTGGAGGCTATAGATTTTATGGTCGAAAGGGTATTTATCATCGTTAACTTGCGCAATATTTATATTTGTGTAAAATACATTACTCAAGCAGCAAAGGCTGGTTTAAATTCTAGGGATATTAATGATACAAGACTTGGAAAATGTAAAATTATATATTATTATAGAGAATTAATGTACTGTTCTTTGCATAAGAATGCACAATCCAATTCGATTACGTATCCATGTGTTTACGGAATAACTTATCACTCGTTCGTATGCAGTTGGAAAGCTTGACGCAGTCCGAGCTGGCGTCCCGATTGACAATGAATTGCACAAACTGCTACGTGCAACCGCAGAAAATATGCAACTTGCCGATTACGATCATAGACGTATTCGACGAGTACGCATTATCAAACTCCGTCAGAGAGGAGGTGTACAAGTGTTATCCGAATGCGAAGCTGGCACATTTGAAGAACGGCGGGAATTTTCCATATCTGAGTCGCTCGGCAGAGGTCAATTTACATTTACAGGTGAGCGTTACTAATCAACCCTGTCCCTCTTTTATCGATCACGTTATCTACAAGGTAAAACGTTGCAGATTCACCTGAGACAGTTCGAGGGCACGGAATACTCCGCTTCTGAAAAAAGGAAGATGTAGCACCGCAACTCTGTTGAGCAACAGTTCCTCGATCCCCATGCGACTAACCTAACTTTTGCCTGGTTTTCAACAGTCGATGTTAGACTATGACTGCGATGCCAGTCCCAACACAGTTCCAGAAATATAACCACCGTCGTCCGTATTATACTTACCCGAAGTATTCCATGTATAAAGCAATTAATCTTACGAGACGGCTGGGCTCTATTTTCACCGCAGCGTCCGTAAAAATTTCGTACGGTCATATTTTTTTAAGGAAACGTTTATCAAACGCGCTTTCATTCGGAGATCAATACGAAACCCCAGTAAAACCGATGTTCCTCGCCGACCGGAAGCGACCATCGCAGGAGACCCGGACGAATGTGTTCATTCGAGATAGAAAATTAGGGTCGCACATACATACGCGTCCGCGCGACTCGATTACGGACCGCGTAAATGAATAACGCGCCGACACGTATGTAGTACGTATTCGATTAAATGTCAATGATACGTTTGTTTCTTAAATCGATTTGTATATACTGATGCGAAATAAACATTTGTAAGAAACACGCAAGCAATGTTACTCGTTCACAGATTAATTAAGCTCGATATAAAACGATAAAATTTAACCGGAGGTTTTTAACGATTTCTACAGAATGCCGAGTGGCAATTACGGGCGCCACCGAGTGAACTGAATACGTCCATTTGATGAAATACTGGCTTCGCCCGTGGCTGTGCCGGTGAATGAACTCTGAGGACGTCTACAGTTCGCAAGAAACGCCTAACTGAGAGACCGTACAAGAACTTGCACGGTATCGATTTCTCTCTGTACGCTCTTCGCGTTTCTCTCTCGCGGTCTCGGGTTACGGAGTCTTTCCTGCCCACCTAGGAGATACCTTTACCGTCTACACATGGACACATCATAGTATTAATCACGGCCTTGCACCGAACCGCAGATACCAACTCTGCAGAAGCTAACTTCTGCCCCGAGTCCACCCTCTTTGGAAATACGCTGCGATGTACAACTTTAGCACCACCTAAACATTTGTTCTAGATTTTTCGGATGCAATCATACATTGAAAGAATATAATAAACAATGAAATTCAGCAAATCTTTATCGATGCCTGCCTAACTGTAGCAGCATCAGAGAAGACGTAAATTATAATAATATTAATAAGATCATAAAAGATGTAGCTCCAAAAAGCCTTGTTAATCACTAGACTGCGAATTTTTAGGCAAAATGAAAATTGTCTGTATTAATTGCAAGATGTAGGAACTATGTATACATTAATTTTCTTTGTTGATAATTCTAATGAGTTAAAAATAGTACGATAGTATTTTTAAATTAATCAAATGTCTTGATTGTCTTATATTCTACCTAGTCATTTTACTTATAAATGCTCAAAATTCGCAGTCTACTAATCGCATTTAAAAACATTTGAAAGAAAAAGAACAAAGTCGATGTCTTCATTATATCTTAAGAAAACAGCTTCCATCACGGTGCTATAATTAATTTTCTGAAAGAGTGAAATTTATCAAAAAGAGTTAAAATAAACAATGGGAAGAACAGTAGTTCAATGGCATGGCCAGGTCTCTCTTAACACTTTGAGTGCGCAAAAATTTCTTAAAAATTTCAGTTTAGATCTATGTATGATACCGAAAGTAGTCTCCCAACCTTCTTCCGTTTTGCAAATCCTAAACAAATTCGCTAGACTGAATTCGATATCACCAAAATTCATGGATAAATGTGGACAAATAATCCTGTCTCACATTTCTGAAAGACGTGACACAGAAGCGTTGAAAAGCAGCAATTCGAAAAACCCGTTTCCTTTGAAACGCAACACCCTATTTTCGCTTCCATCGCGATACTGAGCCCACTGCTTCCAAGGAGTGAACGTTTAATTAGCAATGGTCTAGCCAGGCGTCTTTTGAAAACTAGCTAGTAGCACCGAAGAGCAATGAAAAATAGCAACCATAGTCAGCGGAGCTCCCTAGAAACGCAACACGCTATTTGTTTCCATCGCGATAGCGCGGTCAGCTCCGACGCGGAAAGGAAGTTTGATCGGTCCGATTACAGTTCCTTCAAACAGGAGATTTTCCACGACAGGTCGTTCGTACGAGATAAGATTGCGGTTGTTATCTGGCGGTGCTCTTTTCCATTCGGATCAGCCCACCACCGTTCCTAGAGCGCGAAGCGGGAAACGCCGGTGGTTTGAAAGTTCAGTCTCCCAGGTGCTCGGCCGGTGAGCACTTCGCTCACGCTCGCAACACCGTACCGGGATGCACCTCGAATGCACGCAATCTGAGCAAAAGATCGGAGTGTTTGATTCCCGCGGAGGCACGTCGCCATAAGTCTGGATCGTGACTTCCGCTTGGAGCATCTGAAAGATCGTAACCGATGTCGGGCCGAATCACGCGTTCTCAGGAGGATAGACAGACTTTCGTGATTTTTCCGCGTGCACGATCCGCTTGGGAACCGATCGATACGCGAGTATATCGGTAGCCGGAAGTGCTACTGATTACCAGAAACAAATACTCGGAGGCGTCGAATTCGATAGCTTGATACCGGAGCGACGCTCCCGATGAATCGTGGAACGGTTTTAGCGAACGGTTGTCAATCGATCCGCAGTTGCATCGGGGTTCGTTAATCGGCTTTCCGGTCCGTCAAGGCGGAAAGCCTTATATGCGGAAATCTGGCCGGCAGGTGAAAGGAAAGCTGCGCGCGACGATTTTCTCGAAAGACAGGCCCCGCAGATCGGCAAGCATCGGCCCTTCGGGATCCTTGTTTTGCTGCCAGTGCTGTTCCCCATGACTGAGCGGATTAACAGCGGATGGTGAGTGATGGTGTGTCACATTTGTGCACGACGAACTTCGCGGTGGTTCGCTCGAAGCGATTTGCTCTGAAGACAAATTGTAATTAGCTGCTCCGGTATTGACACTTGTGTTAAATTGTCTGCTCGTTGTCTTGATCGTTGAATTTCGTATCGCTCCTTTCGGAATTTCTTCACGCTTCTCACAGAAATATAAACATCGGAATCTCCGTTGTGCCGGTAACCAGTGGAAACTTCGACATAACATGTCGTTTTCTATGTATTATTTTGGACAGAAGAGTACCGAAGGAACAGAGGAAGTTTCGGACTTTTTTCCAATTGACGAATTTCCTCATTCGTTCCAGAATTTTGTACGATTTTATGTGACAGAAATATGAATATTGAGGTCTTCGTTGTGCCGGAAAGCAGAGGAACCATCGCCATAAAATGTTGCTTTCTATGTGTTATTTTGGATAGAAGAATGCCGAAGCGATGGCGGAAGTTTCGGACTGTTTTCCTATTGACGAATTTCCTCATTCGTTTCAGAATCGCTTTCTTGCGACAGTATTACGCGCACAACGTTAAACTCGAAGCAGAGGTAACGTCAACGGGGTTTCGCTATAAATCATGTTCGATGTGTCGATTTGTGGAAGCGTCGTGCGATTTTTTAACGTCTCATCAATCGTTATCGTTTCGAAGCATATCGAGGACGACGCGCGTGAAAATACTCGCTTGTACATGTGGAATCTTGGAACGGTTTCCTAGCGTTTCGCAAACCGGATACCGAACGCGAGGCGCATCATTACACTCGAAAAGTCACGTAATGTGTTTACACGCACCGTAAGCAAGCACACGTTCCGCCGATGTATTCGCAGGAATTACGGGTAACTATTGCACGTGTCTCGTTCATAGATTAATCGCGCGATTTTAAACAGCGATTGCACACCGCCGGCGAGTAATCGTAGTAACTAGCTAGGGGGGCGTGTGAGAAGATTCCCGATTCGCGATACCTGCTAATTCGCGCCTTGAACCCACGGGAATCCGAACCTGATGGGAATTTTTCTTCCTTCTCGGTGTTCTACAATCCACTGAGAACACTTTTGTTTGCATAAAAATCCACAGTCGAGTTGTAACTGTTTATCTCGATCGTTCGTGTTTATCAAAACGTGTCTTTTCTTCAAACGACTGGCAACGGACGTACACGACGAAAACAGGCCATTGTAAAAATTAACATTCTATTATCGGACCAGGTTGCAGCTATAAATATCTCAAGAAAAAGCGTGTTAATACACCGTTCCATTAAGAATCGGATTATCTGCTAAAACGTCACAGGAATGACATCATACCGACGATCCACTTTGCAGTGTCCCGAAGATGAAGAGTGTGTCCCGCAACCGCAAAGGGTTCGCCTGAAGCAGAGGTTGCTTCAAACACCTTCGTACAAC
The DNA here is from genome assembly GCF_050948215.1 of Halictus rubicundus. Lineage (NCBI taxonomy): Eukaryota > Metazoa > Arthropoda > Insecta > Hymenoptera > Halictidae > Halictus > Halictus rubicundus. The sequence goes on from NC_135151.1 coordinate 2,273,891, forward strand.
GTGACACGGTCGTCGATCGAGATTTTCAGAATGGAGAACGACGCGGAGAGGTCTCCGCTGTTGGAGAGGAAGATCAGGACCTCTACGAAGTTCGCGTACGCCTTGGGACACATTTTCAATGACCTCACGGCTGCCATGTGGTTCTCCTACACCCTCATCTACTTCCAGAGGGTGGCTCTACTGGAGCCGATTGCGGCCGGTGCTCTTTTGCTCTTAGGTAAATCGGTTTTTGCAATGAAAAGATTCATTGGAGATCTCTATGTGTCTCTTGTTATTTCAGGACAAATCGTGGACGCTTTCATGACGCCCATTTTCGGGATTCTGGTCGACCGATACTGGAAGAAGAAGATCTGGCACATTATCGGGTCGATCCTGGTTACGCTGACGTTCCCTGTAATTTTTGGCGGATTTGCCGAACCGTCCAGCACCGCTGTCATAATCGTCTACGTGGTCAGCATCACCCTGTTCCAAACTGGATGGGCGGCCGTCCAAATTTCCCACCTGTCTATGATCCCAGCGCTGACCAACTCGCAGCTGGCGCGAGCGGATTTAACAGCGATAAGGTGAAGCCCTCTGTCGATCTTCTTGAAGCGTAAAAACTGTTACAGTTCTTACACTGAAAATGCGATATTGTTCATCTTATTGTTTTATTGAATCTTATCGTAAATCAGGTACTCGGCTCAAGTGGGTGCAGCAGTGGTAGTGTTCGTCGTCACGTGGATAGTTCTGCCAACGAACGAGGAGATCGTGGTCCGTGGACTAGCTCAGGAAGACAGTTACAAATTCAGGGTAATTCCGAAAAATTGCAAAATTTACAATTGAATTGATTTGATTCTGGGCTCTTCCTAATGCTCGTCTTTTCAGAACATCGTATTGACCCTAACTCTCATCGGGCTGGTCGCCACGTTGCTCTTCCACGTGTTCCTGAAAGGACATCTCCTAGAGCAGCAGCACCAGCACAAGGTATCGTCCGAGGAAACCCAGCGATTGGTCGATAATCCTCAGCACAATCGAAGCTCGTGGTTCAATACGACCATTCTGCTGCGAGTGGCGATGCTGTACGTGGCCAGCAGACTCTTCATCACTTTGGCCACCGTGTATTTGCCGTTGTATATAGAAGAAGCGGACATCGACGGGAAAGAGGCTTTGGCGACCGTTCCGTTGGTCTCGTACGTGTCCTCCTTCGTGGCTGCGCTGATGCTGAAACACTTGAACAAATCTTGCGGCACCAAGGTCCGTTTCTTAGAATGTTTAAATTTCTATATAAAATTCGCGTTGTTTTACGGAGACCCCGGACTTTGCAGATGTGCTACCTCCTGGGAACAATTATTGGAATATTTTCCGCGGTGGTTACCGAGTTTGGTGGAAGCAGCGCGGCGATCATCTACGTCGTCGCGATTCTAATCGGAGCCGGAAGCTCGATCACGATGGTGACAGCGTTGAGCGTCACCGCGGAAATAATTGGCCCTCGGACAGAACGGAGCGCTGTTGTCTACTCTGTTGTCACTTTTCTTGATAAGGTTGTCACAGGACTGGTCGTTATTTTCATCGAAAAATGGTGAGGACGTTAGATACTTTTTTGTTTTACGTATAGAAGGATTGATAGTATATGGAGAAGTTTTGCATATTTTTCAGGAGGTGTACGCAACCAGAATTGTGCCCAAATTACAACAGGGACTCTTTGTCGTTGGTTTGCGCCGTTTCCATGTCTCTGGGACTTGCTACATTGCTCTCTGTGTCGCGGTGTTTAACTTAAGCACATCTGTAGGAGTTAGCAACCCTATCATTATCGCCATATAATCATTAATTCATTAAGTAACCCATTTTTGTATTTGTTTATCGCATGACAGCTGTACTGTCGAGTGTAGTAACACAATTGTTTCAATGAGACAACCAGTTCCTTGTTGGAAAAATATGAAACTGAGGAAACTGATGAGACTTTAATCTGAAGAGCTCCTGGAGAATGATAATAGCATAATTATTTATTAAGAATACAATGAAGGTCTAACGAAGAGTACACCCAGACATTAGATTACATTAAATTTTAGAAAATCTCTCATTGAAATCGTGAAAAATACCACGCATAGAATGCGTTACGAGCCACCACCTCTCAACACAATGCGTGCAACAACTTCTCTGCAACACGAAAACAAATCTTATTGATTATTGTGTCTTGTGTCTTGTTTGTTACATTTTCTAGCATTTTAAGATTTCTAAGACCACTGGGCAGTTCCATATTGACTATTTAAAAACCGATTCAATGTATCTCTGACACGAGGACTGCTTAAATTTACGTGCTGAATGTAATTTAAGGAATTTAAAACTGTGAAAGCGCAGGGATGTCAAAAGTTGAAATTTCTCGCGCCACCTCCATTTTCCATCGGTCGGTACAGCAGAGTCCGCCAGCGTCAGGTCAATAACCGTTGCCAGATGTCGCAACAATGTCGTTTGCGATGAGCGTACGGAATTTTCCGGGGCGACGAGTAGCGGCGCGAGGGTACGATGACCCGCTCGATCTATTCGTTACGTGGTTGGCTGCGGTTGCATCGTAGGAAGCGTAAGACAAGATCCGTAGAATCGTACGCGTCGCGGCGACGACGGCCGTTATGCCTTGACGGACGATATAGCGTCCGGCTATCGTATGGAGAAGCAACGTGATAGAGACACGAGCCGGGTTCGGCAGCCGTGGTAGGGAGAGAGAGACGAACGGAGTCGAGCCGAGTCGAGCCGAGTCGAGCCGAGTCGAGATCCCGAGTCCAGTCGGTCGCGGAACGCTGACTAGAGGGAGCACGAGGTACGGCTAGACAGCGAACAAGAGAGAGAGAGAGAGAGAGAGAGAAAGAGAGAACGAGTCGGACAGCGAGCGAGACGCTACCGACAGAGTATGTGGCCGTCGTGGGAAGGGAGAGCGCGGAGAAAAACCCATTGAGATGTTGCAGGATAGAGAGAGAGAGGGCGATAGCGGCGACGTCGCGTCACGATCGCTCGAGGAATAGAGAAGCCGATTGGCTTGTACGGCGTGGTGGGGGGAAGGGACGAAAGGCGCCTTGGTGGAGCACGAGGCAACGACAAACGGCGCACACATCGGCTCGTGCGAACATGGCCCGGAAGGTGCGCGCTGGGCTACTGCGCAGAGTCTTGTTTTGCTCGCGGCGGGACGAGGGGGACACGGAGGCGGACGCGCATTCACGGGGCATGGCGTGGTGCGCGTTCTAGTAAACAAGTTGTGCGCGACCCGTGCGGGGAATCTGCGTTCCCGGAGTGTGATCGTGATTTTTCTGAACGGAACGAGGCGCGATATAACCGGCCGCTCAGCATGAATCGTGCCGTGCACAGGTGCGGATAGTTTGTTCGCCGGAGTTACTGGCCCTGTGACGACGCGGCCCGGACGACGTGTCGCGGAAAATATATTCATTCGGGACCGCCGCACGCGCGGTCACACACAGAGAGACAGAAAGTTCATCGAGCTCTGGTGTCGAACTCTATACCACCACCGTGCATGGACCACCTCGTGTGTGCTCTCTCTTCGCCTCTGTTTTTCTCTGTCTCTCTTTCTTGCTATGTGAATTCTCTCTTCATCGTGCGTGTGTGCCTCTCTGTGTGTACATACTATATAATATGTAGATAGATATCTGTCTCGACGTAATATATCTGTATACAGAATATACATGTGTGTGCCGAGTACTGCGTTTCGCCGCGTGTTTGTATACAAGGGACAAGTGTGCTGTTTGTTGTTGTTGTTGTTGTTACGTCACGACGCCGTCGACCGAATTCTCCGCCGCGGCTATCGATCGACTCTCGATCGCATCTGCGTCTCGACGTTCCCGAAACCGGAGCATCCTTTGCCGGAGAATTGCGCGGGCACCACGCGCGAGACACACGGTAAGTCGATTGATTCTTTCTCTCTCTCTCTCTCTCTCTCTCTCCAGAGAGAAAGAGGTTTCACAACAGACACAACACCGTACACAGTCTGATGGACACGAGAGCAACGAGAATCGCGCGCATCATGCGTCCTGTCGTCGCGTGTATTTACTCGTGTATACATATATATATAATATATACATGTGTGTATACGATTGTATACGAGCCGAGATCGAGAGCCCTCGCCGTTCTCTGCACCGTCCGACTATTTGTATTTTCGGAGCGGGAGCGTCGACACTCTCCTATGCCGCCGCGAAATCGAGAAATCGAGAAACGCCGTGCTCTCGATATACGGTCATCAAGCGATCGAACCAACATTCGCCAGACTGTAGTTCTATCGACTCGCTTTATCGATACGTGAGAAAACGCGCGAAACCGATCGCGAATTTCGCAAACCATTTTATAATTTTGCAATGATTTATAATTTCTTTGATGTTTATAATTTTGCTAGAAAAAAAGAAGAAAATTTATATTTATTGTATAGCCACGTGTTCTCCTAAATATTGACTACAATAAATTAGAATTTCGTTTCAGTATAATGTAATATTTAGCATATTCTGTTCGAAGTCTTCGTCACAAGTCTGGTTCGATGTTATAGTATAAGGGGTTGATACACTGCTTGAAACGATTGGACAATTATAAATATAATTGATTATTGTACCGATCAAAGTAAAATATGTATCAATTGGTTTCAGCAATATGTCAGTCTTGCAAGGCTTCTTAGAGTATCTTTATATTAACACTTTACTTACCGGAAGCTTATTAACACTAAATCTACCACGATCAAATAACTGTTAGGAATACCGAAATTATAAATAAGCTTCCATGGGAAATAATTTAGTAAATTTTGTAATTCATACACAATAACTTTTAATCGTGCTTAATAATTTAATCGTGCTTGGTTCTTCGTAGGTATGTATAGTATTTTAATAGTTCGATAGTTTTTTTTAATAATAACCATGAGAAGTTGTTATATTATATCGATTTTAACGCTTTGTTAAACAAGTTGTTGCGGAATTCTCAATTCTTGATGTTTCGTTTTAGTCGGGTTATTATTTAAAGAAAATGTTTATACGAATTTGCTTGGTTTTATAGAATATATTTAATGGAAGAATTGAATCTTCTTCAAATTGTTTTTACTGGTGTTTCGATGCAGCAGCATGTTTAGAGGTAAAAATTGCTTTCTGTTATTCGTAGAGTATCTGTGTTCAGGGCTATTTCGCGATTTTTATGAAGTCTACATTTGAACGATAATATAACAGATATCTTTACAGATACGGCAGTGGTAAATGTTTAGTTGAAGTCTTCTCATAACGTTTTATGGATGTTGTTTATCGGCGTGCTTGTACTCTAAAACGCGTGCTTCTGGTTATCTTGTAGACATTTATTTCTTGCTTTTAACAAACCCTACTCATAAAATGTCGGTTGTAGAACGTCTGCCTTTAGAGTTGCTACAATTGACCATAAAAATTACACAATTGAACGTGTTAAAACTGTAAATATAGAATCGACAAATATTGATTTGACCGTACATAATTCTATTAATCATTTGAACAGAAAAATAAATACGAAATTAATGTACTTCAGTAAGTATATTGTTCAAAGAAACCAGATTGTCTAGGTAGATTCCATGGTAGAAAGTACGCAATTTTTCCCTGTAAACCCCTAGTCTATCCGGGTTAGTTTCCAAGATATTCGACCAAACGCGTTCTCACCCGAGGGGTCGTTCCACCCCTCGGACGCGGCATCGACAGACAACAAGAAACACGTGGTGCCGATACGTTGTAGGGTACTCTCCGACAAAGTAGAATAAAAATCGACGATCACGGTAGTAGGCTCTCGGTGTGTTCCCTTATTTTGTTTCAAGTCGCTGCGCACCCTTCGGCGAAGAGTATACACAATTAAAAAGTATACGGCGCCGAGAGGTTGGAGTGGCGTCAAACGAACGACACATTGTCTCTCGCGGTCTCTGACGATCGATCGTCGGGCTCTCTCGTCGCAGTTTCAGGATTACCTGTGTGCGTTGCAGCAGGCGAATCTCGAATTCTATCTGAATGCGTCGGAATGTTTACGTTCGTGTCTCTCTCTCTCTCTCTCTCTCTCTCTCTCTCTCTCTCTCTCTCTCGCTCTCCCGCTCTCTGTCGCGCTCTGCCGACCGCGTGGCGGCTGCTCGTCGTGTGTCTTCTATCGCCACGCGGCCGTGAGCCGTCCAAGTATAATTGTAATCTCATTCATCGTTAACGCAACTCGTGCTCACCGTGTCGAAGGCAGTTACTTCGATGCAAAGTTATTCCAACGTTGGCTCTCCTCTCCGCCGCGAACTACAGTTACGTTTCCGTTTACGGCGACTCATTAGTGCATTGAACAACAACAACAACAACAAAAGTGGTGGGATAAAAAAGGATACGAAGGTTTTCTCCACGTCTCCCGTCTCATTAATCTTGTCGTATCCCTGGACGAGATATCTCGCGACCCTTTACTGGCCGGTTAACGCTTTCGACGAGATATCTCGCGACCTAATATTAGCCGATTAACGCTGTCGACGATAAATCTTGCCGCCCTGTGGTTTAACATTATAGACAAAATATTTTGTGTTCTGTCTCATCTTATCCGAGACGCGTACGTTTACAATGTTCTTCTATATACATTCTTATGCCGCTTATAGTCCGTTGTGTTATGTTAGTATGTTGCACGGCTATTGATCCTTGTTTAACCAGTTAGCTGTTGCGACCTCTTTGAAAAATGTGTACCTAAGTTGCGTCGCAAAAATTAACCGCTGTTTGAATTATAGCTGTTTTGACGAGTATACTCGTCAAACACAGTTAACTGGTTAAGAAATCGACAACGTTGTTCATCGTTTCAACCCCTAACTGCCGAGGTGCAGTCTCCGATCCGAGACCCTATACGGCCCTTTTTAAGTCAACGACCATTTGATTATACGAACATGAAACATCTTTTCAAATCCTCAATCGCTTGCCCTGCGATTTCTTTCACGGCTACTACGAAAACTTCTAAAATTGAAGGACAATTTTATTGGCCAAATATCGATAAGAGAAATAAGATATCGAATCTCGTTTCAATTTAAAAGAAACTGTGTGTCTTATAGAGTCGAGAAATCTATTATAATACAATTATGTCTTCGAATTTCCTCTAACCAATAGCAAATAAAACAAACTTTTAAAATATTCCACGAAGTTATAAGTTCCCGCGAAGTTACGCAATTAATTGCGAAGAGAATGGTAGCACTGGTGGTTATTCTAACATGTTAGCAGAATGCGGCGATGTTAAGGGCGAGAGGATCGTTTCCGGTGATTTTTATGATAGATCTAAAACCGATCCACGTCGATAACGTTCTACCGCCTAAGAATTCCTTGGCGGAACGTTCGCCGCACGTTAATTACATCGGATACTTTGTTCCTTTTTTATTGCGTCTCAATTAAAAGGGGAAACGTTTGTTTGAAATTGTTGCTGCCGATTTAAATTTCAAATGGAGACTCGCCGGGCAAAGGAAGCGCGGGATCGTTTGCCAGGTAAACTTTACCTCCAACGTTGCTCGACACTCGACCGATCGCGCGGATATCGCCGGTCTCGAGTTTCCTTTGGCCGGTGCAAACATCCGGACTATTTACTTTTTTTTTATCAAGCATTTTCTCTGAGACGTCGCAGCCTCGTTTCCTGTGCGACCGTATGCTGACGAATCATCGATACGCGTCTCTCGAGCATAACGATTTTATCAATTATTTCTCTCGGAAGCCCAGAAAAAAGTCCATTTTTTAAAAATAAAATCGAACTTGTTGAAGTTTCACAGATTTCTATGTATTGTTTATTGTTTGTGCAAGAATTTAATAATTTCATTTGATAAACCTAACCGTTCCCCCTTGCACACGCAGGATGCAGGAGACTATATTATAAAATCATCTTTTATCATCTACAGTGTTTTCTTGGTATATGTCAACAACACGGGTCTTGCCAGCGACATATATCGTCCAAGAGATACTATTATTCTTTGATCCACGCTGAACGTCGTAACCGACCCGTATTATGTTTACACTTCACGGCGTCCGAGGCCTGTCGAGCTTCGTGGCCCCTCGCGGGGTATATCCCGCGGTAGTGAGGATAGTTCTGCGATTATTATCAGCCAGATATTTGCGACATATATCGAGAAAAGACTGTATGAGATTAACTTGCTGGTCCCGACGTTTTCGATATGACGACGATATTCCTCTTCAAAGAGTCGCTCGCTTCAGGCGTGTTTCTCCTAAAATGATGATTATACCTTGTCAAAAGTTTTCCTATGCCAAGTAGGAAAGTACAAACTCCTATCGTGAGGAATTATTGGTAAATAAAGCGTAAAACTCGAACGTTTGAACAACAAAACTAAGTTCCTGCGTTAGCGACTGCTCTATGAGAAAAAGATTGATTGAACTGTATGCCTAGGCACAGTGCCGTCGTCCGTAGATAAATTACAATGCGAGGGTTTGATCAGAACTATAAAAGAAAACTATAAAAACGGAATTGTAAATTGCAATGCAAGGGGGTTGATCGCAACTCTAGCTGTGCAAGCCACTGCTCTAGAGACTCTACTAGGGTTTAGAGTATCGCTCAGAATTGACAAAACCTGACAAAAATCACAAAAACCTTTGTCCAGCGAATTGCGCAGCAACTAGTTGATTAGGGTAGAAAAATCTGCAGATATAGAGTCAGGGGGTGGTTTTTGTAGGGGTTAAAGTGATCGGCGTCGCTGGCGTCGATCGTCGTGCCGCAGCACGTTGGCCTCCTCTCGGTAAAAGGACCTCGGGAATACGTCAATAGGCAGAGCGGCGCAGCTATATCGCATTCCACGATATTTCTCTTTTTAGTCACTGACCTCGCGACTGCTCGGCCAACCTCGTTTCGTCGCCACTCTCGCCTCCTTGTTTACCGCTCTCGACTGGCTCTGTCCGGCCGTTCCGGAGTTTCCGAGAGCCTCGCGAAATATTTACGAGCCCCTGTCTCACCCGACATGCGTCCTCATCCCTTTAGAAGCCCTTTGGAAACCGTAGGGAGCCGATCGACCCCGTTGGGACGCGCCCCCAAACATTGCCAAACTCTCGCAAATTTGAACCAGGTCCTAGAATGCACCTACACTTAGTCTGATAATTGATGGTGCACACCTTAAATCAGAATAAGTTTTTTTTTGTAAATGAATCAAACAAGTTTTTCTGCCAAGCTCGATGAATTTCCACGGAGCACCATTTGTAAAATGATTTTATTATCCTTTTTACGACGGGCAAGGCAATTAAAATTCTCTAAATGGTCCTGGCCATTGTACAATGAATTCTCGATATATGTCAACAAGACGGGTCTTGCCAGCGTCGTGTAGCGTCCAGGAGACATACCCGAGCCGTGTTATGTTTACACTCCTCTGCGTTCGAGGTCTCTCGAGTTTCGCTGCCTCTCGCGGGATATACTTCGCAGCAGTGGGGATAATTCCGCGACGTTTATTATCCAGGCCATGACGAAATATATAGAGAAATCACTGTATTACGAATTTTTAATGTCACCTTTGTCGCCCTTTTTGAAACTTGCAGAGGGTTCTCCGATTTTCTAAAGAACTTCGCAGTCGCTTGTAAAATTCCTCGAACTAGAAAATTCTCAGTGGTACGAAAAAGTGTTCTCTTATATTCTTCACTGTTCGGAAGCTCCCTTGACCTCTCGTCGAATTCGCGAATTAATCGGCGGGGAATTTCTCAAATTGTTCCGCTTTCGGTGGCCACGCACCCTTCAGCTCGCATTCTTCTCTCCGCTTTTCGCTCTTTCCCGCGATCGTCGAACCGACCCAAATCCTCTTTCAACAATGAACCCTTTCAGAGTGAAAAGGCGACGCTGACATCAATTTCCCGTTGCCCAAACCCCAGGGGAGTCGGTGTGTCCACTCGGCCACTAATCGCCGAACAAAACCGTCCGCCGAAACACTCGGAATCGCGGATTATCCGCACAAATCAGCCCCGTTTGCTGCATTGTCACCGTCCACCTTCACGGTTCTACAGACAGTATCATCCGATCGTTCGTTCCTCGAGAAAATGCCGTCCGAAAGTAGGTAACACGTTAAGTGCCAAACGCGTCTCCAAAAATTCCCATAAAATAAAAATTATCTAATTAATAGAACCGAAACCAGAAAATTCAAATTTATCGTAAATTTGTCAATAAAATGAATTTCGGAAGACGGTAAATTTCCCAATATTCGGTGATCCTTTTCTTAACGACAAATTTTCAACGTTTGGTCCCAAGAAACGTAAAAACAGTTACACTTACAACTAAATAGTTTTTGAAGAAAGCAGTATTTTGAAATGACCTCGTGTTCAATAGAAAATATGTAATCGAACAAAAAAGAGTTTTTGTAGACAGTTCTAGACTTTCTGTGAAAGAACACAATATTCACTTCGTTGAAAGTTTAGGATGGAGTACAAAGACCGTAGGAGATTGCAGAACTACTCGTCAGACATGAGCGATCTTGGTCTTAAATTAAACCCGAGAAAAAAGTTAGCTGAAAAAGCAAAATTCGAAATTTTTACGCGAATCCAATGGCCGACTCCCCCTTTGACGCTTCTGCTACCGTCTGAACCGGTAATTTTGATGAACACTGTGCAGTCGATACCCCATCACAAAAGTTCTTTATGCGATCACATGCTCTGCTACCTTGCCACGCTACCGAGTTCGGTTTTGCTTCAGAATTTGCGATTCTTTTGGACGCATCGTCCGACGCTCAGTTATTCTACTTGTTCTAGTCAGACTACATCCACACCGACTTCGGAAACTGTCGATTGTTACCGACCATCAAAGGATAGGGTTGCACGAACGTGTAATCACTCTTGTAGAACTCGATACGGAATGATCAAAGAGCACCGGTGATCCACATTTCGTTTATTTAGCCACGGCTTTTTGTTTTGTTCGCCGAGAAACTTGTTATTGTACGGCGACGTACACAGTGAGTCACTAGAATTTCCGTAGTCCTCGATTGTCAGCCATAAATGATTGATATTTTCTTCGGCATCCAAGCTTTTGCAAACTCGATTGCAAAACGATGATGCAGTGCAGGAAAAGAGGAATTTTAATTAATAATCGCTGTTTGCTTACACGCTAATTCGACGACGAGTCCTCTCATTTGAAATGAGGATCACAAACAAATTAATCACCTCGCACATTACATGTTCACGTGTACGACTAACTTGATGGGGATCGACGGATCCTGGCGATTCTGTGTTGATCGTTATAACTTTAGCAATCTGGAAAGAAGACCGGGAACAATCGCGTTTAACACAAACACTCGACAAAATCGAAACGATTTGCAAGACTGGAATTCTATGTACTGGCAAAATTAATATAAAAATCCTACCGAGTTTTCTGGATATGTGTTGCGACAAAAATTAAATTTTTAATCCCCCTTGCTTTACGATCTTCTTTCGCGGTTAGAATGATTAGAATTATTTTGATTTGAATAATTTCCCAGAAGAAGAAGAAGGAAATTTCTATTCATTGCGTGTCTACGTCTATTTGAATGCTTGACATGTTTTCTACCAGGATTTCTCTTAGCAACAGTCTTCATAATTGCAAGTTGTTTATCAAAATGCAATATCTCCTCTGATAAAATATGAGAAAAGTGTAAGTGGTAATTACAGTGTACAACAAATTATAAATATTAATAACAGATGAATTGCACTTTATTTTAACTTGAAAGAAATGAATAAAACATTTAAATTCGATAGGTCGTGTGTGAAATCTACATAACGAGTTTGAATGATTTTTTGTGTTCTGTAATGTCAAACAGGTACGTCGATCGCTGTCGTTAATCTAATGTAAAATCGAACTGACCAGACTCAATGTTCATAATTATAATTAGTAGATTACGCTGCTGACCGCAACAGGGGTCCCGTCGTTGGTCATTGCAGTCATTAAGTTTCCCAGTAAAAAAGCGAGCGACGAACGCGCCGACATAAATCTTCAATCGTGAATCAAGATTCTCGAAGGAGAGATAGACGACGGCCAAACATGACGAGACCAAGACGATGTTTACATCTGGACGGCCTTGGTTGCACCGGGTGGTTATAGTAATTGATTAGGCGGGTTTCCCGCGGAACGGGGCGCATACCACCGCCGGAATATTCCCGTTGTCGTACGATTATCGTGTTGCATGCCAGGGACCTTCGTGTTGTGACATTTAACCCCCCTGTGCAAGAAACTTTGTCTCCATTGCATTTTTGCTAAACCGTCTGCAGTACTATGATTGTGTCCCATTCTGTGAAAAAAGATATAAATTTATTTAGGAGAAATATTTAAACAAATCGAGCTCTTGGCGCATCGGAGGATTAAGGGGTGGTTTTCCAACGCTCTGGTTAAAAGGCTATCGTTGGAAATTTTTTCAAAAGAAACTATCAAATATTATAATTCCAAACTTGGTACGTTTGCTAATCGATACTCAGAAGAACCCACTCGGATTTTTTGATCCAGCAATAATAATTTTCTTCGGGGTTACAGCATTAATGGTGAAGGCGTTTGCGAAATAATTTTGTGGAGTTTTTGGAGCTTGATTAGAGGGCCAGCTGTAAGAATTTGTTTGAAAAAAGTATCGAGTATTTGAATTTCGAACTTGGTATAATTATCGAATAATATTCTTAGAATGTACGCACATTTTTTTTTATCCAGCAATAACGATTTTCTTTAGAGTTACAACGAAAATAGTAACAGCGTCTAGGAAAGAAATTTATTGTTGACTGAACATGATTTTGTCTGTTACAGCCAGAGCTGGCGCTAGGGTAAACAAACATAATTAAAAAAACAAATTAGCAGCACCATTTTGAAAGAAGCAATTTGTTGATCTCTTAAAGTTTATATTTTCGGCTGTAACGATTTCGACGTACAAAAAGCAACGGTTTCGCAGCCGTAGGAAATGTTACACCAATTATCAATGATTACTCAAACGTGTTACTATGTAATCGCAGGATATCATCGAGTTTACACGACTACGTGTCAAGAGGTATTTCGTAATGCGAGCTTCGTTTTGTTGGTATTATTGTACGCAATAGCGATTTTAATTGAATAATAAGCGATAATGGCCGGTTTGGCTCGGTAACAGACTTCAAACTTGTCATAAGCGTTGTGCAATAAAATTATATAATTGAAATTGTCGTGCAATTTTTAGTTTGTTTTTCCATTTGCGAGAGATTGCGTAATTCGGATATCACGGTGTGTGGATATTATTTTCTGAAAATAATGATCGCGAAACACGAATAAGACGCTGAAAGAGTGAGAGAGAGAGAGAGAGAGAGAGAGGAGAGAGAGAGAGAGAGAGGAGAGAGAGAGAGAGAGAGAGAGAGAGAGAGAGAGAGAGAGAGAGAGAAGAGAGAGCAATCTGTGTAGAATATGTAGGTTACATGGGTGAACAGCCGCAAGGAAAAAGGAAAAAAGAGAGTCGAGGGTAGACAAGAGAACTGCAATAAAGATAAAAATAAAAGGGATAGTCTACTGCTGTTGTCTTTAACGCGACAGCCGACCGCAAGGGGTTGAACCTGCCATTCATGCTCGCTGTGTTTACTAACCGGAGGTCGGGCAGTGCTGCCAATCCATAAATATGAAATTCAGGCTCATTGTTAGAAAGTGAGACTGCCGGGTACTGCGATAAATTTATCCAATTAATTGGCAAACTGGCCGTTAGCCCTCTGTGCAAGAGGATCTATTCAAATACTAAAAATATTAGACTAGGGGAAAAATAAGAATAAAGTTTTTTTCACTCTTTGCACCATTCAGTTTTATTTGATTATTTTTGTATGAAACGTGTTCTACTTTTATCGAGTTCTATTTAGTAGGAATGCAGTGGAAGAGGCTCGCAAACAACCCTCGCTACCAATCAGAGCAACAAAATACAACACTTGACGCTCCTACTTGCACCACTCGTACCACACACCCGCTAGACACACCCACGCACAAACTCATCCCGTGAGCCACTGATTCCCATGAAACGTTCAATGCAATTTTTATCGTGCACGAATTTCATTCATATTTTTTTCTACAACCCCTTCGGAAATAGCTGCACGAAGGGTAGCTGAAATTGTTCATGACTTCATAAAGGATGCTGTTACAATCCCCCAATTAAGTTGATTTTATTATAACCTTTGTACAGCCCTGAAAAACAATTCCATAAAAGGTCCCTTGGGGGATGTTGTATGTATTCTACGCTGCATTCAAGAGAATTGCATTCTAAACTTTAAATTGCCACTGAAGTTAATTGTACTACCATACATGACGTCATATTAACTTCCCGGTAAAATACATATACAATATATAATTCCATAAAAGATTCTCCAAGGGATGATTAAACCGTTTACAACACTGTATTTGAAAACATAATGTATGTTAAGCAGCAACTGCAATTAATTGTACTCCTACAAAGGATGCCGTGTACTGGTTTTTCAATTAAACAAACACGCCATTAACCCACACGCAGAGCATCTAGAAATAATTCTACAAAAGATCCTCTGGGGGTTGATCTGCCCACTTTACATTGAAACCAGGAACGTCACGTTTCATTCACAATTTTCTATTTTAAACAGCATCTACCACCTTCGTAACAAAATAAACATCTCTGTAACCTTTACACAGCCCTTAAAAATAATTCTACAAAAGCCTCTCTAAAGGATGTTCCTTGCACCTTAAAAATACTCCCTCTCCCTTACGCCCCCGCAGTTCCATCGAACACATATTACTAGACGACGGATCTTTCTGCGAAATAATTGTTGGCATCAATCGCAAGAAACAGTAGCCATATAGATCTTTGTTTTCTTCTTTAACCACAATAAGTCGAAGACAGTACGTTTACATTCTTAAATTCTACTGTTTCAAATTGCGCTAACTCGGTTTTGTCATACATGCGTAAAATCCGTAGAATGCATGTCACAACAGAGAGAAAAATCAATATGTTCCTGTAACCGGGTACGGAAAATGGGTTAATTTTCGCTGCGAGATCGAGCACGGGGTTGAAAACTTGTCCCCGCCACCCCGATAAAATATAATATAATGACATCGCCCGATCGTTTCCCGAACTAGATCACAATTCCCCGGTATCTACGCGGTTTCGTTGCACAACTGTCGAGGTGAATTGCGTCATTACCATACAATCGGTTTATCGGTGAGTCTCGTTCGTGTGTGCGAGAGAAGCGAGGCGCCTCGCGGAAAGAGAGAGCGTCACCGAAAACCCCCGTAAGAACACCGAGTTCTGCGAACACGTTCCTCAAACGATCGCGTTCAAACGCTAAAAATATACCGGTACGGGACGTAATTTTATTATACTGATTCGTGGCACTCCGCTCGGTTGCGTAACGAGCGTATCGCGGGTCCGCAACCGCCGCAAATCAAATTTCATTTTTATTACATTCGACGAGCATGTCCTCATGCTCATCTTCAACTTCCATTATCGTATTTCGCGAATTCCTGTCTCTTTCAGAAAAGCGCCAGGAGCGTAAAAATTGAATGGTAGATTCTCCAGAAAATTTCGAAGCGTAAGTCGAAAGCAAAGAAATCTCGATTTCCGCGCGGTTTTTGTTTAATCGACGATAGATCTCTAAACCGCCAAGAGCGACCACGAGGCGCAGTGGCGTAGCCACGCGCGCGCGCGCGTCAGAAATCAAATTTCCGTTTCATTGCGTTCGCAGAACTTGCTCCACTTGGTTGGATGGGAGAACTTGCGTCCATTTTGACTGAGAATTAGAAACGTTTCAATGTACATTTTCTAGCAGTGAATTAAAAATCATTAGCTATTTTATATTACCTACTTTCAATAAGAGACGCCCAACAGAAACTGATACGTGGGTGTTTGAATGAATTTCGCCATGGCTGCTATGAAATCATCAAAAGCATCTGCCTTGTGATCTTCGACGGATCTGCTACGATCCTACTCTACGCTCTCCTGCTTCTCGCAGAACAGCGTCGGGACTATGTAAATTTAAGTGTGCATTTTTCAGGACATTTCGAATCAAAGGTTAAGAGCAAGGAAATCTCGATATATGCACGGTTTGTATTTAATTTATGACACATCTCTGACCCGCCAAGAGCGATCACGTGGCGTACGGTCATAGTCGGCGCAGCACAGTGGCGTAGCATAGCAAAGCTTCGCACGCGGCTTTAACGGCGAATAACTAGAAAACCAAGCAGCGATCGTGATTTTTTATTCTTGACTTTCGTCGCGAATTTGCACGCAGATTCGATTCTCGTGGCTCGCTCCCACCTGTTGCCTGCAACCATCCTCGAACCTCCCTCCCCCCCCCCCCCCGTCTCTCGCTGTCTGTCTCGGTTGCTTTCTCGTCGTCATATCGCGGAGGAGTGACGTACCAAGCGGAGAGGCGCGGAGAGGATTATACGCGCGCGATCCACGCTCGTGACGTTTCCGCGGTCGCGTCCCACGCGGAATGACGCACCGTCGTCGTTGACGCAGCTCGCTGCGAATAACTGTATTCTTATCGCGGACACGCGCGTTCCGTGAATCTAGCCTCGGAGATAAATTACACGCGGTTTACGCGACTCGCGACGACTTACGCGCTTGCGAAACGCGGTTTTGGGCCGAAGACCGTCTGCTCTTGGATCGCTGGGGGACCTGAGAACCGTGGAATTTTGGGGAACGATGATTCCAATGATGCTTCGGGTTCTAGAGTGCACGGGGACGGGTTACAGACTCTGGGATCCGTGTCACTTTGGGGAATGATGGAGCGAATGGTGCTTGAAATTTTAGGGTGCATGAGGAGTTCAAAGAGTTGCAGAGTTTGAGACCCGTCGAATTTTGGGGAATAATGTGCGAAATTTTAGAGTGCACGAGAAATCAAGAGTCACAGAATCTGGGATCCGTGGAACTTTGGGGAATTATGGAACGAATGGTGCTTGAAATTTTAGAGTGCATGAGGAGTGCAAAGAGTCACAGAATCTGGAATCCGTGGAACTTTAGGGAATGATGTTTAAAATTTTAGAGTGCATGAGAAATCAAAAGAGTTACATAATTTAGAATCTATGGAACTTTGGGGAATGGTGGAACGAATGGTGCACGACATTTTAGAGTTCATGAGGAGTGCAAAGAGTTACAGAGTTTGGGATCCGTGGAATTTTGGGGAATAATGTTTCAAATTTTAGAGTGCACGATAAATCAAGAGTCACAGAATCTGGGATCCGTGGAATTTTAAGGAATGTTGCTTCAAATTTTAGAGTATCAAAAGTTGCAGAATTTGGGATCTCTGGAACTTTGGGGAACGAGGATTCCAATGATGCCCCAATTTCTGAAGCACATAAATAATCGAAAGAGTTTAGGGATGATGCTCCAACGATGCTCCAAGTTCTAGAGTGCATAAGCAATGTACTAATGTTATTCGAATATGCTATTTAGAACACATACCTATGTACAGAAAGCTATTTTACAAAAATTCTGTCGCAACTTTCTAGGAAAGTAGATAAAAATAATTTTCATGTACAACAGGTATCGTGTGCGTAGTAAAAATAGAGACCTCGTTGCAAGAACCAGATGAGTCCAGATTTCGAACATTGTTTACTTTCTACTACAACGAGGAAAATTTTATCGAAACATGGATTTGACTGGTTCTTCCATCCAGTTCTTCATATGTTTGTAATTATTGAATTCGCTTTTTTTTTTGTTGCAAAATTCGTTTGGATTTGAGAAATCCTTCTAGAATGTGGATTTCCAAATCTTCTGGAAAATAGCTTGTTAAGAAAATATTTAGTATCGTTTTAACGACCCAGAACGTGGTATTCCTTTCCCGTGTTTTTGCACACTCGGACGCGTTGTTTAATGCATGAGGGCACAGTTTAGTTTTTATGGTTCAGTTAAATTAACTTGTTGTCTGAGAATGATATGGCAGCTATCAGTTTAAACTGTTTTTCTGACGTGGGTAATCAGATATTAATGTAAAGCAGAAAGGATACTGTTCAATAGTTATGCATTGTTATCGGCGACACTTATCGGTGCTTGTGTCAAATAAACGATGCTTCTGGGAAACATGCGTAACTCGTGATCTAAAATAGTTGTCTAGTTGTCGTGTTCTAAATAGTTGTTGGAACTTTTTAAAAAATGATAATACGTCAAAAATATGAAAACAGTTTACAATATAAAACAAATTTCATATAAAATTTTCCCAAGTATTGTGTGCCTTGGTGTGTTTCACAATTCTACAAATTGAAACGTCCGTAAAAACATCGGAAAATTGTTCTCTTGATTGAATCCACCATGGATTTGAAGATTGAAGCTTCCTCTTTCCAACCAGACCTCGAAAATTGATGTACAGTTTTTTTTTGACGTTTTATTCAGCTTTGAATGAAAAGTGTACACAGGTTCAAGGCAGTATTCAAACCCCCTTTAAAACAGTATAACTTTTTTTTAATTGAATCAAACGACCTGACTTTTTTTAGCAATTAGAAGAATTGGTTTCCCAATGTGCAAAAATGATTTTGAGAAAATTGCAATTGGTGAGAATTACTATATGCGCTTTGTAGATCTGTGTTAGTTATAGACATGCCGAAAATTTCATCGAAATCGATTAGTATACACACGAGCTACAAGTAGTTAAGTGGTGAATGACTTGGTCAGTTTCTATTTAAAATCCACAGATTCTAACATGCGATGAACAACACGAATGATGATGCGATGATACGATCATTCATGCGATGATTAACATTCTTCGATGCGTGCCGTTTTTATCTGCATCAGCCGATTTCGACAAAATTTTCAGTATATGTATAACTAACATAGATCTACAAAACGCATATTTTAAATTTTCATTACAGGCTCAAACAGAAAAATTTTGGAAGGTACCTTTTTTAATTGCTCTTATAATTCCTGTAATTTTTTAAAAATCTTTTTTGCACATAATCGGAAAACCAATTCTTCTGATTGCTGAAAAAAAAGTCAGGTCGTTTCGTCCGATTTTAAAAAAGTTTATACTGTTTTAAAGAACGTTTGAATACTTTCACGGGCCAGTGTACATATTGCTTTACACGATTTGTTCTTCGTACCTGTTTCACAAAACAGCTAAAAAATAATCATACATGAATTTTCAAGGACTCGTGGTAAAGAGGAAGCTTCAATCTTCGAATCTTCGTGGCTAGAGTCAAACAGGAGAAAATTGTTTCGATGTCTTTACAGATATTTCAGTCTGTACCATTTTCGAGAAAAGCGTGTCTTTAAATCCCATGCGCTGCATCATGCAAAAATCATCCTACAAGAATTGGCGATAGAAGGTTGAAAGTGGATGTTTCCAGCTTCAAAATCAGCCTAGGTTTGCGGTTGTACGACGTTTTTTTTTATACAATTACAACAGCTCATCTGCAACAGCTCTTTGTTAACACGAACGTTCCAGCAAATTTCTCTCTGCGAATCTCGATTTGCATAGACAGTTTCGCGATGACTATCAGCGAAGGGGTTCGGAAGGGGCGTTAGCACGAGCTCTCGCATTCCCCGGCTGGAATCATCGACGGATTTAGAGTCGATTTACATGGTAGCCCGGCTGGTGACCGTGGCGGTCGTCGACGTCTATACATCCGGTTTACCAAAAGGTTCCCATGCCTGATAGCGATCGTCTCGTGACAATGTTTTGTCGTAGAGCTCTCTCGGACGTTGCATCGCTATCGGCATCGCTCGGATGCATTTCCGGTTGTACGCGGCGTCGCCTCGCGTCGTCGCTCGGTCGCTTCGTCCCTCGCGATGAACGCGCCGTTAAGTCATCGGTATCTCGTCCGGATTATTTTGATCCGATTGCACGTGCCCGCTTCTCTGATTCCCCGTGACTTAACGCTCGTATCTTTCCGCGAACGCGCTCTTATCTTTTCGCGAACTCCACGCGCGATCCTAAACTGACCGATTGAATGGAACGCTATGTTGTGAGCCAGACGTCTCAAAGTTTGTTATTTTCTCTGCGTGAATCGGCTTTGCAGCCGTTCGATAATATTCTCCAAGAGCTGTTCTATCAAATTTGCAGAAATTTATGGCGCATTTCGCGAATTTTTCCATCGAACTGCTGACGCCGACTGCTCTACATAAATCACTATATCAACATTATTTATGGATCTTTTTAACTAACAAAAATTTCGTTAGATACTTCAATAGTGCACTAAACTAGTCCTACAATTTCAAAAGGGTTGGTTCAATACGTTCCTCAGAATAAATTCGCAGAAACTTAATAAAAAAAAAAATTAATTTTCTGCAGTTCCTATCACGTTTATGGATGGGCTTATCGCATTCTTTAAAATAAATTCGCAAAAATTCATTAATGTTTGAAATAGCATGCCACGCGCCTCTTAGGGTCGTCGGTGATCCATGGATCGCGTAAAACACAGCAGACTTTAGCGGAGCCGTTCGGTGCGATATTTTATTCGAATTCGTGCTCGCGCTCGCGAAAATAGGATTTCTCCGTCGCGAGAGCAGGTTATATAAAATCGTGCCGGGTAACATGAATGAATCGTGGCTGGTGTAATTGCCTTGTGTCCGTTCGTAGAGAAGTTAGTGTCCCGACTGCGGATTTTATGCGTCCGTGCGGCTCGCGCTGAATGAAATGAAACCTCCGTTTCGGGAGGTGAAACACTGTTGCGGGTATTATTTTTAATAAATGAAACGGGTTCCCCGTTCGCGAGGCGGGACTCTGCAATAATCATTTCAAAATTGCGGATTTGCATATAACTTCGCACGGGCCGGCCGATATAGTTTTATCAAAGACGGGAACAATCGATATTTCCGACCGGTTCAAGCCAGATGGAGCAAGTAGTTTTTGCTTTATCGAGCCCGCGTATCAGTATATCAATTTTTGCAAGTGTGTTTTCACCGTTCGATTCGACTGATACTGGTTCTGCCGGCGTCGGATTAGGATAGTGATTTTCCGCCATATTTTTCTCGCCGGTGCTAACGCGAAAACTAAATAAAAATTGCTCATGTGTGATGGCTACAGCTGCTTGTTACATAGTACGTTGCTTTGTGTATTTGTGAGTTGTGTGTGAACGTGAATGGAAGAATGACCGGATAGTTAAGATTGTTGTCATATCAACGACAACAGCAGCGATACATTTATTTATGAGAACCCTCGAAAATCCCTATAAAATCTCGAGAACCTACAGTAAGGAGCATAACTGAACCAATAACCACAACTTTTGTGTAAATTATTATTTATTGCTAGAGATATAGAAGAATAACAAAAAGAAACATTATAATTATTTTTATCACAGCTAGAAGTAACTGAAGAAATTTTTTTCAATAATTAATGTCTCCTCGTTTAGCAATGACAAAAAAAAAAGTCTTACGCGTTGATAAACCGTTATTGAAAAGAGAAATTACTTTTTTTAAACAATTTGGAGCAATTGATTTCATATTTATTGCGTGCTTTTCCGTTCGACTGACTGCGAAGAACTGAGTGTTAAGATGTAGAATATTTTGTAAACATACATACCAAAGTGCTAGATGTAAACATACTACTAGAACATTCCACGTACACATTTCTTCTACGGACCGGTGCAAAACCGAGTCAATCTATTTTGTTCGTCATTGCTAAACGAGGAGACATTAGTTATTGAAAAAAATTTCTTCAGTTACTTCTAACTATGATAAAAATAATTATAATATTTATTTTTTGTTATTCTTCTATATTCCTAGCAATAAATAATGATTTACATAAAAGTTGTGGTTATTGGTTCAATTCTGCTCGTTACTGTATATCAATTACTGTTCGAATGACTAAAACATTCTGTTAACAATCTCAACTACTAAAGTTAAGTACACATTTAATCGTGCATTTCCAGTGTGTACTTCGTTTGTACTCAGTCAAATCATTGCTAAAGCTATCCTTCTACAAATAAAAAGTCGATGAATCAAGTCTACAGAGGAATACTTAAAAAAAAAAACAAGTCTAACTATTTCCATTATCCTTGGACCAAAGTTTGATCTCAAATAGCTTCTTAAAAGCATCTCGCACCGAATAAAACATTTAATTCTCGAAGTAGCGAGCACAATCGCAAATGAAACGAACCACTTATCGTTTACTGTTCGAGATAGTATTTCGCTCAACCCTGTCCGAGCATCGGGTTCCTCGAGGCCCAGACGAGGCCCCGGCACGGAGTCTGAGAAACGCTGCGCAACGTGCATTAACGAGGCCGATTTTCTCCGAAGCATTTTGTTAGAAACTGTGACGGGACGGGAACACGATGCTCAAATGTAACCGAATCGAAAAGATACCCGCCGTTTAATAACCCATGGGAGTGGCTCGGTAACATTGGTTCTCGAAAGCGGGGTATTCAGCATCGATAACATCGTGGGCATTACCATTAACACAGAATTGGCTGGTACTAATTAGCCAATTAAGCGAGTCTGCGGGCATAGCCGACGTTTTATCACGTCGTCCGAATAATTTACCGTACTATTAGAATAACGTATCGGCGGCGAGTGATCGTCCCTTAACTTGTAACATAAAGTCAAATCTGAGACGGAGATTTCGTACAGAGTCTGCTAAATGTAGCATTCCCATTTACGCATAGAATCCGAAAGTTTTATTATTCTGTTGGCATCAATAACCTTTCGCAATTTAATTCCAACACTTCAGATTAAAACAATTGAAATAAGACAATTTATGCTGATTTCAAAATCAGCAATGGAAGGCTAATATGTAGGAATAGACATGAATTTTCTTTTCTCCCCCGGAAAATTGAAAACGTTGAAAACAATCATAATTCGCCCACGGATCTTTGTCCAAAATTGAAAATTGTTTGCCTCAATTTGAAAATTAGTTTCCTCTCCTGATATTCATTTGTTCATTTTAACAGATTCCTGTTTCTTCTGTTTAGTGCTCCGCCGATTCATTTCCCTCATAAACGCATAAAATTACAATTGTTACGACGCCGACGATTACGACACCGCGAGTTACTTTCAGAAAATCTGTGCAGTTTTCGAGAAATGAAATATAGCGCACACGTGCTATCGTTCCGTGAAAGAGTACATATAGACCAGGAGAGATCGACGCTCCGGGATCTATGATTTATCGGGCGATGGGTTGTGCAACTTTTGTTCGAGGCGACTGTCTGCAACGATTATCGCGCCGTACGCGTCCGCCTGTCTTACCACTTGTCACACACACACCGCATACAAGGTAGTTTTTGACCGCAGCACCGTGCCACTCTCGTGAAATCTGCGCCGCTGCAGGTCCGAGAGGAACGGGTCCCTGCGGTTGCACGCCGATCGGTTGCAGTTTACTTGTTGCCGGCCCTGCTGCCCCCTGTCGCGAACGTTTAACCCATATGCACAGTAGACGCAGTTCCTTTTAACAGACTGCACAAATTTCAACGCTTCCATTCAACTCTTTAACGCTGAACCTACCGAGCACAAAGCGTATAAAAGTGAAACGCCTTATAGAAGTGAGAACTTTGTACGGTTTTCATTACAATGCAAACAGGTTGCATTGCGGGTTTGCATTGCTTCTTCTTAAATAAAGAAGTCGCTTTTCGTTTCCTTATCACTTGAACGATTATAGCAAAAATTTGGATTTATTTGTCTTTTTAAAAATGTCAATCGATCATTACCTTCGCTGCACCGCTCCAAATCAATGTTCAAGTGGTCTTACAATACGAACATGAAAAATGCAACAACTCGATCGCTCTGTCCTCAATATTCATTTTTATGGAATTGATAAATGGAAATACAACGGAGACATTGATTTCTCTTTACAATCGGTACACGTCAAGTAATTATCCGCATAAATTTGAATGGCTAAACTCGTTTCCACTCGATTGTCAAGGGAAACTTGACGTCATTCGATTCCTCGTGGCAAAAGCACTCCCGGAGATTGCGTGATATCGGAAACGTGCGATTAAACAAACTGAATTTTGCATCAGTATTTTCAATGAAATCGAGAATCGAGATGAAGGTGTTCGAAATTTTGGCGTTTGTAGGGCAGAGAGCAGTAAGAACTCCTAAGGATAATGGGCCTGTTAGAGGAGTTTCAGCGAAACGGCGGTGGGAACGCGAGTTACAGGGGGCCCGATGCAAATGGGGCCCGGCTGGTTTCTCGGCAGTCGCTCGTTGCCGCAATTCGATCCACTAACAAAGTGAACGAGCACCATTCGCCGGCGAGCTACATACTGTCCCCGGTTTTCCCAGCGATCGATCGCGATCGATCGCGGTCTCGACGGCCTCTCACACTGGGCTCCGTTTTGGGGCTTCTAGAACCTTCGGGACCTCGGGAGGATTACTATACGACCTTCTAGACAGTGCATTAACCCCTCGCACTACGATTTATTTCAACCCTGGAACACTACAGTGAATTCTCGATATACAGTGACTCCCAAAAATATTCGGACACTAGCTATAACTAACTTTACGACTTGATAATTCCTTTGTTAATAAAGCAATCGTCCCGGGAATTGTTTCTAGCAATAAAAGATTTATTAATGTTGATAAACATAGATAATTTATTTGAAAAATATACATAAATTCCATAATAAAAATTAGTAAGAAAAATGATGTACCATTTTTGGCTCACAAAAATATTCGGACAATATTAATTTTTCAATTTAGATAATGTAATTTAGCATTACAAAATTTGTTTAATACTTCGTGGCATAACCATTTTGTTTAAGAACATGTCTTAACCTGTTTGGCATATTGTTTGTAATTTTTTTTAAATATTCAACAGTTATATTCGACCACTCAGTTGCAAGTCTTTGTTTTAATTCAGCTATCGATGTAACTGTGGTTTTTCAAATATTTCTATCCAATTCATCCCTCAAATTCTCGATAGGATTAAGGTCCGGTGATTGGGGCGGCGAATGAAGAATTTTGGGGCAGCGGTATAATAAAAATTCTTCCACAATACGTGACTTGTGCTTGGGGTCGTTGTCTTGGTAAAACTCAAAAGTATTATTAAGTCCCATTTTTTCAGCACTTTGAATTAAATTATTTTTGAGTATATTTAAATAATGATTTTTCTCCATGATACCGTCAATAAACACTAGGTTACCCACTCCATATGACGAAATGCAACCCCAGACCATTACGCTGCCTCCGCCGTGTTTCACTGTACCCCTTGTATTTTCAAAATTAAACACTTTATCCGCTTTCCGCCGCACCATAGTTCTTCCGTCGAAATTGTACAGATTGAATTTGCTTTCATCCGCAAATATGACATCCTTCCACCATGTCTCATCCTTAGAAATTAGCTCTCTTGCAAAGGTTTTTCGTTTATTCCTATTCTTTTCGTTGATAAATGATTTCTTTCTAGCTACTCTTCCATTGTAACCAGCTTGCCTCAGCACTCTCCGAACTGTTTCGGCTGAAACATTTTTAGTGCTTTCTCCTAATAGCTCACTAACTAGTTTTGGAGCACTTAAGCGCGGATTTTTTTTTCACTTTCCGAATAATTTTGCTTTTCTCCCTCGTACATAAGAGACTTGGTATTCCAGTTTGCGAAATAGAATCAATGCGATTCTCAATATAAAATCGTCGACAGATATCTGCAGCAGTACTCTTACTTATACGAAGCATTGCACTAATTTCGCGATAGGTTTTTCGTTTTTCTCGATGAAAAATTACAAGCTGTCGCACATCGAAACTCGTATTCTATCCTTTGCGACCCATTTTGAACGAATTCACGTTTACTACTGACAGTAGTGAGGTGGCATGGACATCTAATGGTCCACGTGATTCTGTTTGTAAACAAACGTTTTCTCGTTCTTGGAATATCGCGTCCCCAGAAGGCGATTGCCAGAGAAATATAATACGTGTCCGAATATTTTTGTGAGCCACAAATGGTCCATTATTTCGTTTAATAATTTTTATTATGAAACGTATGTATATTTTTCAAATAAATTATATATGCTTATCATCCTTAATAAATGTTTTATTGCTAGAAACAATTTCCAGGGCGATTGCTTTATCAACAAACGAATTATTAAATCATTAAGTTAGTTATACCTAGTGTCCGAATATTTATTATTATAATAAATATTCCGAATAAATATATATTATTCAACAACACGGGTGTTAACCTATCGAAACTGATGGCATAAAATATGTATTGGAAAGAAAGAAATTGAAGAGTGAAATTTCGCTCCGGGCATGAACGACTAAGGTTGCAGGCAGAGGGTTAACGATGCCGACAGAAGTTTTTAGGAGAGGATTGCCCTATGTCCATAATTTCTCGAGGAGCGTAGACTGACATCGAGCTGAACGATAACGTCGTTCGCAGGTAAATCTTCATTTGCTCGGTTTCGCGTGACCGCGTCGCTCCTCCTTTTACTACTTCGGGATCAAACGGTTGCAATTAACAGGCCCGAGCGCCACGCCATCCACTTAACTTTGTTGCAAACGGGCGTCGTCACACTGCTCGGAAATCGAGAAACCAAGTGTCGCCGCGTTTATCATTGATCGGGCAAACCGATCGACCGTTATCCGCATTCTTTTCTATCCGTAACCAGTAATTTTGCCTGGAATGCCGTCTTAATCGGGCGAAAACCAAGCGGAGCGTGGAAATTAATCAACGATGTGTTCGTCGAGGTTCAAAAATCCTTTGAATCTCGCATCGAAATCGTTTCGATCCTCTGAAATTTCGTTTCGATCAATAGACGAACTCCTGCTTTCATTATTCTGCAGAAATCTGAACGCAAGATTCACTTCTTTTGCCTATTACAAAATTCCTTGAGGTAAATACGCGATAAAAATTGCGTTTTGTAAATTTTTATACTATTGTGCAAGGATCTGGGATTTTTCTCTCATTTATTTCGCTCACAAATAAAAACTCAAATATTCAATTCTACCGATGTACATCTCTGCTGTAATTTTTTAAATTTTCCCAGAAATGTGGTAGACGGGTGTACTTTTGTGATTTACTTCGCGACTATGTTTGAAAGAATTTGTTAACCATCCGACGGTGGAGCCGGGGTCCGTGTTGACCCAGAGTATTAAAATCATCATTTAATTTGTCAACTTCTGGTGACTGAATCGGGTGAATGAAATATCACTTTGGCAACAAAAGGTCTGAGGTTAGAAATAATTTTCTAGTAGCAGAAGGGATTCTACGCTTACGAGTTCCAGAAGGATTTTCCTCGGATTAATGCCGAGGAACATTTTTCCTTATTAATAGTCTTTTCGGTCCGTTTCACCGTCCAATAAAAAATCATTTCAGTCAGCGTAGAATACTTTCCACGTCACCTGTGATCACTCGTCCTGCAGGCAAACTTATTCCCGTCATGCGCAAATGAAAATGGATAGGACACAGAGAAAGAGAGAAAGAGCGAGCGAGAGAGAGAGAGAGAGAGAGAGAGAGAGAGATGCTGCGTAGTATTTCCTGGAACATTCTAATATCGTGTGTCCCGGTCGTTCACTCCAATATTCAAGAACTTTCTACTCTTTAGCAGACTGTCTATCAAATCGACGTCCATAGGCGAAGCTTATCCTATCATTGAATTTTTTATCCGCAGACGTACCGTTGCTTAAGGGCCTGAACGGGGGAAATTGATTTTTTAATGGAAACAAGCGAGAAATGAGCTCGGGCGCATCCATGCAGGTCGCCAAGGAAATCCACTAGTCTGGGATCGTTTAAATTACAAATGTCAGTGTTCGTTCAGTCGAAATTCAAAACATGTACGAAATAGCGGTTTTGTAAAGGAAATCATCCTTCTCTTAGTATGGAGACTACAAATTTTCAGTCAATCTTTGTCCAATTTTCTTTTCTGAAGTTTCTCAATGGGAATGTGTATTGCTTCTGTCTCGAAAATGGGACCCACAGTGTCAGCAAAATGAATTTTTCCTAATGTGCCTAAAACTTTATCAATAAGGTTTGCTCTTACGATCAACAATTTCCATGTTGAATCAATTTCTAGCTCTGGAGCTCCAAAAAATTCTCTAAAAAAAATTATCTAAATATAAAATGTTCATGAATTCTAGTAGACAGAATTTGAAGTTGTAAGTGACTGGACAGGTATCGGTTCGACACAGGGGTGAACGTGTTGTAATATGAAACTCTCCGAAGTGCGAGACAGAATTAAAAATAAATTCTATTGAGGATGTAACGAGACGAAGATAGATTGTCTGGAGTATAAAACGCAAAAATAAATTATCGACGAGCTTCAGTAAACAGAACTGTAAGTTGTGAGTGATTATCCGGGTGCTCGGTTATTGACACAGGGGTAATCTGGTCGAAGGGGTATTAGTGAATCGGCTTGTTGTGCGAAGGGGTCGGCAAACGGATTTTTCAGGCGGGCCAGATTGTGAGCACACGATCATCCGCGACACAGAGGCAACAGCCAGCAGCAGCAGTACAGGGTGCCCCGCAAGTATGCGGCAGGTGGGTCCGATGCACTTTGAGGAAACCAGGAGGAGCCTGGATTAGAGTCGCGGCAAGCAGGGCGCAAGAAAGAGGGGCGTCGAATGGGGCGCGAAACGAAGAGTGCGGGAAGGATGAGAGGAGAAGAAGAGGAGCAGGTAGGACCGTTGAAAGAGAGAAGGAACGAGAGAGAGAGAGAGAGAGAGAGAGAGAGAGAGAGAGAGAGAGAGAGAGAGAGAGAGAGAGAGAGAGAAAGGCCAGGAACAGTGGTGGGGAATGGGTACCCTTCCGTTGAAGCCGTTGCTCGAGGCGGGCCACGTTCAGTATGCAAACTGTGACTATGTGTATGCGTGGCCTGGCTGTACCTTCCACGAACTATATTTCATTCGGCCGTGTGTATACCCGGCACGATGGGAAGGAACACTGCGCATTCCTCGCGTGTACCCGCGATGTCCCAAAACCGTTCGCACGGCCTGATGTGACCATGATCCTCCTCTACAGACCCCTGTAGAATTACTCCGAAGATTCAGAAAAATTTCTAGTCCATTCATCAAGCCTCTCTGGTAAACCGAAGGCTGATGAGACAGATACAGAAAAATTTCTAGCCCATTCAGCAAACTTCTCTGTTAACTGAAGGCCGAGGAGTCGTTTTCTTTTTATAAAATTGTGATACCACAGTCTTTATCTCCTTAACGTCGCGCGATTCGGACGCTGGAGAGCAGTGGAAGCTATCTAGTCTGCATTCGCATTGGTTGCCTCCTCTCCGCTGCCTCGCAGTTGGTCGTCTCGCTAGTCGGTGAGGGTAGAAGGCGGTTCAGAGGCCGTGGCTAGCTGGCCGCTACGAAGAAAACGACAGAAAAGCGACAATTTAGCCAGAAAAGAACAGGAATACTGTGCAAAGGTTCTACCCTAAGTCACCGATTTGTTTTTCGTTCTGCCTATCCGATTCAATCATCCGAAAATTTACATTTCTTCACTGTTTCGAGTAACCTGTTACAGAACTCTGATACTTTGCTCCTTTCAGAAATTGATGAGTCAAATGAAGAGGAAGAACAATTTATGCGTTTTGAGCATCGATGACTCGATACAAAATCTTCGCTCTTTTCAGAGATTGATGAATTCTTTGGCATTGAATGAATCAAGGGAAGGGAAGGAACAATTTGTGAATTTTCTTGGAGGACCAATGGCTCGATACAAATTTGATTTTCAGCTCGCAGGTTGCCAAGCATGCGTCTGAACCGGGGCAGGTCATTTCACAAAACTGTTACAAGGAATATCTCCGGTCGTTCGGGAACGTTTCTTCTTGGTATGGTCTGTGCCCCCCTTTTCCGAACTATTAGGTTCCGTCAGAAGGGCTTTCGTCGCAATAGGTACGTTCCCAGGGCATTAACACTGGCGCCATCGAGGTCCTTACTTCTGCCGTTACGACACCCTGCTCTCACCCCTCCGGCCACGTAGCCTGACTTTCAGGGTGTCTCTCTTAGGGGTGACTGACACTCGCCATCCCCTCGTAACGAATACTCCAATTTCTCACTCGCGCCCCCCCCCCCTGCTCGAACCGTTCGGTCGTCTTCTAAAATTTGCGCCACGAGAGTTCTCCGCTTTTAACGCTGTGCGATCGATATTCACCATGCTGCGATAGCGATATCGGGAAAGAAAAATTTAGTTCGCGAGAAAATATTAAACCGGCGCGGCGGCCGTGAAAGACGGCTGATTTCTTACGATTAATTTAACTTTTATAACAACACACAATTTTTTGTGCTTCACACAATGCAGTGTTTTCTCGATTTATGTCCACAACACGGGTCTAACCAGGGACATAGATAGCAGGGCTAGAAGATATTATTCTTTGATACACTGCCGAACGTAGAAAAAGACAGCGAGTGTTTCTATCATGTTAATCATTCTAATCGTTCTGGGACTTCTATCGGCTAGACATATGGGACAAATATCGAGTAAAGACTCTAATGGCATGCTGAGCCATTTTGACCTGTTGTGGAATTTCAATTTTGCGCAGTCTTCGGGAAGGGGGTTTGTGTAAAATTATGTGTTACCGGTTGTGTATCTATTTCATTTGATAAATGAATAGAAAAAATATGAAAAAATTTGGATCGTCGATTGTAGCGCCGCTGACGTTAAAAACAAACTGCGAGTTGAGCCTCGTTCCTGAAGGGTCAAGCGATAGTGAAGCGACACGCAAGTTTGTAACGTTCAATCGAAATACCATTCGAGCTATCAGATTGCAAACGACACCTGACATTTCGTGTTACACGACCCAATATTTGCAGGCTGAATGATCTGCGAAATCGAGCGGAGCGCATTCCGCGCAGCAGGTCGCGCACGTGGGAGCGCAGCTTAATAGCGTTCCGACCGTGGATTCGCGTTACGTGTCCCTGTCTCCGCGGTTACGCGAGCCTAATTTCGTTACGAGGAACGCGTCACATCGCGGCTCGTTTAACGCAATCATCCTCGGACGAAACGCAGCTTTCAAAATGAATTTAACCCTCGGAAGTCTTCGGCCGCGCATTTGCCTGCGCAAATCCGTGCGAATCTCGATCACAATTCGCAAGGAGCATACACGAGCCCCTCGCTCGACAATGTTGCAAACTGCAAAGAGAAATACTAGACAATCGACTGGAAATTGTCAACGTCACGTTACGAACTCATTCACGCACACAATCGTAATGAAATTTTAACGAGACGTTCCTTTGTGTTTAGACAATTGTTTTAAAGCCTGCGAAATGCTGTTGAAACGCAATGAATGCCACCCTTTCGCAAATACGTTTAATATTTCACGAGGATAAATGTTTACGTTTAATTGATCATACGCCGTCAAAAAAATTTTCATAAATACGTAATGCGAATTGCGGAGCGGAAACTTTGCGCAGGAAGGGGTGGTATCGCAAATTACACAAACGACAAGTATGCAATTCGTACTATTAACACTAGAAGTGTTCGTGTTTTTCTAGAGTTTTTGTTTTACAATTCGTGAAGTTATAGAAATATTTTGTGTGGAATTTTTTTAGCGTGCTTCTTTATTCAAGTACATGCTCGACCTATTCATTTTTTTCATAAATGCATAAAATCCGCAGTCTATGCGTTACAATACCATCTGATACACGATTTAGAAGCAATATACACAATAAAATATCTTCCATTCCTGTAGAATCTATGATCAAGTAAAAAGCAACAATGCTACTTTTCTCCGTTCGAGATGAGAGTTGGTCCCGAAAAATGTTTTGGTGGTACAAACCTGCGAAACTCGGCCAGGAAACTATTCGTGAGCCGATTCGTGAGCCTAATTCTCTGAGGAGAGCGGACGCGGCCTACATACTACGTACTTTGTGCCGGCGATTCGGTGAGGACTATAATGGGGCTCGAGCCGCGATTCACGGGCGAGTGTTCGAGCAGGGGAGACAGAAAAGGCAATAGGGCTAGTCGGGGGAGGGTGTGTGCCCTTCGGCTCCGAATTTCTCTCGATTCGTCGCGTTTCGAAAACAGGGCCATGTAGCCCAAGTCTCGGGCTAGAGCTCTCGCACTGAACGGCTACGCCGTTATATGTGCCAAGGCTGAACGCGATCGCGTGGCCGCGTGGCCGCGTGGAGCAGAGCAGAGCAGAGCAGAGCAGAGCAGAGCAGAGCGGAGCTGAGCTGAGCTGAGCTGAGCTGAGCTGAACGAAGCGAGGCCTGGCCGGCACGTAAACAGAGAAGCGTCGTCAGCGCCGACGTCGATCAGACGTCACTGGGAAAAGGCTGAGGTCGAGGCTGAGACTGAGGCTGTCACGATGGAACGACGTATAGTTTCAGAGGCAAGGTCTCCGAACGGTCGGCCGCAACCCGATAGCCTCGGTTTCAAGCTCGATTGGGTTCCGCTCGATCTCATTCCGCCTCCATCTTCCACCAGAACCAACAATCATCCTCCCCTCCTGGAGGAAACCCTGGAAATTCGGACGGGAAACCCACGCGTCCAGTTCTAATCCTTTATAGGTCGTTCTCGGGGTCGTCCACTTCTGTGTTATTGACTACGAATGGGTTCCGACGGTTTTTGGAGTATCGATTTACCCCTTTGCTGGACGACTTATCTGATCTAGGCGGGCCAGTCGCAGGAATACAGCGAATTCTCGATATATGTCACCAACACGGCTCTTGCCAACGTCGTGTATCGTCCAGGAGACATACCCGAGCCGTGTTATGTTTACACTCCTCGGCGCCCGAGGCCTTTCAGCTTCGTGGTCTCTCACGCTGTATACCCCGCGGTAGTGGGGATAATTCCGCGACGTTTATTATCCAGGTCTTGGCAACATATATAAAGAAATCTAATTTTCCAGGTACTTGGAGTATAGAAACTTCTTTTGAGCATCGATTGAACCCTCCCACAGCACCGTTTAGCTGATGGAACATGACTCGTGACAGGAATAATATGACGAGTCCGGTTTGGACAGCAGTAAAAGGCTGATTAACATTTTAAGAACAATTTTCTACGTACTCGAATTGTAGACGCTTCTTTGGGGCATCGATTCAACCATTTTGCAGCCAGAGCTAGGTAAAATAGTATCATAAATAGTAAACAATAAATAATCTTACATTTTTTAGCACCTTGAACTAATATTTATTTTGTGATTATAAAGCTGCGTACAGACCTGAACATTTCGACGAACATTGCGCCGAACAGCGAACGAAACGCAAAGTCGACATTCATTTCGGCGCGATTTTGCGTTTCGGATGCTGTTCGGCGCGATGTTCGGCGCGATGTTCGGCGCAATGTTCGTCGAAACGTTCAGGTTTGTACGAGGCCTTTGATGTATGTCGAAAAACCGACAAGCGATGGATCGACCGCGCGCACGAACGCAAACGGGTGAGCCTCGCACAAACCTGAACATTTCGACGAACATCGCGCCGAACATCGCGCCGAACATCGCGCCGAACAGCGTCCGAAACGCGAAATCGCGCCGAAATGAATGTCGACTTTGCGTTTCGTTCGCTGTTCGGCGCGCTGTTCGGCGCAATGTTCGTCGAAATCTTCAGGTCTGTACGCAGCTTTATGATTAGAAATTCTTCATCGTTCAGAATTTCATAGAAAAAAAAAGATAATTTATGTTTATTGTATATTTATTGTATATATATACAGGGTGAGTCACCAAACGTTATCACCTCAAATATCTTTGTTGTTTCTAAAGATACGTAAAATATGGTAAGGACAAACTTGAATGGTACAATGGGGCTGACACGATGCAAAAAAAATTTTGTTTTTATGTCATTTTTTTGGAGATATCAAGGTCACCTTGACTTGTTTAAATGGAACCACCCTTTTTTAAACACCTACAATGATAGTCCCTTTCATTAGGAATTCAGTGACTATAATTAGTCCAAGGTCATTCAAGGTCAAGGACAGAAAAAACGTATAAAACTAAAATATGGAAGCAGAATACGTTTATCACGGTTGAGACTTGTAGGAAATAGTAAACATACTATGGTCGTAGTTAAAGTAAACATACTAAGGTCCTTCAATGTTATTCAGCATTCTTATTTACTATCTTTACTATTACTAAATTAATATTTTAGCAGCTATAGCTGTCAATTCTCACGTGAGTACGAGAAAAATTGCCCGGGAAGCAGGCATAAGTCAAAGTAGCGTAATACGAATTCTGGCCCGACATAAATTTCATCCGTTCCACATATCGCTCCATCAAGAATTGCACGGGAATGATTTTCAAAATAGAATTAACTTTTGTCAATGGGGATTGCTTCAAAATCATTCATTTTTTTCTAATGTCTTGTTTACGGACGAAGCAACATTTACTAATCATGGCTCAATTAATCTATGGAACGCCTATTATTGGTCTGTGGATAATCCGCACTGGCTGCGAGAAATTGATCATCAAAGACAATGGAGCGTAAACGTGTGGTGTGGTATTTTGAACGACAAAGTAATTGGACCATATTTCGTTAACGGAATGATGACGGGACAGAAATACGCTCAATTTTTGCAAGAAGATCTGTCAATTTTGTTAGAAGATGTCCCTTTACAAAATCGCTACGATATGTGGTACCAACATGACGGTTGTCCTGCTCATTATGCACGAGTAGCAAGAGAAACGTTGGATTCTCGATATCCAAACCGATGGATTGGACGAGGCGGAACAGTTTCATGGCCAGCACGTTCGCCTGATTTAAATCCACTGGATTTCTTTTTATGGTGTCTGCTAAAAGAGACCGTGTATCACGTCGGATACACTTATCAGAGTTCAACATTTCTT
Organism: Halictus rubicundus; assembly: GCF_050948215.1. NCBI lineage: Eukaryota > Metazoa > Arthropoda > Insecta > Hymenoptera > Halictidae > Halictus > Halictus rubicundus. Next base: position 2,308,385 of record NC_135151.1, read on the forward strand.
CAGAGCTCGTTTACAACAATGTATCGACGCAGACGGCCATCATTTCGAACATTTATAAAATACAGGTATTCTGCTTCCATATTTTAGTTTTATACGTTTTTTCTGTCCTTGACCTTGAATGACCTTGGACTAATTATAGTCACTGAATTCCTAATGAAAGGGACTATCATTGTAGGTGTTTAAAAAAGGGTGGTTCCATTTAAACAAGTCAAGGTGACCTTGATATCTCCAAAAAAATGACATAAAAACAAAATTTTTTTTGCATCGTGTCAGCCCCATTGTACCATTCAAGTTTGTCCTTACCATATTTTACGTATCTTTAGAAACAACAAAGATATTTGAGGTGCAAACGTTAGGTGACTCACCCTGTATATACATATATAACGGAACTGTAGATACATATGTAACAGATTATTTTGGATTGAAGCACTTCGTTTACATTTTGAATTGACTCGGTTCGATTGCTTTAATAATAAAGAAAATATCCCATTACGTAGCATTTACAGTGAATTTATATTCTTCCTCCTTGTTAACGTTTATGACCTTGAATGACCTTGAATGACTATATCGTTGAAATTGTCTCGAGAAGGGCTACAATCGTAGGAGTTCAAATATATGTGGTCCCATTTAAAAAAACAGGGATGACCTTCATATCTCCTTGACGCCTCCACCTATCAAAAAACTAGTAACATCGGATAATCAGCCCCTCGATACCAAATGATTTTTGCCTGATGCGTTTTTTCCTATCACCAATAGCAACCAAGTTATTCAGGTGGCCGGTTTTCAGTGCCACACCCTGTATATATACAGGGTGTTCAGTAACTGGTGGTACAACCGAGCAGGGGGTGATTCTACATGAAAAACTGAGTCGAAAATATAGAATAAAATTTTTTTATACAAGGCTTTGTTTTTGAGAGAAATGCGTTTGAAAATTTGTCTAGTGCGCGTGCACTCGGCTTACTTGCGGCTCAACGGACTTTATTCGGAGTTACCTCAACCCTTTTTCGCAAAGGTTTTCGAGGTTTGTATACATCGAATAAATCGAAGCTCAAGCTTACAATGTTAGAATTACCTTTGAGGAACTCGTTTAATTCATAAATTGCTGGAAGTGCTGTCCACGTTGTTGTAGACATAATTGTGCTCTTCGTATTAAATTCCTTCGAACCTCTTGTAATGTGCAATTGTTATGTTGCTGTAAGTGTTCGAACGCTATCACAATTTTTTGTTGTAATTGTTCGATGCTCGTTATGTCATCACGATACACAATCGATTTCACCTGATCCCAAAAATAAAAATCTAACGGTAACAAATCCGAAGATCGTTACGCTAATTTTTCAACGGGATGGAGCACCGCCGCACTACAGTTGCGAAGTAAGACGTTTTTTAAGTGAAAATTATCAGTGCTGGATCGGTCGCGGTGGCAGAGTACCTTGGCCGCCACGATCTCTGTATATGTTAAAGTATTTTTTCATTCCAAACGTCAAGCTGCATTTAACTAGGCGTTGTTACTTCGTAACCTCGTCAAAGCCCGGAGTATCGTCGCGAACAAACGAAACGGGATTTACAACCCCGCGAAGTTCGGCATACGGACTTGCGATATTTCGGACGCTTCACGGATCTTTGTGCAAAATTGTGTGCATTAATTTCAGGTCGTGGAAACCATATACAGTAAATTCTCGATATACATCCAAAACACGGGTCTAGCCACGGACATATATCGACCAGGAGATACTATTGTTTGATCCACGCGACCTTACACTCCTCAGCGGCCGAAGCCTCTCGAGCTTCATGGCCCCTCACGAGGTATACTCCGCGGTGGTACGGATATTTCTGCGACATTTATCGACCATGGCTCGGCGACATATATAGAGAATTCACTGTACAGTGAATTCTTGCCAACGACGTGTATCGTCCAGGAGACATACCCGAACTGTGTTATGTGTACAGTCCTTGGCGTCCGAGACCCCTCGAGCTTCGCGGCTCCTGACGGGCTATATCCCGCGGTAGTGGGGATAATCACTTTTAATGAAGAAGAAAATGCTTTTACCCCTTGCCCTACAATATCGAGTCATACTCGTGACGAAGATTTCGAACAGAGTCTAATAAATATGTACGCTATTAATTTCCTTTAAACCGAAATAAAATTCTACTTTGGCGTTGTTAATGTGCAGCTATTGAAGACGTTGGAAACCAGGAAACTGCGTTACCGATCGCAATTGTAATCGCGACATCTTCGTTAGGATTAAGCGACAATATGTGTAATGAGGCGTACGTAAAGAATTCGGGGATCACTCGCTCTGTGTATAGCCGCGCGTGCGGAAAGTCGTTTCTGTTTACATCGTCTGGTGCTAAAGTGTAACGTTCGAAATATACATATATACAGACTAAGAAAGGAGATTCAAATCACTGC